>NW_024412395.1:11460756-11642502 GCF_014898765.1 Herpailurus yagouaroundi
CCCCCGCCGCCGCCGCCGCCGCCGCAGCATCTCGCGGCGCCTGCTCACCAGCCGCAGCCCGCGGCCCAGCTGCACCGCACCACCAACTTTTTCATCGACAACATCCTGAGGCCGGACTTCGGCTGCAAAAAAGAGCAGCCGCCGCCGCAGCTCCTGGTGGCGGCGGCGGCCGGAGGAGGCGCAGGAGGAGGCCGGGTCGAGCGTGACCGAGGCCAGACCGGCGCAGGTAGAGACCCTGTCCACCCGCTGGGCACACGGGCGCCAGGCGCCGCCTCGCTCCTGTGCGCCCCGGACGTGAACTGTGGCCCACCCGACGGCTCTCCGCCAGCCGCCGGCGGCGGTGCGGGTGCGTCCAAAGCCGGGAATCCCGCGGCGGCGGCGGCGGCGGCGGCAGCCGTGGCAGCGGCGGCGGCGGCAGCGGCGGCCAAGCCTTCGGACAGCGGCGGCGGCAGTGGAGGCGGCGGAGGGAGCCCTGGTGCGCCGGGTGCCAAGTACCCGGAGCACGGCAACCCCGCCATCCTGCTTATGGGCTCAGCCAACGGCGGGCCCGTGGTCAAAACTGACTCGCAGCAGCCCCTCGTTTGGCCGGCCTGGGTGTACTGCACGCGTTACTCGGATCGTCCATCCTCCGGTGAGTACCCAATCCCGGCTGCGCCTTGTCCCCAGAACTCTCAGCCGCCACCGTGCCGGGGGGGAGCAAACTCGGCCTCCGGCGCTCTCTCCTCTCACGCCTGCTTCCTCCTCCTCACCCCCGCCACAGTCCCAGCCGGGTGTGCCCCCAGTCCAGCGCTCCTGGCCTCTGCGGCCACCACTGGAGAGGCTACAGCTCCTGGCCCGAGAAGCTCGATCCTTTGGTTTTGAAGTCCGAGCCCCTGGGGCCTTCTTTGTGTTTTACCTTTATTATTCTTAGGAAAGACACAGTCAGTCATTGATTTTGTTCCAGGGAGAGAGATGTTTAGAGCCGGCGGGAAGGTGGGCCTAGTGATCTGGGTCTGAAATCCCGCCAGCCAGGTCCGGAGGAGGCCGAAATCCAGCAAGGCTCTGATCAGAGAAATCATCGCCTTGTGTTCTTACACACGCAAACACCATCTCTGTATTTTCTGGGGACAGTTTCTTTACATCGAGATAGATTTGAGGACACACAGAAAGAGAGAGAAAAGCCTCTGATCGCTGTCTCTTCTTCCCCAGGCCGGGTAGGGAAGAGAGTCTGACCCGGGTGGGTAGAATCCAGGGAAAGACGGTTGCCAAAACGGTCCGTGCCGAGAGCCCGTGGCTCCTGGTTCTCTAGCGCTCACAGACAGTGGGAGAGGAGAGGAGACCGGTCAGGCTCGGGCCAGGCCGCGGGGGCACAGGACATGATTGACAGCCTCCTGGGCAGCTTCTCCGTGCCACGGGCTCGGACATCCTCCCGACTCTGCCCCTTCCTTCTTCCACTCCTTTCTTCCCCGTATCTGCCAGTTAGCAGATTTCCGCCAGCCGTAGGTTGGTTTCCTTCGGCCCTTTTTCCGCCTGTCCCTTGCGCTAGGAGAACCCGAAGCCGAGGAGACCCGCGCTGGGACAACCCAAGGCCCCGGGAGAGGAGGCTGGGGCCTGCCCGCCTCCCGGGACGGCAGCACCAGGGAGGCGGGTGGGCACTGCGAGGAGGGCGGCAGGGGTTCTGGCCTACAATTGGCGTTCCGGGCACCCGGTCCGGCAGGAGGCCGGGCACAGCGTAGCGGTGCGCCGCTCTACTCCGGCTGGTGTCTAGCCTCCCCCACGGTTGCCGGCCGGGCGCGGATCGATGCGCGCTATCAGCCCCCGCCATCTCGAGCCCCGTTATTGACACGTCGGACTCCCTGAACCTCCGAAAAGCTGCTTTGATTGACTCGCCTGATGGATAGAGTGATTGAGCTGTCAGGCTGTGCGGCTCAGGCTGGCCAGGAGGCTACGATTTTATTACAAGTGTCCGTGCCTCTGCACACACGTACACAACAGCACTCTTAACAACATCCCGGACGCACAACGCGCAGCGGGGCCTTTCTGGAGATGTGCACATTTCCTGGGCAATCCCTCTACCCGCTCAGCTAATTACTAATCCAAACTGAGGCCGTCCTCCCTCCCCACCCTACCTCTTAGTCCTCTCTGCACAGAGCTTAGGAGTGGGCCTTGCCTTTGTTCTTGGCCGCTTTCCTTCTTACGGGCCTGGGGAGGCAGGGTACTGGCTCCTCCTGCATGGGCAGTTCAGGGAGATGAACCTCAACCCAGACCTGAGTCGCTGCAGTTAGCCAGGCCTGGACTCTTTGGTCATAGGACAGCTGGTGACCCCAGGCGCTGGCCTGCCCCAGGAGCCAGCAGCCCAGCTTGCCCCTCTGTTGCTAGGTTTGGAGACTCCGGTGAGGACCATTCTTTCCAGACAGTTTCAGATATTAAAAGGCCCAACAGGGACTTAGCTTGGCTCAGTAAGCTCCCATAATCAGGACAGGGCCCACCAAGTAAGTGCCTGAAGACTTGGGTGTGAGGCTGATAGACTGAGGTGCAGGCTTTAAAGGCTGCCTCCTCTTTCCCCCTTCTCTCTCAGGGCTGGGCTCCATAGCAGCTCTCTTCCCAGACCAGATTTTGGGAGAGATTTCACCTTCTTGGGGGGGGGGGGAGGTTTGTTGGGGCCTCTTCCCATATTCGTCGTAGGGGCGAAGCACAAAATTCTGGCAGTATTCTCCCTCTGTCTCTGTCCCTCTGCCCATATTTTGCTCATGGATGGGGTCAAGAGGGATGTAGTCTCTTTGCAAATGTCTTAAGATGGGCAGGGAAAGCATATCTGGTCTGTTTTTGTTAATCCAGGATTTTTCAATCCTGAAACTGTAGCTTATGTGTTCAAAAGAGAGAGCCGGGTGGAGGAGTGGGGAGGGTTCTCGCTTTCTCACTGGCACCATCCAAGGGGCAAAGCGGAGAACCCTGGGGGCCAGGGCCATGTGGGCAAGACATGCAACCGGGTGAATGCCTTTTCCCTCTCTTCAGAGAACGGGGTGGTCAGTGTCTCCCTGGGATTCTAGAAAGGGCTTCCGTTAGGCCAAAGAGAAAGGAGACGTGGAGAGAACATACACCAAAGACTTTGGATCTAGGCAAGCCCCTCCAAGTCCCCTTCTTATCCCCTTATTTTCTGGGGTCAATAGCCACAAGCAGATGGGGTCTTATTGTCCGTGCTGGGTGTAGGTGGCTCCTTGAGGAGGAAGGGAGGATTAGTTTGCAGGCTGGCAATTCCCTCAGGGCAGTCCTGCCCTAGTGTCTTCACTGGTCCAGTCTTGAGACTCTTTTTATTCCAGGGCTGTGAAGACAGCAGGCCCCTGACCTCCAAGTCTGGGATCCACCGGATGGGGCTCCAAATGTGTCTCCATCTTGGATTATGGGATTTAAGCCTGGCACGCGGCTCTCTGGTTCCGAATTCGGGTGTGGGGTGTACAGACAACCTCGGCCAGTTTTTCCTCCGCGGCCCGTCTGGCGCCCCCCCAGAAGGGAACTCGGCGACCCCAGCAGCCAGGCGATGGATTGATCTAGGGGCTAGCCGGCGGGAGGGAGCCGGGGGCGCCGCAGGGCCTCCGCAAACGCCCCCGGAAGCGCAGGGCGCGATCCCCGCTCGGCCCAGCAATTCTCACGGCTTCCTCTGCCCTCTACCCCCTCCCCTCTGCCCTCCGTCCCCACCCCCACCCGGCCCTCTCCGCCGCTGCAGGTCCGCGCACCAGGAAGCTGAAGAAGAAGAAGAACGAGAAGGAGGACAAGCGGCCGCGGACGGCGTTCACGGCCGAGCAGCTGCAGAGACTCAAGGCGGAGTTCCAGGCGAACCGCTACATCACGGAGCAGCGGCGGCAGACCCTGGCCCAGGAGCTCAGCCTCAACGAGTCCCAGATCAAGATCTGGTTCCAGAACAAGCGCGCCAAGATCAAGAAAGCCACAGGCATCAAGAACGGCCTGGCGCTGCACCTCATGGCGCAGGGACTGTACAACCACTCCACCACCACGGTCCAGGACAAAGACGAGAGCGAGTAGCCGCCGCCGGCTGGGGCCGCGCGGTCCGGCCGCCGCGCCCGCGCCCCCTCCTGGCACCGCCACCGCCACCGCCACCGCCACCGCCGCCTCGCCGGCCCCACGCCGGGGGAGAAAGAATCCGCGCACAGGAGGGAGGGAGCAACGGGGAAGAGAGAGAGAGAGAGAGAGAGAGAGAGAGACAGAGAGAGTTTCTCAGAATGGAGAGTCACGTTTGAACGAAACATTTTTAAAAAGGGAGAAAGACTCGGACAGGTGCTATCGAAAAATAAGATCTATTCTCTATTCACGGTGTAAGGGGCGAAACTGCGAACTCCTTAAAGCTCTATCTAGCCAAACCGCTTACGACCTTGTATATATTTAATTTCAGGTAAGGAAAAGAAATATGTGTAGCGATCTCTATTTGCTGGACTTTTTATTAATCTCCTTTATTATTATTGTTATAATTATTATAATTATTATAATTATTTTATCCCCCACCTCCGCCTCGCTGCCCCCGGCCCAGTTTCGTTTTCGTTGCCTTTTTTCTTTTGAATGTTGTTGCTTCTCCGGTGCCTCCCGCCCCGCATCGCTGGCCCTCGTTTCTCTGGGACTTTTCTTTGTGTGCGTGAGAGTGTGTTTCCTCGCGTGTCTGCCCTTCGCCTCTCCCCCCCCCCCACCTCCCAAGCCCCATCTGTCGGTCTGTCTGTCCTGCTCCCCTTTCGTTTTCCGGAGACTCGTTGAGAAATACGACCCCACAGACTGCGAGACTGAACCGCCGCTACAAGCCAAAGATTTTATTATGTTCAGAAACCTGTAGTCTGAAATAAAGTGTTCACTGTGCTCACGAGCCGCTGGCGGCCCTCCTCCTTGCGGGTTCGGGAAGGGCGCGGGCGCAGGGCTCCCGCGCGCACCGCGCACACACCGGCCGGCCGGCCTTCCCACCAGCGCGCAACGAATCCCGGGGGCCAGACGAGCGCGCGGTGGTAGAGGCGGCCCAGATCCGGGCGGATCCGGGTCTAGAGGGTCTGGAGGGTCTGGAGGCCCACGCCTGGTCTCCAATGGCGTCCAAGGGAGCCAGAAAGGCGAAACCTCAGTCCTGACTCCGGAAACACTGCTGGGGCTGTCGGGCCGCTCCCGGGTTCGGGGCCAGGACCAACCTGGCTTTGGCCTCCTCTTGTTCGACCTGCTCCGCTCCTCGCTCTGGCCTGCACCTTGCCCTTTTCTTCCCTCCCGTCCCCCTCCCAGCCTGGTGCGGGCTTTGCTTGACGTTTTTCCCTCCGGAAGCAGAAGGCCTTCCCAAGGCGGGGCAGAGGTGAGGGGCTGCCTCCAGCTAAGCTGCCCACCAGGGCCAGCGGCTCTTCAGCCTGGCCTCTGGGCCTAGCCTCTCTGCCGCCTGGTCTTCACTGCTCTTAGTTCGGAGAAGCGATTCTGTAGGCGAAGCGGCGGGGCCAGGGCCGCACAAGGAGCCTCTCCGGGCGGATCTCACGGTCTCCTATAGCCCAGGGAGAAGAGGCCCGGATCCTGGGACGCTATGCAAAGCAGCAGCACATTGCTGCTGGGATCACTTTGAGCCATCTCCCAAGTGGGCACAAGCCTGCCTCGTCCAAACCCCAAACCTAAGCGGGGTCACTCTCAGAATGCCAACAAAGGCTTGCTTCCTGACTGAGGGGGGCGCAGACACAAGCCTCCAGGACCCTTAGGACACGTGGACGTCCCAGAGGGAAATGTCTGCACTCTTGCCCCTTCGCCCTGGGGCCTATCCTCCTGGGCAGGCACTGGGCCCCCTATATTCAGGGACTAGGGGGAGGAACCAGAGGCCCCTCCTCAAGAGGTATCATCTTTTTGTCCAGGATTTGTGTTTTTAATGATAAATTCTCCTTTCCTCCTCCTTCCTGTCTTCTGAAATATGTGTGCATGTACCTGTGTGTGGCTAGATGTGTAGGTGTCCTGGCGAGCTTGTGTGCGTATGTGATCATGTGCAAACACAGGTGCATATAGGTACCTACCTGGTCTTGTGTGTCCCTGCATGTGTGACTATTGTGCTCGCTGAGTGTTCGTTGCTCTGTAATTGGATGCACACTTGGATGTTTGTGAGCTCATGGCGTGTGTTCGTGTGGTCGTTTGTGTTTGCACACCAGAATGCTTGCAGGTATGTTTACGGGGCTTAGGGTCTGCATGGGAACTCTGTTTCTGTGTTCTTCCCTTGGGTTTCTTTCCTGTTGTTTTTGTAGGATTGATTTTGTGAGAAGTGAGAGTGGCGTCGTTCTGCCTTTTTCCTTGAAAATCTTCCCGCTGATTTGGGCCTCTGTCTGGGGAGGTGACAGTGCTGAGCCGGCTCCGAGTCCTTGCTCGAGGGTTTGGGGGCTTGAGGTTCAGTGGCCTGGAGTTGGAGAGTAGATGTGGTATTGCCATGGACTCCCAACTTTGTTGCAGTAAATCTTTTTCCTCTTACCCCCTTCACGCCTTCTTGGGGTGTGGAGACTCATCTCTGCACATACTGGGTGCTCAGTCAATCCTTGAGTGAAGAATTCGAAGCAGAGGCCTGGGCCCTTCCCTGGGGTGGCCCAGATGCATGGTTTTATGGGGGTTGGAGGTACATCCTTTGCCTTCCTTGGTGGGGAAGGGGGCCTGGGATCTTCAAACTTTCCAAGGCTTCAGGTTAGAGGGTCAGAGACTTGGAGCCCACGGTCCTCCCCCTCTCCTCCAGGTAGCTCAGAACATCTAGCCACATCCAGAAGTGGTGTTGGGGGCGCCCTGCTCCGTCGAGAACCTTCTCCTTCGAGTGCCTGGAAACGAGGCTACCCTTTCTGCATCCTTCTTCATGGTGGTCCTGGGGGTCCCGAGGCCACTTCAAGACCACCAGATCTAGCGGCTGGGGTAGAGGCCAATGCAAGCAACAACTCCAGAAAGGATCCTATTCCTTAAGGCTCCATTTCGGCACTCTCAGGAGGTCAAAGCTAAGAGCTCTTCCCCTTAACCTTGGGGGAGAGGGACGAGGTGGTTACCCCTCCCCAGGATTGTATTAGTGAAGTCTATGGATGTGTCATTATTATGTAATTTGATTTCTTGCCCATATCTCCTTTTATCTTCCAACCATTATGGGCAAAGAGAATTTTCTTTGTCCGGTGGAGGAAACCGAAGCTCGGAGAATTTAAATATTTGTTCCGTGCCTTGTCCGTGGCTGTGTGTCGTCTTCTGTGTCATATCTACTCTTAGCACCTGACTTTACCTCGGGAACCTGGCCAAGGCCTTGACCTTCCCACCTTCTTGCCTTCCTCCGTCCTCATTTCCTTTCTTCCTGATTGGGGCTGAGGAGAGAGGAAGAGGACTTTGGTCAGTTCTCTTTCTTGTTCCCCCTCTAAAAAAAGAAAGTAATAATAATCATAAGCAGGCATTGATTTCTCTGATTTATGGGGCTGGCTTTAGTGAGCCGCCTGTGTATTAAAGTCTGAAGTTGCATCGAAATAAATACTGGCGTGTGCTATCCCAACTTCCTCATTTTCTACCTTTTAAAAAAAAAAAAAATGAGCGGATTGAACCATAAACTTAAATCTTCCTCAGCCCAGAAGGAAATACACACTAGCCGAGTCTAAACAGTATTGATCCCTGGCTCTTTCTGGGGGCAAAGGTCTCTGTTTTCTTGCTCAAAAGTCTTGTTCCTTCAGTAGGGTCAGGGGGAGGCTGTGGATGGAGGAGGGGATATTTGGGTGTGGGGGGCTGCCTTGTGTGTCTGGGCAAGCTTATATGTTTGTGGGTTGTCCTGTGTGTGGTGGGGTATTGGCACGGGACGGTATTGGGTAGTTGTGCCTCAGCTTGGGAGATGGAAGTGTGTGTTTTGGGTATATGGATGCCAGTACTGACTGGTGTTTGTGAGTGTGTGCATGTGTGCCCAGCTCTCTGGCTCCCTAGGCTGGGTTTCCCAGGGCACAGAGAAGGAGTGGTCTGCTAGCCTGCCCCCCAACCTGGCCCCCACAGCCCTGTGACCTATGACAGCACTTCCAGAGGTATGATCACCAGGGAGGTCACTGTGTCCTAGTCTCTCCCCATCCCAACTTGCTGCCACCCCCCCTCCCCCATCCAATGCCCTCAGGAAAAAGCCTGGTTGCAGGGGCAGGGGTGAGGCTTGGCTGACTCCTGGAGGCCAGAGGCCAAGGCCACGGTTGGAGAGGCCCTGTTCAAATTCCTTGTCCTGTGTCCAGGTGTCCACTGCGGTTCTCAGGTGTGCTCCTCAGTCCCTCCAGGGCTTAGCCTAGATTTTCTTTTTTGTGTTGGAGAAAACCCATTCCTCTGACAAAAAAAACTGCCTTCCGGTGTGCACCAACGTGCGCAGGGGGTGGGAGGGGCAGGGCAGGGCAGCGGGCAGCAGCCCTCCCTTAGCTTTGCCTCACCTCTCCATGGGGAGGTGGCCGTGTGTCCTCCTCCCCCCACCCCCACCAGCGAACTCGTTCTTCTCTCACTTTGAACTCAGGTGAGAGGGTTACACTCCTGTGGCAACTTGTGGAGAGGGACAGGGCTGGGGACCCTGCCAACCCCACTCCTCCCCCAAATGCTTTAGGCCAGTCTTTTAATGAAGTCCCGTTGTTGGAGGGGGTCCTCAGGGATTCTTGAATAAAAAGGTTGCATTGCACAGGCAGGGGTGGGGTGGTTGGGGAAGTTGGGGGTTGAGGGAGCGTGGAGGAGGGGTGGGGGGAAGTCCTGAGAGAGTAAGTACCTCTTTCAAAAGCAAGGGAGAGGAAACCGGCCCTCGCCCCCCCCCCCCAGCTTTCCCCTGAGTCCAGTGTTCTTCCCCGTGTGCCACTGAGTGGGCAGTGTTGAAGCACAGATAGCCGCTCTGCATGCATGCACACGCTTCTGCACACAAAAGAGCAGGTGCATACATTTATCTATGCCTATATATGCGCATGTGTGTAAAATATGTGCACATATACCAAAAAAATGTTAAATGGGCTGAGCTATAGAGGTGTGTTCCCCACAAGCACAGGGACGTTGCCTGTGTAGAAGCTTCTGGCACACATTCACGCATGGTCCAGGAGTACACATAGCACTGTGCAATACATATCTGCATGCCCTAGCTCTTGGGCTTCCCGTCTAGCCTGTACAGGGACAGGGCGTTGTTTCCAAGCCTGGGACGTACCTGCTTGCCCCTTCCGTGGAGGCCCCCAGGAAGAACTGGGGTGGAGGTGGGTGGGTTGGTTGGGTGGGGGCCAGGAAGACTGGAGTCAGGGCAGCCAGGGGAGTGGTGGGGTGGCCCCTTCTCTTGCCCTGGAGGCTGCTGGGTCCGGGTGGCTCTGGGCTCAGACACAAGGCACACTTAGTACAACTCTCTCCATCCTTACGATGTCCCCTGCACCTTCCCAGGTGCATCTCCTGGGGGAATGGCCAGCCTCAGGCAGGGAGGTTTCGAAAAGCAGATTTTTCAGAGAGCTTAGTAAGTCCTGGGCCATATTTGCCCCTTGAATTTCCTTCTAAATGCAGCCTTTCCCCCGCTGAGGTGTCACTCTGGAGATGGGACTCTGGAATTCTCTCCACAGATGTGGGAGTGGGTTGCTTTGGGGACATTTGGGGAGATTTCAGCCTCAGTAATGGCAGACTCCGGGTATAGGTGAGTCTGTAAAAAGCAGGATTTACTGTGGGTGTATAGGTATGCACATCATACCCTGAACCGAGAACTGGGATCTTTCACTCTAGAATCAGCTGTTGGCAGCGGGAATGATGTGGGATGGAGTGGTGGGGTGGGAAGAGGCAGTAGGAGTGTTGTGTAGAGGGAGGTGATGGGCACCAACATCCCCCTCCTCGACTCTGCTGGGGGAGGGGGTAAAACTCAAGAAAGCTTTAGGGGACTAACAGCCACTAGTGGATTCCTCCCTGCTCCCCCCCCCCCCCCCCCCCCCAAGCACACCATTGGGTGTTTGGAAGCTTCCTCAGGGTGCACTCATCCTTCTAGAGGTCTGAAGATGTGTCCAGCAGGCGCCAGAGGGACATAGTTTCAAGCGCAGAGGGGTGGGAGACCCCTGGGGGGCAAGACGGAAGGAGTCGCAGGAAGAGAGGGGCCCACGAATATTTAAAATTTGGCCACAAACGCTGCGAGAGTGGGCTAGAGCCCTGACGGAGGCCAACGAACTCCGCAGAAAGACCCACAGTTCTGCCATCTGATAAAGCCTACACAACGGGAAACTTGACCACAAACCTCTGCTGCTGCTTGGCGGCCTCCAGGGGGCTGGGGAGAAGCAACCTGTAATAGTTGCAATGTCGTCCAAGCTGAAGGTAATGTATGTGCTGAAGAAGACAAAGCAAGTCCCAGAAACCACCTCAGCGGAGCTCACCCTGTCCTCCTCTCCCCTTCACTTCCACTGGCGGGACTTGTCCATTGGACAGGATGAAGGCAATTCAGAAGACACTTCCAGAAGTTTGAAATGGATAATAACATAAGCATAATTTACTTGCCAGCGCACACTGCTAGCTATTTGGCATAATTTATTTAATTCAGCCGCACGCACTTCTTTGAGTGGGATGTTACCATCCCCGTTTTACGGATGAGAAAAGTGAGGTCCGGGGTCGTCTTGCCACAGTCACACCAAACCACATTAAAACTTACACTGTAATAATGCATCGTAAACTGCCAGGCTGACTCGCCTTGGCAACAGGCTCAGTATCAAGTCTCCAGCATACAGAGAGCTTGGCACATGGTAGGGAGAGGCGCAGACTTGGGTTCAGGGCTAGTCTCTGTCTTTTGGACTCTCAAGAAGGAGTGGCTCTCAGCCCCCACCCCCGACCCTGTACTTCCCCTCAAGTTAGTCAAGTCAGGGTTGAATTCCTGCTCTCACACCGCACTCCACCCGGGTCTCAGATGGAGTTCCTGGGGGTTCCGTCTTTTCCCCATCCAGAGGGTCCCCGCCCTCCACAATCAGCGGGGTCTGCTTCCCCCCTTCCTCTCCCACCTGCGCCCAGGCTGGTGGGCCGAAGCGTCCCGCCCCAGCCGGGCGACTCCGACTTTGTCCTTGTCCCAGCCCGGCCCGGCGGCCAGTGCCCTGCCCAGAGGACACTTCGCAGATGCACTTCCGGTCAGCGCGACCCAGGCCGCAGGCCCCGACCGCCCCGAGCACCCTCTGTCGAGTGGCGTGTTGGAGACGGGGACCGCCTCTGGGGCTCGCGATCCCTCGGGCACCGAGAAACCCCATTTCTGCCTCCCAGCTCGTGCCCTGGCTCGTGCCTCTCCGCTCGTTGGGGACGCCAAGAGAAGGGCCACTCCGGCCCGGTCCGGTCCTCGCGCCCGACCTCCTAAGCAGGCGACAGGGACTCGCGCACAGGCCGCATCTCTCCCCCGCCCCCGCCCCCGGGTTCTCCCAAGTGACTGTTCTTTGTGCAGTTTCGATTTGCGTCTAGGCCGGGTTCGCGTTTCTTTCTGTCATTTTCTATGGGCTTCCCAGCCCCCGAGTGCCTCCACGTCCTCTGCTCCAAGCTTTCCGTTTTCTGCTGCGGAGGCCATCCTCCTGCGGCCAATCTCTCCGGCCGCTCGGACTCGGCCTCCGCTGCGGGTGTGCCCGGGGTCCCTTGGGCTCCCCGCCTTCCGCCTCTCCTCTCCCCGGGGCCCAGCCCCCAAGTTTGCTCCCCGCTGCTCCTAGGGAGGCTGGCGCGTCCCCGACCTTCCTGCCCCCCCCCCCCTCCCCAGGCCGGCTCAGGGGACCAGCGCTGACCTTGGAGGCGGCCAGGCTGCCCCTCAGGGTTCTCCGGTCATCCCTGCCCCTCCTTGACTCGATGGCTCCCGAGTCGTGGCCGCTGGTGGCGGGGTGGGGGGGGGTGGGGGGTGGGGGCGGCGCCCTTCCCCTGGCAGTAACGCGCAGCGGCTTGCAATCTTGGCTGCACACGCCGTGGCTCCGAGCGGCCCCGGCCTGGGGTCAAACCAAGAAGGAGGAGGGGTGGACCTCAAGGCTGGGAGATCCGACTTTATGTTGCTTCAACTTGTCCTGAACGGTTAGACGAGGAGCGCTTGCGCGCACACACACCACGGGGAGTCCAAGCCCTCGCTGGCTCGACCCGCCGGCTCAGCGCCCTGCGCGCCCTTGGCCCGCCCGAAGGCCCTGGCGTCAGAGGGCTCGGCGGCGGCCTCCTCCGTGCGTGGTTGGGGAGGACCTGGCCCCAGAAGGGCCACCAGCTGAATTTTCCCGGACTAGGTGAGCGCCCTCCGAAATCCCCCATGCGGGATCCATTTTTGGGCAGAGAAAAAGTTGCAGTAGCAGCCCAGTCCCCTGCTGCCTCCTCCGTCAACAAAGCGAGCACCTTCAGGGCTCAGACATTTGCCCACCTTCCCTCTCCTTTTCTGGAGATAATTTGGCCAAGTCGCTTGCCTATGCACAGCTGTGGTTTCCCGCTCGGGTTCACTGTTTACTTGGAATTTCTTTAAAACCAGCGGCGCCAAATTGCCCTCGCTCTGCGTCTTCTCTGGGCGGCGTCCGCCCAGGCCTCGCTAGAGCTTCCAGAAGGGCGAGGCCGGGCGATGAGGGCGCGAGACAGGCCTCGGCCTAGCTGGGAAGCATCCTTCGATCCGATCCTTCGCTCGATTTCCCACTTCTGCTCCCAGCTGCCGACGGAGCTCAGGCTTTCACCTCTGGCCTCCTCATTTTGGGCTCCTTCCTGGTGCTGTGTCCTCATTAGGCGGAAGCCATGGCGACTGGGGATGTAGACCCCAGAGAGAACGGCTGGACCCAGTTCCCCTATCACCAGGCCTTGCGTTCTTTATCTGTTGTCTAAAATGCCTTGGCAGGGCCGATTTCACTGGCGGTTCATGTCTAGTGCTGGTTGGTTTGCCAATGGCAAGGAAGTGAGGCGCCCGGGGTCCTGGGGGAGTGTTGAGGGAGGGGGGGAGATTGGAGTATACGGTCTCCCAAGGGAGGTCACTTGTATTCAGCTAAAGTAAACAAAGTTCCCCAAGGGGAATAAAACTTTTGGGGCCCTCCCACCCAGCAGGACCTGGGAGTACCGGGGTCGGGAAAGGAGGTACTGTGTTCTGGGCACCCCAGCGTGCAAACTTTGGCCCCAAACAGAAGCAGCCGCCAAGTGAAAGTAACCAGGGAGGCACCACCACGGCTGACGGCTGACGTTCCTGCGAGAAGTGCCAGGGAAGAAGACACCGCTGCTCCCAGTGGTGGCCCAAGGCAAAGCCGAGGTCTCCATCGAATCTGCTCATTTGCCTTTCTCAGGGAGGACGAGGCTGGATCCCTTCCTCCCTAGGCTCCCGCACCCCCTCAGTCACCTCAGGTATCTTTGTTGGTATCGCTGCCTTCCTCCTAGGAGAGCTGCCCGCGTTTGGATTTGGCCCACCAATCCCAGCAATTCCAGACCGGGCAGGCTGGGGCTCGGCCCTCCCTCCAGCTTCCCCGGGTGGGGTGGGGAACCCCCTTCTCCCCTCGAGACCCTCCAGAGCCAGAGTGTTGATGATCATTACTTTAAATTAAAAGTCCCTTTTTTCCTTTCCGTCTAAGCCCCAACTTAGTTTCAGAGAATGAAGCGTGAAAGCTCTTTTATGGAGATTACCGATGCTTCATTTATTCCCGCAAATGGCAAACACGGCCCGGGAAAAACCGAGTGAGCGAGCTCCTTGTCTCGGATCCTCAGCCGTCTCCGTGTTCACAAGCTCACTTGGCTGTGAGACGCTTCCGGGAAAGCGCCTGCAGTGGGCTTACCTGGGAAAGGGAAGAGCTGCTTTGCTGGGGCCCCTTGCGGCAGTCACTCGCTGGCTGCTTGGGATAGAGACCTGGCAACAACCCCTTGACTTGAGAGCTGAGAGATTTGGGACCCGGGGAAGCCGGGGTGGGGAGTCCAGGGTGTTATGCCTGAAGACCTGTGAGGAATTGAATCTATGCCCAAGCAGTAGATGCTGGTCACCCTCGCTACTGCATTTCCCTGTCATTTCCTATTGACAGTGGAATTTGGGGGCGCACTGCAGGAGAGAACCGGGAGACCCTTGGGCCACTTCCTGGCCCCATTCACATTCACATTTCAGCCTTACACCAGCCTTTGTGACCTTCTCCATGCTTGGTCAAGTGGCTCTGTCCATCATGATGGCTCTCTGCCCACGGTTTTATTTTGGTACATATGCACAGCCCCAGAAGGCAAGTCCTTCTGGAAAGGGTGGGTCATTTTAGAAATGGATCCAGAGCTTTTTAACCTTCGATATACAAACCTCACCTGGCGACCTGGTGGTTGTGTCCTCCGTAATCAGGGATCCTTTGGTCATTTCACAATGGACAGTTGGAAGGAAGTATAATGGCCTCCAGGAGAAAAGTGACAGAGGGTCCTTATTCTTTGGAGACAGAGCAGGAAAGTTTGAAGAGGGAAAAGTATAAGCTTCTCCAAGGAGAATTTCCCGAAGTTCAGGCTTAAATTCCTTTGTGACACTGTGTTATTAACTCCAACACAGTGGCGTCTCCACATTCCGGCCATCCCACACTGGGAGCCCCTCTAACACAAAACCTATTGTTTGGGGGGGGGGGTGTGGATAACCGGGAGGGGCCAGCCCCTCTTCCTCTCACCTTACAAGGCTCACAGGTTGCAGGGAAAGCAAAAGTGGGGCTTTTGTTTCAGAGGGGGCCTGTGGTTTTTGTTTGTTTGTTTTTGTTTTTGTTGTTTGTTTTTTTGTTTTGTTTTGTTTTGTTTTTCATGTTTTAAGAAGATAGCCCTTGGAAGTGTGAGAGTGAGATTTGCCCTCTGGTATCAGTGGACCAGGCTGAAAACAATGTAGTTTCCCTTATTATACAGTTAGTGAGTTGTCGACAGCTTGCAAGGGAGTCAGGCCTATGTAGGTGCCTTTTCTGCCCTTGATAGAGGATGATACACCACAGAGGTCCTCAGTGGCGAAGAGGGGCAGTTGGAAATGGATTTTGGGAGTCAGGTCACCCCACAGAGCCTGGGAGCTTCTGCTGATGCAGTGAAGGAAAGTGGGGCTCCCTAGGTGGGGCAGGAGGCGGGGTGCCACTTGAAGTGTATGTGAACGCACAGCACTGAGTCAGGAAAGGAGGAAAGTGGGCTTGCGGCTTGCATGAACAGTTGCCAACTTTCATTAATTACTCAGTCACTTCAATGCGAAAGCAAATACCAAAATGCTCTGCTGCCTGCCCATTCTGGATTAATGGCTTGCAAAATTAGGTGAGGAGGGGGGCCAAAGAGAGAGTTGAGGTGTTGAGGGGTATTCAAACCTTCTTTCAAATCTAGAGGGCTTTTTGGGTTGTTTTGGTTTCCCCCCTGCCCCCCTCCCCCCGCCCCCCCCCCCCACCACCACCCCAGAAAATGCCTGAGGTGGTGGTCAGTAAACTGAAAACTTAAAACACGAGGTATTCCTTTTTTTTTTTTTTTTTTCAACGTTTAATTTTGGGACAGAGAGAGACAGAGCATGAACGGGGGAGGGGCAGAGAGAGAGGGAGACACAGAATCGGAAACAGGCTCCAGGCTCTGAGCCATCAGCCCACAGCCCGACGCGGGGCTCGAACTCCCGGACCGCGAGATCGTGACCTGGCTGAAGTCGGACGCTTAACCGACTGCGCCACCCAGGCGCCCCATGAGGTATTCCTTAGTGAACAGAGGTTGGAGGCTAATGATGACAAACATCAGAAGGAAAACCTTCTGCTGTGTCCTGATCAATTATTCAGTCACTTGGCCTGGCCTAAACTGAACATCTGGGGTGCAACAAAGTGGGCACCAGCGGGAAGGATTTCTCACGGTCCAGGTGCCTGTGGTGTGGTGTAGCCCAGATTTTCAGATTAGCCAAATGGGCTCCTGAAGGCTATGCCCAGGTGTTTGGCGTAGGGCAAAACATAACCGGAGCCCATCTCTTAACTTTAGCGACGTCAGAGACAATCCCTCTGGGACCTTTTTTGGTGGGTTAACTTAGCTGAACTTATGATCCGTAGAATAAAAAACAAAAGTCAGGTTAAGGTGCACCTGGCCTTCGTTTGTTATGTCCGTAGCTTCAGGAAAAGAAAAGATTGCTTCCCTAGTTCAGCCACACAGCATGTGTTGAGATGAGTGGAATATACCATGGATTTACAGAATTTAGAGGTTAGGTGTGCTTTTCCTTGATACTTCTCCTTGTCCTTGTATTTGCTTTTTGCTGCTACGTGTGCCTCCATTTCAGATGGGTCTTTCTGGGGATGGCGTTGGCACAGAGCGATCTCAAGTGTGGCCTTGGGTCTGGAACTGGGCATTTAGGGCTGGGCTGCAGGGTGACACTGCGTGCTGGTTGTCAAGGGAAGTGGCTGAAGCCGGAGGGGCATGAGTGAGATGGCCCCAGGGCTAGTTTCGGTAACATTCAGGAAAATACTTTCTGCATCGGAAGCGCCGCATTTCTGAATGGGCAAAGCGTGGGCAGAAATTTGAAACGTCTTACTGGGGCCATTTTGTGTGCAACAGCTTGCGGTGAGCTCACCATTGCAGGCCTTGTCCTGGAAGTTTACATTCTTGGAATTCTGGTGCTCTCTCTTGGATTCTTTTAGGCACAGTCTATACATGTAAACTGGTTTGAGTAAAAACGACACGGTGAAATGGGAGTTGGTTGAAGCCAAACAAACAGCAATGTGGCTCTTTAAACTGCTTTCCTCACCTTGCCCAGACCAGACTGTGGATGGAGAGCAGGCCTGTGGCCTGGCTTCCCTCAAAGTGTACCGCGTGCCCCCAACTTCCTGGAGTTTCACAGGGTGTAGGAAGGGGACAGATTGAGGTGGGGGCGGGGGGAGGGACTGGCACTCCAGAACTAATTCCCTTTTGAAATCAAGTGAATTTACCCCTAGCAAATACCTTTCATAAAGTTGGAGGATGTTGAACCCCAGGGGGAGGAGTCAAGAGGGGGCCTTTGAACTGAAAGGTGACTCATGTCTCATTGGTGTTCAGGTTTGGAACTCAAATCCTAGGCCCGTGTGTGTGTATGTGTGTTTCCTCCGAGAGGTTATGGTACCTACATAGAGGCTGCACTTGAACTGCTACAACTTAAAGGAAAACTTCCTTTTTTCTTCTTATTAATTTCTACAGTTAAAGACCTTTATAAAAGAAAGAGATGGTTCTGTGTATTTTTCCTTGGGAACCCTAGATAGTGTGATGCCAGCCTCTCTGTGGGGCCAAGAATTTAATTTGCACAGAGGTGGGATGCCAATGACCAAACAGAGTCAGTTCCAGAACCACTGCGGTCAAGACGGAAAGAGCCTCCTCGGATGATCTGCCTCCTTATCTTTGGCATCAGGACAAATGGGTCATCACAGTCTCTGCACTGTTTTTCTAAACTTACTTAGAATCTCATCTCTGGCATTCCAACAGGCAGATGCCAGAGCGAAAAGGGAAGTTTAGGCCACGGTTTGTCCGTCGAATCTGTTGTTGCTTTATTTTCCTGTGTGGGAGGGAGTGGAGAGATTACAGGGGGAGAGGATTTCTGGGCATCTTTCACGGTAGACCTAAGGCTGCTCTTTTTTTAAAAAATGGAGTTTGCCATTTAATAAATAAAACTGCACATGTCAATCTGGGAAATGTGACGTGTATTTGAGTGGATAAAAGATTCATGAGGTACCAAGTCAGGGGACGGGTTGGATGCAGTTTCCTTCCATTTCTAGAGTCATGTTGTGAAGAAGGCAGGTCCCTCCCCACAGGTAACTCCGGGCAGAGGCCTTCATGAGGGGGAGGAGCCAGCCAGACTCCTGGGCCGGGGGTCATTTTTGTCCTCCAAGTGCCTGTCCTTACCCCCCAGCTGAAGTGGTAGGAAATGCCGACAATGACTTTATGGGGAAAGGAGCGGGGGGGTGCCCTTGAGCTTTGGGCACTCCATTTGGACTGTTTTCTTTCTATCACTCCGTGTGTCTGAATGGTGGGAGCTTTCTCTCTGGAAGAGAATTATTTCCGTGCACAATTGTCCGTCTTGCTCGGAAAGTTATGGCTGCCCTATAAAAGGGGACTGCCGGTCTCCCTTTGTCCTAGGTTGGGAAGGCCTCCTGGTCAATAAATACATATTAATCATGTAAAAGGATTGACATGCAAATAAAGGACACCATTGACAAACCCTGGATGGCAGAGGAGAAGCCCTCTGCAGCTGTGGTCCTGGCCGGAGGAAGTCAGGGCCGCACCAGGCTCTCAGTTGGGTGTTTTCTAGAGGGTTAAACACCCTTTTCCGATAATTATGTGAAAGAGTTAATTGAACTGGAGATCGCTCTAGGATCTTTTGCTGGCATCCTTCTTAGCTCTGCCAGATCTCCAAGTTTTTTGGTTGTGTTTCATTTTTGTTTTTGTTTTTGAATTTACGTCTGGCAGTAGGCAGGCCACCCTTTGGATCGCTGTGTCTCTGGGCCCAACTGGAAGTCTCCGAAGGTACTTTGTTCTTCTGATCAAAGAAAAGTTGAACCAAACAGAGAAGCGGTTAAAAGCTTTGCTGAATTTTTTGAGGAATGCTTGATATTTACAGGAATAATTATTAGTTGCCATTATGAATTACTGCTTATGAAATAGCGTGCTTTACATTGCTGGAGATTTCTTTACAGAGCAAAAAAGACACTACAAAATAACCTCGGTATAGGCAGGACTAAGCTTTGATCCGTATTCTTCAGTGTGCATGACACCTGTGGGCATGTTACAGTCCACAGTGAGTTTTTGGAGACATATGACCACTGAAGACTATGACTTGGTGTCAGGATACATACAGAAAATCTTTTGCTGTAACAACAGAACAAAATACAGTGTTATATACGCCTCGCAGAGCTTTGAGGTGCATCTAATTGCTTTATCCGTTATGAATTATTAGAATATAAGAAACTATCTTAACTCCTCTGGTAGACTAAGTTATGATATATACTGAAATAGAAGTGAAAAGCGTTTGAGGAAATGCATGGTCTAACTTTGATTTTTCCTCCTTGAGGGGTGCGGGATGTGTGAGAGGTAGACAATTGGAATTTACATGAGTTAGGCTCAGAGTTATGCCCATAGGCACTTGTCAGCCAAACTGCATGCATTCAGGAACTTTGAAATTGGACCACGAAACAAATTGTAATGATATTCCTGCTCAGGCCATAGGTGTCAAAGTAGGCCTTGGTTTGCTAAAGACTATGGATGTCTGGGGGTCCCGGCAGGTCAGGCCCTGGGAAGAGTCACTGGGGAGGCACGCGCGTGGGCCTGGCTGCTGTCTCTTTTGTGGTCTGTGTCTAGTCTTATCTAATGATCTGCAACTGAGTAACAGATCTAGGCACACCAACTGGAGGAAACAAGTGGGGATATAAATGGTCTTGCTCTCCTGGTAAGGAGCACGAACCTGCATGTCTCATGGATTAAATGTATCTGAGGATGTCGCAGGGCAGGGCAGGACCCAGCTCTTTCTGTGTTTGAGGGCTATATTAGCACTGACCAAGATATGCACTTGTCAAAACATTTGCATTTTCCTTTAAAGTAAATTCATGAAAATGTGTTTCGATGGGGCTGGCTGGTTCTGAAAATCCACACTCGGTTTAAAAGCAAGCACTAAGTCTCCTCAGTTCTCGCTATGGACGTATGATGCTGAATGCGCTTTGCTAATGTTTGTCTAGATTCTGGAAGAATCAAATGTTACCTAGAATTCGAACCTAGCAAACATGTTGTCTGTTGAATTACTGCGCGTGCCTGTGTGTTTGTGTGTGTATGTCAAGGAGAAAAGTAGCTACCGCCGGAGATAAATTATTTAACATGATTTTTCCTGTATTGTGGAGAGCCAGGCTGAGCCTCATTTTTTGGATTATGATTTGTATTATGAAATGCTTATCAAATGTTTTCCAAAGATTAGTTTAATTTTAATTAAATAAACCTTTCTCAAGAGGAGGCTCCCAACTATTTCTTGTACCCAGAGGCTAACGTACTTGTTGGTTTTAATTATTTTCTGCTGTTACCCAAACTGCTTTGGGTACTCCTGCCCAATTAAATCAAAGGCGCAGGTTCCTTATACACAATATGTTTAATATTTAATTTTAATTAAATTAATTAAATTGTTTATTTAATTTTATGTGCATTATTGTGCGCAGAATGATGCAAAATTCATGATAGTAAGAATCAGGGTAGGGAGGTGAGTCGGAGAGAGCTTTCGCACAAGCTAATTACCGAGCTTCAAGGAAACTTCCCCATCATTTCCAGGGAAACACGCTTCCAGAACCTGAACTTGCTCTCACAGCGGTCCACGACCGGCAGCCCCCTCAGATGCGGGTTTGTTGGCCTCTTTCACCCTGAGCTCGCCTTACACTTGGAAGCGGCCACAGCTGCTCGCGGAGGCAAGGCTACGTGCGGGCATGTACACGCTCACGCCGTTGCCACAGCTCACGCTCCAGTGACATTTCCTACGCTGCCGAACCGGGAGCCGCCAGCGCAGCGCTCCTGGAAAGGACCAGTTTCTCCCAAAGACGCAGGCAGAAACTTCCAGTAATGTCTTCCCACTCAGGAAGGGCCCGTCCTCCTGGCTCTGCGTGGCCGGATCCGGGCCAGTGCTTATAAATGCGGAGGCTTGGCAGAGGGCTCCCCTTAAGATGGGGAAGCAGTTCCTTTCGGGGAGGGGGCCGTTGGCTTGGCTCCGTTTCCATTACGGTTTGCATCTTTAGGGCACAGTTTTGTGTGTGTGTGTGTGTGTTTTTTTTTTTTTTTTTTTGCCTGAGTGTTTTCGTCTGCACTGTAAGAGGCTCAGCTGTCTCCCACTAGGGTGTTTCGTTCCCGGGAAATCTGTTTTCACAGACATAGGAAATAGACACCCCAGATTTCTCTCATCTGAGTTGGGTCTAAACCAAGGGGCCCTGGAATAAAAGGTCTGAAGTGCCTAGGTGAATGCAGCCCGCTGAATTTTGAGGCATTTTATTATCTCTCTTCCCGATGTTCCTGACTTACGAATAATGACATTATCACCATCGTGGCCGGGCACTGGGGGCACCTGGGCCAGATTTTCCAAACTTGACCTCGTGAAGTGACGCACTCGCTAAACGCCTTTTTACTTCAGGGTTTTGCACATCTGGGCCACGGGTGACCACATTTACACAATTCATCACGCTATACATTTTTTCTGGGGGGGGGGGGGGGGACTGTTTCTTTCCTGGAGTCTAATGCTTGGGAGAAAAAAAAAAAGGAGAGGAAAAAACAAACGGAAAGGAGGAAGAAAGACAGTGAGAAGGGAAAAAGAGAGAGAATTGGTGCCCTTAGGTGAAGTTCTTTCTGTTCCTACCAGCCACCTTACTTGAGGACGGGGTGCTAAAAATAAACTCTCTTTCTCTTTGCTGTTGTTGTTTCTTTGCCTTTTTCCCCCTAAGGCTGGTTTTGTTTCAGTAGATTAAATATTATCATAAAAGTAGCTGATGATGCAGTAAATTAAAAATCAGGTTGTGGAATATTTTGCAAAAGCCTTATTATATCTACGGCACTTACCCAGTGGAGGCAGGCACTCGTGTTAAACCCAAAACGTTTGTCAGGATGAATTTCTGCCTCACGTAAGGGTTCGGGAAGGACGGCGAAGCACAATTAGCCCGAATGGAAAACAAAAGTGGACAAAAGAATAAACAAAGTAAAAAGTGAGTTTAGAAGGAAATTAGCATTGGCTCCCTGTGTGTAGAAAAAATAACTTCCTCACTCTCGCTTTATGCTGCACATCTGTAAGCTTAAAACCATTTGTAGTATAAAACACACACCTTGCGTAGTTGCAAGAAATGTATCTGAGGACAGATGCAATCGAATTTGTGAGACACTGCTGTGTCACCACGTTTAGCATCAAATTATGAATTAAACAAGAAGAATGAATAACAAATTAGGATTCGCCTAAGCTTAGCTTTGTGCAGTGGGACAATGAAAATTTATTTGAATTCTATTCCTTGATGAGGTTACAGATTTTCTCCCCACAGAAGATACCCATTAATGCTGTGGAGACAATTATTGGAAGTTCATCTTCTGTGCACATTTTAGAAACCTTTTCATGGAAGCAGGAAACTCCTGTGCAGATTTCGATTTTTAGAAAACCCCCTGTCCTATGTAACTTTTCCTTTGCAACTCCCAATGGAGGAATGATTTGTTAGAAATATTTTGAAGATGATATCAGAAATAGCAATGCTGAGTTGCGTTGTGTGTGTGTGTGCGCGTGCTTTTTTTTGTTGTTGTTTGTTTTGTTTTGCTAACGTGTAAGAACAACAATTGTTAAAGATTTGGGCTCTTAAGAGCACTACAACAGGCTAAGAAGTGAGAGGCTTCTTACATCTGGACTGTTTGTGAAAGAAAGAAAGAAAGAAAGAAAGAAAGAAAGAAAGAAAGAAAATGAGAGAGAAAGGAAGAGCAAGGAAGAAGGAAGGAAGGAAAGAAAGAAAGAAAGAAAGAAAGAGAGGAGGGAGGAAGGAAGGAAGGGAGGGAGGGAAGCAAGTGAGAAAGAAAGAAAGAAAGAAAGAGAAAGAAAAGAAAAAAGAAAAGAAAAAAGAGAAAAGAAAGAAAAGAAAAGAAAAGAAAGAAAAAAGAAAAGAGAGGAAGAAAGGAAGAACGCTAATTTCCAAAGCCAACTGCACTTTTAGAAGTACAGTCAACTGTTCTCCTCACCTAACTGGAACCGGGAAATAATGTGTTGTGACCCTGGCTAATGCCTTCACCACATGCTGAAATTGGGGCGAAGAAAGGAAAGGTGGCTGGAATGCTCACAAGGGAGCAGACAAGCAGACAAGTTAGATATAGTGGGAGCCATTTCTTGTGTTGCTGGATGTGAGAAAACTTTTCAAGCTCTTAATGTAACCCATATGCATCATCATCCCAGGCTTATTAAAGAGGCTAAATAGATAGACGTATAAAATAGACATAAAAATATCACCTGGACACATACTGAGAGTATTTGGGGAAATTAAAGCATAACCCAGTATGACTGCTGGTTATTTGCTACAGAAGCGTATGTTATACCTAAGTGATGTCACCTTAAATTTCTCAAGCAGCTTTGTGTCTTTGAAGAGTTTGAGGGTTACAGGAAAGTGGTGGAGACTGTTGCCTATTTTTACGATTATTGTAACAGTTACAGGTTTTCAGCTGAGTTCATTCTCCAGAGCAGGAAGGCTTCCTTCTTTCGGAGGCTGGATTTGATGCAGTTTGGGTAGTTTCATTACGGCTCCTGTCTCCCTGGAAGCAGACACACGGGGCTTCACACACAAGATGAGCTTAGAAAATAAAATCACAGTTAAGGGTATGCAAATAGCGGGTTGCTTAAACAAAATAGCTAGGTTTAGTCAGAGGAACAGCTCTGATGGATTGTTTTCAAGTAGGTGTCTCTGTGGTTTCACCTCGCCTCCCTTCCAGCCTGTCTGCGTCTAGAGACGCAGTCCCTGCCGGCTTGCTGGGTCCTGCTCGCTGTCACCTTTGAGATCTGACAAAAAACTGGGCCAAACCTGATGCTCCCCTCTTTCCGCCCTTCCCTTCCAAGTCCAAAGCTTGTCCAGTGCCCTTGCCCTAGTATTTCTGCTCTGGGGCCTTGAGCCGTAAGTAGTTCACATAATATGTTAGTTTTTGTCTCTTAATTTCAAAAGTTGGGAGCTAGGGAGGTGGTGTGTGTGTGTGTGTATGTGTGTGTGTGTGTGTGTGTGTGTGTTTGGTGTAACCCGTCTTGGAAATCAATCACCAAAGTGACTTCTCAGAGGTCTTACAAATCTCGTATTGGCTCCCTCCTCCTGCTGACCCCCCTCGCCCTCTCCCTGCCTCCACCCCAACGTGCTAATCACATTCAGGCCAAAGGCAGGACTGGGCTACCTGGCTGCAGCCCAGAGGACATTTTATTTTATTTACAGATGAGCTGTTAACCCCTGAAATATGGATTCATCTGGAAGCTGAGACACAAGGAAGGCTAGCCTGCTCGGGAAATTTTAGCCCAGAGCTGCAGTAGTACTCACCTTAATTAGCTGTGTCATTCAGAACAGAGCCGACAGGCCAGCAGGCCCGGCAGGAGGGGGGCCGCCTGGCCCCCTCCCAGCCTTGCCACCCGAGGGGACGTGCAAACATGTGTGCAGCCCAGGGCCTGGCCTCAGAGTGGATTCCACTCCAGGCTCTGATGGGATCTCTGCTTTCTTTCACCAAGTGGGTTCCAAGGCGATGATCTCACGCCTGGGTTTATACACTTTTGTGTGTATTTCTAAATGACGGTTGACCTCTTTGAAGCAATGACTTCGCAGGGACACGCCCTTCTTCCCACAATACTGTAACTACACATGATCTGTGAAGAGCCTCTCTTTCAGAACTACCTTTATGACTTAGTTTACAAATCACATATTAATACACATGCCCTGTCACAGACACATAAAAGCGGTCTTGTGATTTTATATCCAAACCTCACTCTTGCTCAAAATGGCATTTCCCAGTGTGGTCACTCACCTATTCATCAGACTTGGCTCGAAAGGGCTTTCGACTCTTTCCCAAATTCGGATCTGCCTTGAAGCAAGAAACTTCTCTACCACGGGGGATTTCCAACACACTTCCTGAAGCGTTCTTAGGGGTTTTAGGCACGGCAGTATATTTGGAAGAAACTTACGCGTCCCTGGGTGTCTCTTGGAAGGCGACAGAGCACGCTTTGGATATGAAAGTTGCGCGTTGGTGCGAATTCCGTTCTCAAAACAACTTAGCCAGTACATCTGCCGTCCTGCACCCCACCTCGCCACACCAAGCCAGCCCGGACCTTGCTCCTCTGGTCGCTGGAGAAGTAGTGAATATTTGTTTGAATTTCAAGCAAGGTAGGGTGGCAGGTTCCTCAGATGCAAATCAAATGGCCTGGTTTTAAGGGCACGGTGAAATGGGAGAACCTGGCAGTGCTATGTCTTGTAGCAAACTCTTTACTTGCATTTTTAAGACTTTCCTCCCCATGATATATAGATGTGCAGATAACAGGGATGTATAAAAATTCATTAGCCATGAAGCAAGTTCTGAGAATATCTCGCTGATGACAGAAGACCTAATCCTCAGCAAGCATGGTTTTTTTTTTTTTTGTTTCCAAGCGTTTCTTACGTCTATATGTTAAATCTCTATATTTTTATGTAATATGTATATATTTTATGCAACCTCAGGATGCCGCACCCTTTCTCCTACAAGCAAGGACTCTGGAAGAGGGCTAATGAGGAGGGCAGTAGAATACACCCTGGGGGGGGGGGGGTCTGAGCACGGGGCATTGGTAAAGCAAGGACTCCTCAAACAATTTGGGGGGAGGTGATCTGATATTTGACATTTCCTTCTACCTAAATTTCTGGGTAGGGCTGTTATATCTTGAATTGCATTTGTGGGCACTCTAAACCAGCCAGCGCATGATGGAACCCTAGGCCGCGTGCGCGGGAGGAGGAGCCCAGAGTCAAAGCCCCAGGAGGGGAGGGGCGTGCGTGCTTGCGTGCCTGCCTTCGTGGAGGGGCTGAGGCGGGGCTTCACCCCTCCAGTGGGGTGTAGCGTGGGGTAACTTGTCTGGCAGTCTTGAGCACCATCCCTGGGAAGCTAGGCTGCTCTTTTCAGCACAGGATGCTGTGGCCAGCTTTTGCCACCGGCGGTGTGATCTTAACTAGGACCTTTGTCATCTCTGGATGTGAGCCCATCATTTGCAAGATAAACTGATCAGATTAGCTGAGCAGCACCGCCTACTTGAGGTCCTTGACAGGAGGGTCCTGGGGAGGAAGGACCTATGTTTTCAGGCGAGGGCTGGAAGGACCTCTGTACTCTGCTGGCTAAGGCTGCCCTTGCCGACCACACTTGACCTTTCCCTGCTTTGGGCTGGAGGAATAGGAGTTCGTTGTGCTCATGGATGCTGTTTCATGCTGACCAGGAGCTCTGGCTGGCAGTTATACGTGTGTTTGATTAAGAAAAATGGGACAGTGATGGTTCTGTTGTTTAATAAATATTTAAAAGCCAATAACATTTGTAAGATACCTGGCATACGTTGGTCCTTCGTAAGCAATGGTCATCATTATTATTAATATTATAACTTGTGGGGTCGGCAAGAGCTCCTAAAAGGTAGACCATAGCAGGGACATTCATGGCGAGATGATTGGGAGCCCAGGTGGGGCTGCTTTCCATACCTTTCCAGGAAATAATACAGTCTTGGGTTCTGCTGGGTGCAAACTCCTGGTGCAGGAGGATAGGGTGGGCATGTGGGGCCACTAAACCCCGGGGAGCAGAGGCTCCAGCCCGGTTTCACCTAGAGCCCACCCTTCTCCTAACTCCTTCTTAGCCCTGAGCTGGCCCCAGACTGCTGGGGGCACCGGCAGCCCAGCTCTGGTGGGCAGAGTCTTGAGTTTGGACCTCAACAGCCTAAGAGTCCAGCTGCTTGACCGTTTGCTAACTGTGGGTCATGTACTCTGATGAGAATAGGGATGGGGTTCGGGAGGGACGTGAGACTTAAAAAAATTTTTTTAAATGTTTATTTATTTTTGAGAGAGAAAGGAACAGAGCGTGAGCAGGGGAGGGGCAGAGAGAGGGGGAGACACAGAATCCGAAACAGGCTCCAGGCTCTGAGCTGTCAGCACAGAGCCCGACGTGGAGCTCAAACCCACACACCGAGAGATCATGACCTGAGTGGAAGTCGGACACTTAACCGATGGAGCCACCCAGGTGCCCCTGAGACGTGAGACTTAAAAGGGATGGGTTTCTTCCTCATTGAGGAGGTACCTCATGACAAGGTAATGCAATTCAGGATCCAACTGCAAGGTTGCTTTCATAGAATTTTATGCCATACGTCATAATAAGAACAACAATTTACTGACCGTTTCCTATTTGCCAAACACTCTCTGGGATATTCACATATATATTCTCTCACTGAGTTTTAATTTTTATTTTTTCTCATAGAGTTTTTAGAATAGCCCTGTAGGGTGTACCAGTATTTCCCTTTGATAATTTTGGGCACTGATGCTCAGAAAGGTTAAGCAACTTGCCCAAGATTGCACAGCTAGGAGGTGGTAGGCCTGGGACTTAAAGCCCATGCTCTTTCTATTTATTTATTTATTTATTTATTTATTTATTTATTTATTTTTGAGAAAGAGAGAGAGAGAGAGAGCATAAGTGGGGGAGGGGCAGAGAGAGAGGGGGGACAGAGGATCCAAGGTGGGCTCTGCACTGACATCAGTGTGCCCGATGTGGGGCTTGAACTCATGAACTGCGAGATCATGACCTGAGCCGAGGTTGGAACTGAGCCACTCAGGTGCCCCAAAGCCCACGCTCTGTCTAAGTATTCAAGACTTGCTGCAATCTGATGAAATAACCTACAATATGAAAAAGACAAACATTAGCGAGTTTCTGGAGTCATAGAGTGAAAGTTAATCCAGAAATGCTTCCAGGAAAAAGAGAGTTTCGAATTGGCTATTGGAGGAGAGAGGGTGCAGGAAGCAGGGGACGGAAGGGTAGGTTGTGGACTGAGCTAGGGGCAGCATGTGTACAGGAGAGAGACAAGAGCTGGAATGCTGGTTCTGGGGTGATGGTGGAAGGCTGACCTGCTCTGAGGGTCAGGTTGAGAGTGATGCCAGCATGGTTGCCGCTCTGGGGACAGGTGACATGGTTGGACATCTGTTTCTTTCCCAAGCCTTTGGCTCTGTCTCTCTGGCTACTAGGGACCTCTCTGCCCACTGGTGGCAAGGGGTCTCTGGCACTCCTGCTCTGTGGACAACAGTCAGATTCCAGGAAAAATTGGCAGAGGATTTACTTTCCTGCTCCCACCCCTCCTCCCGTCCTCCCTTTCTTCCTCCTCCCTTTTTCCTTCCTTCTCCTCTCTCCCTCCTAATATTTACTTTTTATTTATTTAAAATTTTTTAAACGTTTATTTATTTTTGAGACAGAGAGAAACAGAGCGTGAATGGGGGAAGGTCAGAGAGAGAGGGAGACACAGAATCGGAAACAGGCTCCAGGCTCCGAGCGGTCAGCGCAGAGCCCGACGCGGGGCTCGAACTCACGGACCGCGAGATCGTGACCTGAGCCGAAGTCGGACGCTTAACCGACCGAGCCACCCAGGCGCCCCTAATATTTACTTTTTAAAACTAGCATTTAAGCAATAATAAAACTTAATTAAAAAATCATTCATAGCGTAGCTGTACCGCTCTACTCTGAGCCACCATTTTTCGCTTTTCTGCAACCCCTTCTGGCTCCTGTCCATTTGTTCGCATCATGTTGACAGTTGCAAACGTTGGCTAGAAACGATCTTTTATTTCATTCGACTTTGATATCAGAAACTTTTTTTCCTACATTGTCTTTGTGATCACAACATTATCAATGGTTGCCCATATCCCACCGGGCCCAGGGATGCCCCGATGGATAGAAGCCAGTCACCGTGGCTGCATTTCTAGTTGCCTCTTTTGAGGGGGCTCCTTTATAGCTGATCTTGGCAGTGAGGGACATGTGAGGTGGGCAGGGACTGGGGGAACAGAGCACAGAGGGGTTGGGCTGCCCGGGGAGGGGAATAGGACGGGCAGTAAGTTAACTGACCGATGTCTCGGGGGTATATGTGGCTGGTGGGAACCTGGAGAATGGGGTGTCGCTGCCGGGGTGGCTGATATTTATTTCTTGCAACCATTAGGAGGATTGAACGAGATCATGTGTGCAAAGTGTCTAGCATTCAATACACATTAGTGTTTTCTTCCCTTCTCCTTTAGGTGGTCTTGAGCAACTCGGAAAGGTTGCTGATGAAGACAGCTGTCTCTGTATAAGGAGGCCTTGGCTGTGGGCCTGGCGAAATGATGGTCGGCCCAGTCATTCAACAGATGCCTGTGGAACACCTGCTACGCTCCAGAATATGGGCTTGAATGAGACAGGCAACATGGACCCTACAGTCTAGTCTGAGATGCAACCAAACAACAGGTAAACACAAAGATAAGAATTTGCCATCACGTTAGTTCTAGAAAAGGATACCAGATGCTTAAACTGGGAGTTCACTGGTGGCAGGGTCTGGAGGGGCAGCTGGGCAGAAAGCAGGCGAGAGGTTTTTGTCTCCAAATGCATTTTTCTTGACTTGGGAGTTTATTTGGGTGTGTCTTTGGGAGTTTATTTGCGATGTTGATTTGGAATGAGCCGCTTAGGATTTTATGAGAGGAAGAAGCTAGTGTATGCTGTCCCCCAGAGCCCAGCCCCTAGCGCCAACTCCGTTGAGGGGATGATTAGTGTTTGAGCCAAGTTCTGCATGACGAGAGGGGACCAGCACGTGAGGTTCTGGGGGAAGAGGTGTGGGGCCAGGGCGAGCTCTCCGGGAGGTGTGGGGAGACGGGGCAGGGTGTGGTGAGGGAGGGCGTGGGGAAGCTGAGCGGGCAGGGCCTGCGGGTCAAGCCAGAGGCTGTTAGGGTTTGATTTCCAGTGCAGGGAGTCATGGGGGGCTCTCAGCCGAGCTGGGGTGCCCTGATCTGACTCAGGCTTTAGACGTTTACACGCTGTAAGATCTTTCAGATGAAGTGGTAAGTATGAACACAGCCCGAGGTGTGATCAGGTCTCTCTGGGAATGTCACCTGTGCCACGTCTTATTGGGTGAAATAGAATGTGAACTGGTGTAAGCAGACTACGAGCTGTGGCCGACAAGAGGCTCGGAAGAGACGCGGTAGTTGTGATGTTTTTGTGACCATGAGGCTAAGGGGAGACCTGGGGAGGTTTCTGGGAGAAGCCTGGGTGGGGGACAGCAAGTGACAGCGAGTGAGGCGTGGGGAAAAAGAATGCTGTGGCCATGGTGGTCTGGGGTCCTCTGGGCATTGGATGCCTGTCCTTTTCCTTCTGGTGTGGCTCCCCCGGTCAATGACCTGTGTCCGCGGACGTACCTTCTCCCGGGCCTCAGGCTCACGTACCTTCTCCCATGGCACTCGTGAACTTCCTTGGGTCCCCAGGGCCTGGCCACTGTTGCTTCTCTCGAGTCTTCTCCGTCCCTGCTTCCACCAGGAAGGGATGGATGCAAGAAGGCTCGCGTCTCCAGGGAACACTGGGAAATACGGTGGGATTGTTGTGATTCTTTTCTGATTCTCTCGGAGCGAGTGCACGGCTATCACCTCACCTGGGTACACACGTTCGGGCATTTCTGGTCACATCAGCTGGAGTGGCTTCTTGCCCGCGTACAGCTCCTCTTAGGTGTAGTACCAAACACATGAGCCCCATCCACCAGACCCTGGCTGCACGCACTTCTGCGCAGCCATATGCAACTCACCTCATCTGATGGATTCACATCCAAACGTTCAACACAAAAGGCTGCGCCAGCAGAAGATCTCTGGTCTCCTGCAGCCTCCCTCGGAGGCACAGTTCTGGGCACAATGCACCGCCCACCGGTCCCGACATGCAAATTCCATGGACAGGTGACTTTGAGAAGGTGGCTCGTGACCCCTTCGTGAGTCAGGAGACCGACCAGTTCGCTGGGTTGCAACTAACTTTCAAAAAAGGTGCAGTAGATAAATTTGAAACTAATAGGATGGAAAATAGGAGTCTGTTGGTCCTATGTAAGAAGGAGGAGCGTAATTTTGTGAGCTTTCTCCCCCCGGAAAGATAGGTGTGTGTGTGTCCTAGACTGCCGTGTAATTGTTTTTGTTTGTACTGTGACTTGTGGCAAAAAATGTTTGAAAAGCACCACGAAACCTTGTTTCTTAGTGTAGCACTGTGATGGGCGGTATAAGAAGCCCTTTCCCCTTCCGTGTCCTCCGGAAATGCTGGCTGGTGGGGAGCCTGAACCCTCGCGGAGCTGGGTGATGTGGCCTAGTTGTGGCCCTGACTCGGGGTGGCTGGAGGGGTGAGGCTGGCATTGTCTGGTGGGCTGGCCGAGGGAGGAGTCAGGAGATGCTTATAAACCTGAGTTGACAGGACCGGTGGGTGGGTTGGGGGGGGGGGGGGGGGGGCAAAAGGGGGGGCCCCCCCCGCCAAAAGCTGAGGCTCCGGGCAGGTTTGGGTGTGGGGTGACTGAGGCTGGGAATACAGGAAGAGGGCAGACTTGTCTTTTGTGAAGATCGAGAGTGAGATTTGTCACAAATGTATTGAGTTTGGGTGGCAGGGAGCCTTTTAGTTGGGCATGGCCGTGGCGGTCCTGGGAAGGGTCTGGGAGAGAGTATGGCTCAGAGGTGTAAGTTTGGGGTCTGTTGCAAAAGTGGGCTCGGGGGAGGGGGCCCACAGGGCCAAGAAGAGGCCCAGAGGAGAGTCCTGAGAAACACTGCTATGCAAGGGAGGACCAGAGGCAGGGACACCGTGATGGGGGCGAGGAGGAGGTCCTGGAAGCCACGGGACCGGGGCAAGTTCCAGGGAAGGGACACAGCCTGCTGTGTCCACTGAGCACAGGATCTAACCAAAGAGGAGATCTCAATCACCCAGAAAGCTACTAGGGATTGAACTTCATGCTGCTGGCTCAGTGGGCCAGTGAGCCTCAGACACCTGCCAGGACATCCCTCAACGTGACATCATCAAGAGCCAAAAAGGAAGAGAGTGAGGTGGGGGCAGGGTGGCGGGAGAACTGCCCTGTCAAGCTGGCAGCACCACTGGCCCCCCCTTCCGCTCGGCTGACGAGTGACACAGCCCCCTCCAGCAGCAAGGGACATCTGGAGGCATGAGTTATAACCCTGGCCATCAGGAGCTCCCCTCCCTCTCCATGGGCCTCACTTCCTGATCTCAAAATGAATGGGATACCACCAGAAAAATCTCTTCGATCTCTGCCTTCTCTAAAATTCTTTGAGGCCATCTGTGAAATGGGGTTAATCATCCTTGCCCTGCTTCCTTCACAGGCAGAACCCCTTTTGAGACTCGTCAAGAACCACCGAAGCAAGGGTGTTAAGATTATGGTTGTCCTTCTGGGTATTTACCCGAAGAAAAGGAATACACTAATTTGGAAAGAGACATGTGCCTCTATGCTTATCGCAGCATTAGGTACAATAGCCAAGACATGGAAACAGCCCAGGTGTCCATCGATAGATGAACGGATTAAACAAAGATGTGGTGTATGTATACAATGGAATATTACTCAGCCATAAAAAAGAATGAAATCTTGCCATGTGCAACAACATGGGTGGGCCTAGAGAGTATTACGCTAAACGAAACAAGACAGACACCACATGATCTCACTCAGAGTAGAATCTAAAAAAGAAAACAAACCGATAAGCAAACGAACCACAACAAGAAGTAGAAAGAGACTCATGACTACAGAGAACAAACTGATGGTTGCCAGAGGGGTGGGGCGTTGGGGTGCAGAAAAGAGGTGAAGGCGATTCAGAGATAGAAACTTGCAGTTATAAAATAAATAAGTCACCAGGATGAAAAGTGTGGCCTCGGGAATACCGTGAATAATACTGTGATAAGGGGCGCCTGAGTGGCTCAGTCGGTTAAGCGTCCGACTCTTGGTTTTGGCTCAGGTTGCGATCTCACCTTTCGTGAGACTGAGCCCCACGTCGGACTCTGCTGACAGCATGGAGCCTGCCTGGGATTCTCTCCCCACGCCCCTCCCTCCCTCACGCTATCTCTAAATAAATAGATAAAGAAACAATAAAAACGAATATTGTTGTAAGTTGGCATGCTGACAGATGGTAACTAGACTTACTGTGGCGACCATTTCATAAGGTATATAAGTGTTGAGGCATTATGTGATATGCCTGAACTAAGACTGTATATCACCCGCACTTCAGTTAGAAATTAAAAAAAAAAAAAAAGGATTATAGTGGTTAATAACTAGATTCAAACTCAGCAGCCTGATTTAGCCGGGTGATGGTTAAATCCCTCATTTCCTTTCTTTTTCCTCCCCATCTCCCCACCCCTTTGCCACTGTATTCTCAAACTTGTGCAGAGGGGTAATGGTACAAATTGGGGGATAGGAGGAACTGAGGCAGAAACCTGTTAACCTAGTGAGTAATTGTTGGGGGCCAACGGGGTTCAGCTCTCTGTTAGATGCTGTGGTTACCGTGGAGACCAGGATACAGGATTGGCCCCGAAGGCTCCCCATTGCTGGTGCCCAGCAGAACCACCCCTGCGGTGTTTCATTTTTTTTTTTTTTTTAACGTTTATTTATTTTTGAGACAGAGAGAGACAGAGCATGAACGGGGGAGGGTCAGAGAGAGGGAGACACAGAATCGGAAACAGGCTCCAGGCTCTGAGCTGTCAGCACAGAGCCCGACGCGGGGCTCAAACTCACAGAGCGCGAGATCATGACCTGAGCCGAAGTCGGCCGCTCAACCGACTGAGCCACGCAGGCACCCGGACCCCTGCGGCGTTTCCAACCCAGGTTCCACAGGTGGCCTGCCAGCCCCACCTATCTCAAAGCTTCAAGGAGGCGACCTTGGCGTGCGTCTGTTTAAAAAGCCCCATAGGGGATATAGTTGCACTTGGAAAGCTGAGGACCACCGAGAGGGAAGACAAGAAGTCGCTCCCTGAGATGGAGTGGGAAGTGCTAGAAGAAAGTGGGGTGGTGAGTACTGGGACAGAGTGCTAAGGAAATCCAGAGCGGGGGTGTGTGAACACGGATGCAGTCAGGGAAGACTTCCTGAAGGGGATGCTGTGCACGCTGAATTTTGAAGGACGTGAGAAGAGGGAGTGTCATGTGTGAAGGCATGGAAGCTTTAAGTGGATGGTCACAGGCTGCCTTAAAGTGCCTGCACATGAGGTGCACGGTCCGGGTTAGGGGTGTGCCTCATCGGCAAGCCCACGTGTGACCCTGAGAAAGTCTCTTTGCAGAGCCCTCCCTCTTCTCAAGTACTCAGGCCAGCTTCCATCACGAGGCTGAGTGTTTTAGCTAGGGAACCAGTTCCTGTTAATAATGGATTTATGCGAACAGGGGTAGCAACCTTATTAAGCCACACTAGGGTGAGAGGCGGGCTTTCCTCAGATTTCCCCAGGATCAGGCAAGAACGAGTGGGTTAATTTACCAAGCCCTCATTATGGGCAGGTCTGGTCTGCATTGTTGTTCGCTATTGCGAAATAAGTATTATTCTCACCATCTTAGCAGGTCAGAGAGGGGGAGTGATTTGCCTGACGTCACACAGCAAGTGAGTGGAGAGCCAGGACTTGGGTCTAATCCTACTTGGGCACACAGTGGGGTGGCTAAGAGTGTGGAAGCCAGGCTGCCCGGGCTTGAGTCCCTAATCCACGTTTCTGAGGGATCTTGGGGCAAGTTCCTTCAGCTCTGTGCCTCAGTTTCCTCATCTTTAAGAGGGCGAGGCTGACAGAGCCTTCCTGGTAGGGCTGTTATGAGGACTGAATGAACAGTGCCTGCTCCTTGCAGGTGCCCAGCAGGCTGCCTTGCTGGCCACGGTCATGCTCACCCCCCAAAGCTGGGCTCCTGCCTTGTCACACACAGGAAACAGGCACGAGCGCCTCAGATTTGGTGGTGCCAAGACTGACCCCCCAGCTCTGACATTCTGGAATGGATTTTTCTGGAAACCCAGCTGAGGTCCTGTGATAACGTGCCCGGAGGCAGGTGGATTATCCCTCTGAGCTTCCTGAGCACCCCGTTTGCGCAGCGTGGCGGAGGCACGTGCAGGGATAGCAGTCCTCCCTGCCGTCTGGGACGCTGTAGGGCTCGTGTCAGGAGGCCCGGCTGCCGTGGAGGGCCCTGTGGGAACTGTGGGCATAAAAGCAAACTGGGCTGTTGTGGAGAGGGTGCTGGCCTACCTGCTCCGGACGCAGACAGGATCAAACTCCGGGATCAAACTCCGGAAGCGGCAGATTTTCCGCAAGTGCTCAGCGTGCACAACCTCTTGCCGCAGTTTCTAAAGGGCCTGTGTGCAGGGGCGAACGCCGTGGCAGGGCGCGGGGCCGTCGGAGGCTGCCAGGGCATGGCTGGGGGGCAAGTGGAGGCCTGCCAAGTGGGACTGCAGCCCAGGCAGGGGGGCTGGGTGGAATTTCTGTGGAAATGAGCCCGACAGAGGCAGGTGGTGTGTGTGTGTATGTGTGTGTGTGTGTGTGTGTGTGTGTGTGTGTGAGCACACGCGTGCAACATGATGGCAACCCACACTCAGAAGGGTGCCTCCTGGAAGCCTCGTGAAGCTGCGTGAGAAGAAAGCCAGAGACAAAGGGCTGGAAGGAACAATGCCAGTGCAGATGGGCAGGAGTCCGAGCCCAGGGTTGGGGCCTGCCGCTTCCAAGACCCCCACCTCTGGGCCTGCTGGAGGTGGGAGGGGGCTGAGGGCCCAGGGCAGGATGGCGGTCAGGGCTGGGGCACTCCCGACCGGGCTTCTTCTATGCCATGGGAGAAGCAGAAGATACCGCCTGCTTCTCTCTTGTGGGTCGACTGGGGTGGAGAGTCGGGGCCGTTCTCTAGAAATGTGTCATTTGAACCCATTATGAAAGTCAAGGGGCTTCTGAAGTCGGCCCCGACCGTCCCAGCAGTGTGGGCACAATTATGATTTTAACTCAGCCAATTCAAAATAGCAACGGTTTCCTGCCAGGCCCTCTGGGAACCTGCATGTCTTCAGTGCCCACTGACATAGGAGAGGTGTTCAGGGAAGGGATATCGAAGAGGAATGCTAGTGCCGGGTTATCCAGGCGGGCTGAAGAGCATTCCGGACGCCACAAGGGGCACCGAACAGCTTAGCAGATGAAGGCCTCACCGCCAGGGTCCCAGCGCACCCCCAGACACCCAAACGCAGCCATGATGGTTTAACACGATCAGTAATGACAATGGCAGCAGCTACCATGTGTAAGCGTTTGCTATGCACAGAGCACTGTTCTAGGTGCTTTACGCATGTTATGTCATTTAACTGCTGTGAGAATATGAGGTGGGGCAATTATTAAGCCCCTTTTCCTAACAAGGAACTTGAGGCACCCGGAGTTCAAATTACGTGCGTGAGGTTCCAGGGTGAGTGCTGATCCTGCAGGGAGGAGAAGATGAACACCGTTTTGCAGCTGAGGAACACGAAGCCCAGAGAGACCAAGGTATCGAGGATCACTTAGACATGCGCGGAAACCCGCACTTGGCTGGCCAGTCCATGGGCACGCAGGGGCCTTGGCGTGGCCTGTGTAGACCCTCGACTGCATTCATGCTGTGTGTGAGCTGTTGCCTGAACCCAGGCTTTCTGACCTGAATCACAGGCATTTTCTGCTGGAGACCTCAGATACCCTGAGTCCCTGTAGCCCCCTGGTCCCCCCTGGGCTGCTGGCACCCTGACACATGCTCTGCCTGCCAGGAGCAGGTGTCCCCAGCCATTCAGCTCTCTCAACAGGTGCTCCCAGGCTGAGGACGGGGATTCCTTGGAGACCCCTGCGGTCTGGGCTCCACACAGCACAAGCCTCCACGTCCGAAGCAGCTTGACTAGCTGGGCATCCTCTTGCTGGACCCTATGAGGGGCTCAGACCTCATCGTGGCTTCTAAACATTTGGGGCCCAATGGATTCCACGATTCCATTGTTTAAGTAGCATGTTATTCAAAAGTTTAGTAAGACAACAGTGGCCCTGAGCTGGCTGAAGATGGAAAGTTCCCAGCAGCCTGTCAGCCAGCCTTGTCTGGACGCTGTGCCAGCCACGCCTCAGGGCCTCCTGGGTCCGTTGGAGCACATTTGAACCTCTGTGAAACAGGTGCTTTTGGATGTCCCATCTAACCCTAACACCGTGTCCTGTGGAGAAGCCTGAACATGCAGTACGGCTCTGTCTTTGGGGTCCAGGCCTGCTTCCTGTCTGTTTTGGGTAGCAGAGAAGGCTGGAAGTAGAGAGAAAGGGTAAAAGTCTTCTGTGTCCCTCTGGCCTTCATTCCACAAAGCAAGTGAGTGCACTTGTCAGTTTTATGCAAACAGACGTGTTTAATTTTTTTAAGTTTATTTATTTTTTGGGGTGGGGGGAAAGCCAGAGAGAGAGAGAGAGAGAGAGAGGGAGGGAATCCCAAGCAGGCCCCGTGCTGTCAGCACAGAGCCCGACGTGGGGCTCGATCTCAGGAACTGTGACATCACAACCTGAGCTGAGACCAAGAGTCAGAAGCTTAACGGACTGAGCCACCCAGGTGCCGCCAGACCGCGTTTTGGTCTCATGTCTTCTAGTTCCTAGCCGAGTGACCTTGGGTAAGTCATTCCACTTACGCAAGCCTATTGGGTTGGGGTCTGGCTCTGGCAGGCATGTGGTGTCAAGGGTGGACCCAGGCTTTGCTTCTGGCAAAATTGGGAGGTGAGCCAAGGTGCTGTGGGCTCCTCCTTCCATTCAGCTGCCCCTCTTCCCTCTGCTTCCCTTTGATGCCACAAACACAGCTGTCATTGCCGTGAAATTACCCAGCCCCATAGCTTGCCTTCTCAAGGTCACACACTCTTTGGGCCTCGAAAGGAGAGCGTCAGCAAGTCGGCTCCACGGAGCTCTTTTCCCAGACACGGCTGTGAATCTTGTGCACATTCTAGAACTCTACTGTGCTCTCCCAGCTGCCTGCACGGGGGGTGCCTGGGGGGCACCCGGCCTGCTCACCTCTCTGTCCTCAGCATCTATTCCCAGCCCAGGACATTTCAAACAGGCGATTTCAATGGAGCATTTGGGTATGATGGTCTTACTTATTTCTGATCCAAAAGAGTGATACTGAAGGTAGAAATGTCTGGCCAGCCCAGGGGCTATAAGAGAAGATTCCCTTTGGCAAAAGTCTTTGGCAAAGACCCTAATGCCCTTTAAATCATGTAAGTGTCTATGTGACCGGCCTTTGCTGTGAAGCCCGAGGGGGAGGGTTTGGGGTTTTGTTGGGGAGACACGTTTTTGACCTCAGAAAATGTCAGTTGAGGCTGTGGGTTAGGGCAGGGGGGAGAAAGGGACTTCTTATACCCACACCAGGACCTTCTCTGTGAGGCTGGAGAGGAATTCTCTGACTAGAGCAAGCCATTCTCGATGCCAGGGAAGGAGCTCTTTGTCTCCGTGGTAGCCAGAGAAGATGTAGGATGGATGCCAGGAAGAAATATAAATTTCCCAGGGGAGGACACAGACCAGCTAAAGGAAATCAGCATTTGTCTGGAAAACCATGATGGCGGTACCCAAGGCCAGTGCAGCTGCCGCTGTCCAGATCCTTTGGAGCATATCACTCGGCCCAACGCCCCCAAGTCTGTGTTGCGTATGTTATCCAGGGAATAAAATACATGTGTGTGTTTTCCTGCACGAGCACAGCTACTGCAGCGTGGGTCTAAATTGTAACTCCAAGAGCAGACTCAGCGGGCTTCGGGGACTATCCACGTGTAAGGTGACGCTTTGGAGGCGTTGGCAGGAAGGCTGAAGTTAAATGCTGTGTGCAGTAACTCAGATTCCCGTCTGCTTTGTGCTCTGGAGGCCAAAGAGGGTCGGGTCTGAATTCGTACACCACCCCGCTTGCCCGGGGGAGGTGCCAGTAGAGGCTTGCCCAAAAGGTGGGGGACAAGAATCTGCAGCCCAGCGTAGGCAAGCCCTTTTGCCAAGGGGAGGTCTCTGCCTCCAAGAGCAGTGCCCACTAGGAGAACGGACAGCAAGACCCTTGGCCCAGGGATATCTATTTCTCTGATTCGGACGCCAGAGCTCACCACGAGTTTCTATAGCATGTAGTCAAACCCCTTCATCCCACAGGCCAGGAAACCGATCTGGAGCTGTTGAATTACTGGCAATTGCAATTTCAGTGGTCATTTTAAACATCTCTGATTCCTTAGGGTAGTATCAGCATCCCCAAACACCACTGTATTTATTAAGTAACCCACAGTTTGGGACAGGGTTGAAACTAGAATCCAGGCTATATATATAATATATATAATATTAATATATATATAATATATATAATATATAATATTATACATTATATATTATATATAATATATAATTATAATATATATAATATTATGATATATAATATTATATATATATAAAAGACCTCTTAGGGAAAAAAAAAACTAATGCCATAAGCAAAATGAAATGAAAAACTGGGGGACATGTTTGCAGTTCATCATACCGGGAAAGAGTGAATTTCTTTAATATATAAGGAGCCATTATAAATTAATAAGAAAAGAACAAACACCCCAACAGAAAATTTGTCAGAGAATATACATCATTTATACTATAGGAAGTTCAAATGGCTCTTAAAACATTCGCAGAGTTGTTCAGCTTCATCCATAATAGCAGAGATACACCTTTAAAGCTTGAGGCAATGCTTTCGACCTATCCAATCGGCAAAGATCAAAAAGGCTCGCATCACCTAATGCTGGCCTAGGTTGTGGGGAAACAGGCACTCTTATACAACGTTGGTGGAGGCATACGTTGATAAAATCTCTACGAAGAGCGACTTGATAATAACTATCAAAATGAGACATGCGCATTTCCATTCACCCCCTGGAATTTTCCCCATACATACGTTAACACACTTGCAAAGTGAGCACGTATGAGGCATATCGACAAAGGAGTGGCAATCACAGAAGATTTAAGAGTCGAGTAATTAAAAACCTACCTAAATAGAGGACTTCTTAGGTAAATTATGGTATATCTATATAATAAACCATTATACGGCCATTAAAAAGAATGAGCCAGCTCTCTGTATGGATATGGAATAATCCCTAATGTATATTGTTATGGGAAAACACTGATTGCAGGATAAATTGCAACCATCTGCATGAACAGCAATATATATGCATATATATACACATACACACATACATATATGTGTGTATGTGTGTGTGTGTGTGTGTGTGTGTGTGTGTATGTGTGTGTATGTGCACCTATGTCGGTGCATACATCTTTAAGATTGCTTATATTTTAAGCTTATATTTTATTTTATTTTTTAAATTTTTTTTTCAACGTTTATTTATTTTTGGGACAGAGAGAGACAGAGCATGAACGGGGGAGGGGCAGAGAGAGAGGGAGGCACAGAATCGGAAACAGGCTCCAGGCTCTGAGCCATCAGCCCAGAGCCTGACGCGGGGCTCGAACTCACGGACCGCGAGATCGTGACCTGGCTGAAGTCAGACGCTTAACCGACTGCGCCACCCAGGCGCCCCTAAGCTTATATTTTAATGTACAGATTATCTTTGGATGAAAATAATAACAGTGGTTGCCTCTGGGAAGGAAAACTGGATGGCTGAGAGATGGGGTGGAGGGAAACTTTTCATAGTATGCCGTTTTGTCTCTTTTGAGTTTTGTAACATGTATGCATATTCCTGGTTTTAAAAAATGATGGATATTTAATTCAGCTACCAGAGATTCAGAGAGGGGAGCCTTGGGGCCAGTCTCACCCATCATGACAATTTCACCTTGGGCGATCGTGGCCTTGGTGAGGCACCGGCCAGGGAATGAGGCTGGGTCTGGGACAGATGTAGCTGTGAGCCCGCAAAGCCCGCAAAGGCCCAGGGTGGGGAGCAGCCAGGCTGGCTCAGCAGGTCTGGGGACCCCCCAAATACACTGGAATCAAAATGGAGCATTTGAAATGCCAGTGATCTTGAAAACAAATGGCCAGTTGGGTCAAATGGCAGGCCCCGTTCCAAGTGTCTGTCTGACTTTTGCCCCTCCCCATCCCGGGAGGGTAAGGTCTGTGAGGATGGGATGGTTTTGTAGCCTTGCGCACAGTCCGTGGGGACCTGTCTGAATAGTGCTGAGCACAAGCCTGCCGATACTCACAGGGACGGTGACGAACAGTCAGCTGGCCTTTGGGTTCAGTGGGTGTGATCTGACATTGCTGTACTCTCCGAGGTGAGGTGTGCACTGGGTACAGGTGGCATAGAAGAAAGAACATGGCATTTGCAGTCACGCTGACCTGGGTTTGAGCGTGGGTTCCACAAATAGGAGGATTATAGTGTTAAATTAATTAAACAAGGGGGCTGCAATGCTGTTGCGGCCTGCACGAAGAAACCAAAATCTACGCCTGTAAATGCCTCAAGGTTATGAAAGCAAAACGCTAAGGACCACCAATCACAGCCAGCCAGCTAGGCATTAAGCTATAGCCAATCAAATAGTTCCCTTTCTTTGCTCTCTCCTTTTCTCTTTATAAATCTATCCCCAAGCTCCTGGAGGGAGAGCACTCCTCGCCACTTCTCGTTTGGTGCTGCCCGATTTGAATCAATTTTCCCTCAATCTCTTGAACATTTTAATATGCCTCAGTTTCTCTTTTAACAATAGATAGGAGCATGGCCCTTAAGCTGTCGGAGTCTCCGTTTCTGATCAGCAAAATGGGGATAATCTTATCCGCTCTGTAGGGCTGTCATTAGGGCTTATGTGAGTGAGGAAGCAGGGTGCGGTCTCAGCCCCCTCCCAGACGCCCATGGGGCCTGGTGCCCTAAGGTGACATTGTTGGGCCATGGCAGATGGCTGCATTAATCAGTGGGCTTTAGGCAGGCAGCCTAGGTTTGAATCCTGGCTGTGCAAATTGCAAGCTGTGGGCTTTAGGGTAAATTACTTAACCTCTCTGTGTTACATAATCTGTAAAGTTGGGATAATAATAGTACCTAGTTCATCTCGTGTCATCAAGAGCATGGAAAGTGAGGAATAACTTGTGCCACAAAGCACACAGCGAGCGCCGAGCCTGACTTGGAATAAACAATCAAGGATACCGGCTGACATTCTTATCATCATCATTATTATTTTGGAACAACTTGCTAAATCTAGTCAGTTGGTCACTGATCTTAAACGTCTAGTTATCAGGCTGAACTTTTTCTTATTTTGGACACACGGTGGAAGGTGCTGGAATTGGCTTCTCCAGTGTGGGCAGCTTACATTTTCCAGAGATACAGATCAGGCAGACGGGCAAAACACACCCAATTAGGCTCACCATGAAACTGCAGCTGATCTGGCAGGGCCCACGTGGGACCAGGTCAGGGAGGAGTCACGAAGGGCTTGTTTCAAAGACGTAAAAATCCCGTGCCGTTCGGCAAGGAACGCAGAGCATGTGGAGTGGTCTTTGGAAAAAAAAAAAAAAAAAAGAAATGAAATTCACCAGACCTCAGTGGAGGGTAGGGGTGGTATCTGCATCGTGGGGCAGGCTGGATTTTTTCTGAGATTCCGAGTACAAGGAAAAAGGGAGGCCGTGTCTTGGAAGCTGCGGCATTTTTGTCTTTCTTTCCAGGAAGGAAACATTATGGGGGGGGACAAAAGCGGATAGAGGCAGAAAACCTCCAGACGGATCAGCTGGAAGAGTGTGGGCGATTGCACAGGTTGGAGAAACTGGGTCTGAGGGGGCTTAGCATAGGCGCAGAACTCCACAGAGGAACAAGGACACAGTGGAAGCCGTTATTGAAGTCATGTCAGAATGGAGATTTGTTAGAGGGGTTTAATGGAAACAGTAAGTCACTAGGCGCCTCCTCCCAGATTTGATGACACATTTCCACAGCACCAGTCACCGGAAGGTGAGGGGAGTGGGCGGCAGAGGGCTCGACGCAGGGTACGCATATTAACTTAGAAAATAAGCGAAACAGCACATCCTGTAGAAAGGATACCTGGGCCTCGCTGGGGCCTCCTGCCTGCCCCGACATTTTGTTAGAACTTTGGGTAATCGATTGCTCTTTGATTCAGGAGTTTCCTAAAGTGTGTTTCTTTCCATCCTATGGGTGGGCCAGGCTAAAACTCAAGGGGAGAGAACCTGCTGCTCCCCACGGCTTCCGAATGTTTTTGAGACAGAAGCCTGGGCACTCTTTCTCCCGTGTTTCACGCAGTTCTCTCTGAGGAGATCCCTTCCATTCACCTCGGTGTGTTTGCTGGGGTAGCATGTGGGTTATCTGAAACCGGCCATCCCAGGGTCTGATTGCACCCTGGCTACGCGCTACTGAATGAGAATGTAATCCCAGGCCACTTTTCAGGCGGGGAGCTGCTCTGGGCCCCACCTCTGGTGGACAGAAAATATGAGGACAGGGGACACCCAGCCAAAGCCCTTCCCGGCAACCTCTGACCATTCCAGAAGCACCACGGAATCTCAGCGCCCTTGGCACAAGGAGAGGAGAAATCAAAACAGGATGTAGGTCCAAGCGGTTACTTAATTACGATTATTATTTTTCATTTTACCACCAGGAAATTTCAACCCCAGGACGGCCCAAAGCAGAAGGCCCCACACCCTGGAGTCTGAAACCTATTTTGTAAGCACTTCCTCACAGCCTCCCAAGTTTAAATATTAATTTGCCTGTAATTGGCGGAGAAAACAAACAGGCAATTAAAAAAACGCTACAAAGCTGACTTTCTCCTTCCTCGGCGCTCCCTCCCTTTTCATTTCCCGGCCGCCTAGAACGGGGGGGTATAAGACAATGGGACCCCGAGCTGTGCGGAATTCTAAGCCGGGGCTTGCCTTAAAGCTACAATATGGATTTAATTTATATGCAAATGCAAGCAATAAAAAGGCAGACACTGTAGAAATTATAGGGATTCCCCCCTCCTTTTCTTTGGAGATGCTCAAACCCTTTCCCCCCTCTTCCCACTAAGACCTAATTATTATTGGTTCCTGCCCCCTTCCCCTCTCCCGCCTGCCCACTCTGGGTGTAAACTGGGCCGGTTAAGAAAAGCAAGGGAATATGGTGAATAAGAGAAGGAGCATCAGGATAATTTCACAGTCTGAATCCCCACCCCCACTTGTGGGGGTTTTTTTTGTTTTTTTTTTTTTTTTTTTTGGCCTGCCGGGCCCTCCTGTTGGCCAGTAGAACGCAAAACTGATCAAAGCCAGCCGGAAGCCTTAAGTAGGCCAAAATGGGGCTAAAGTATGCTAATAGAGGAGCTAAATATACTTTAATCCTGTTATAATACAAGGTAACTTGGAGGCAGGGAAAAGGCCTGGTGGCTTTGGCAGGGGGCGGAGGGGGGCCGGGGACCCCTGTGAACCCTGAATAGAAGTTGCTTCCTATTCTTTCTCTGGCTGGGGGTGGGGTGGGGGCCTTCCCCCTCAGATGCCCACACCAGCCCCGCCTGTCCCGTTTACCGAGTGTCCACAGTTGGGTGAGCAAGACTTCTCAGCCCTTAGATCAGTACCCTGTGACCCTCCACATTGAGGCCACACCATTCAGCCAAGCCTTTCAGCTGTTGCATGAAGGATGAAGGTTTTTTTTTTTTTTTTTTTCAAAGTAGGGCATGGCTTAGGAGAACACTAGGCAACAGTTTTAAATTATGTCCTCACCACCACCCAGCTTGCGCTGCAGATCCTGGGGTGGGGTGGGGGCGCGTTGGTCTGTGCAAGGCCCGGCGTGTCCAGCCTGGCGAGGAGCTGCACGGACACACAAGCACAGTTTGGGCAGAACGGAGCAGGCCTTGAAGGGACCCAGCCTCTCTGGCCACCTTCAGAGCCGGCTTCCACCAGGCCAGATTTTTACAGAGGAGACAGGGAGCAGAAGTTGATTTGGTAACTCTAGCTGAAGTAAGAACGTGGGGTGATCCGTTCCCCATCTCTGTCTGGGCTCTGGGCCTTGGGGGCTCATTCCAGAATCAGGGAAGCCTTTCCTGGGCCGGGTCTCTCTTCGGAAGAACCAGCGTCGGGGGGGCCCCCGAGGACCTCAGAGGACACTGATGCAGTTTTGCAGTCACCCACTGTCACCGGTTATCAGAAGAGTAAAAACAAAGGTGGCACTGAGGCCTCCCTTCCAGCGTGAGGCTGGAAAGCTGAGGGGTGGGGTGGGGAGGAGGCCTAGGGACCGAGCTACCTCTCTGTTAAGTACAAATTACATCCTGGATTTATTAAGCTGTGACGGTATATTTTGCATCTGACTTAGTTTTGTGAGAACGTGGGTGCATCCTCCCAAATGCTGAGTGGGTGACACATGGCCAACAAAAAATTCAGTCCCGACAGAATATGTGTTGTTTGAATTCAGGCCCAGCTCTCTCTCTCTCTCTCTCTCTCTCTCTCTCTCTCTTTTTTTTTTCCTTCTCTTTCTCACTCAGTTCCTCTCGCTCTCTTCCTTCCTCCCTGCTCCCCACCCCTCCCCAAGTCTCCACCTGGATGCTCTAAGCTGTGGAAGCTTCTGACACATTGTGCTTTGGGGGCGTTGGTTGATGAAGTCAGCCACAAAGTGTAGGAACAGATTGGGTCCTGAAAACCCGGCGCTAAGCAAAGAGATCACGCGTGTATCCCTCCCCGCCCTGCCCCCACCAGGCCTCCATATTCTGGTCTGAAAGGGGAGGGGTTGTCCCAGGTGGTCCCTGAGCTTTCTCGAAGCCGCTGACCTTCAGGTGGGTGTCTGTCCCTAACCTCTGCCACATGTGTCCATCTGAGTCTGGAAGGGCTGCTAACACAGTAGGTGCTCCACGTGCCTTCAGCGTTGACACATGGAATGCGTCACCCCAACAGCATGGAGAAGGGCCTTGGGTGAGGGGGCTTTGTCACCCAGTACAAAGAGAACCCACAGACAACTTAAGAGAGACTAAGATTTGATCCTGGGCGCACCACTTACTGGCATTGAGATTTGGGGCAGATTCTTAAACTCTTCACACTTGAGTTTCTTAATCTGCAAGATGGGGGTACGTGTGTCTATTCTTGGGGTTTTGAGGAGCTCACGAGCTGATACCTGCGACATGCTTCCTAGGGCTCTTAGAACGTGGTAAGTACCTCTTGGAAGTTGTCTCTGATTACCACAAGACTTACTCAGAATGTTGCCACTCCCACGTTACTGGAGCCAGTTCTGAGGAATTTTCTTCCCTCATTGTGTTTTCCCACCAAATGCAAAGGCTTTGGTGTCCCTGCGATCTGGCTTCAGGATCGATGCTGAGGTCCTTGGTCCTGAGGTGGGTCTAAGGCTCTCTCACATTCTCCTTGTCTCTGGTTCTGCTCTCGTCAAACATCTTCCCGGAGTCCTGCCGTATGGCCTCGATCAGCTTAAAGAGAAAATAAAAACTATTTGCAAGTGTCCCATCTGGCCAATACTTTCTATTTCTCGCTTGAGTAGAACCCCCACCCCCACCCCCAACAACGAATCTTGAGGCCTCGAGTCACCAGTTCTGTCCTTGCAACAGCTCATAAAATGGTTTTAATTATATGGTGCTATTCCAAATACACAACCCTACCGAAAGAGAAAACCCCCTCTAATTTTTGTTGAATTAAGTTGGGAACAGCCCCAGCACCATGATTGCTGACGACGTCAGGGACCCGAGGCTTCTAATACCATCCTTGTTCTTGTACGTGCCCTCTCTGGACAGTAGCGGCCAGGGAATGGGAACCGGCCCAGACAGACGACAAGAAAAACTCCACACGGGACGTCAGCACAGAGAGCTCCAGATCCCAACTGAAATTCAGGAGTTATTTTGGTAGCAGTTTTCCAGGGGAAAAATATGCAAAGATCTTTGTTTCCACCATAAACAAACACAGTATTGTCCTGACTACGGTGTGACCCACGAAGCGTCCTCCGGTTGACTTCCACACTTGATCTTAGCCAAAAGGCCGAGAAGCAATCCCGGTTGACTTCCAGACGGAACGCTGTCACACATAGATGAATAGTAATGGCCGATTCCTGAGCGATTCCTCTTCTTCCTTTATTTAAACTCTTTATGTTCCACACATTCATTAACATTTTCCTGCATGTCTCATTATTATCTCATCAAACATTTATTATTCCTTCAAGATGGATAATTAAAATTTTATACAGTTATTTCTCTGTATGACAATCCAGTGGATCTCGGATCTCCCCACCCCTCCCGGAACTCGTCTGCACCCTCACAATCGGGTCGTAAAACTCACGGACTTGCAATTCGATGTGCAGAAAGCTGAGGAACGTAATCTAAAATTCATGTTGAATGGGAGTTTCGTTTCCTGAATAACGAGTTAGTTGCTGCAGTTGTTAAAAGATCGGAGAGAGGGGTCTCATCGGACAATCCTTGCTCGTCATCGCGTAAATAACCGGCCTTCGTTGATAACATTACGAGATAGGCAAACAATGTCCATGAGTGATTTTTAAGGCCAGAAGTGGATTTGTTAGCAATGAGGACTCCCAGACAGCGAATGTAATAAACTCCAAAAGATTAGCAAGGCATTACTGTCTTTCCAGGATGCATATTACATTTAGGATTAGAAATTTTGATATGGATTATATATCACACATACTGCACAGAGCGCAGAAGTATCAGATTCATCGCAACCAGGGTGAGATTTGTTTTCCACTGGAATTTAAGAATGTAGGTTGGGTTTTCGGCTGCTTACAGCTCGGAAGAGAATTTCCGGGTGGGAGGAACGTCCAGCCTTAACAAGCCGGTGGCCTTTTGCTCTTTATGTGCCGTTTCCCTGCCTAGACCCGAGCGCAAAGCAGAAAAGTCATCTGAGACCAAACTCGGCCCTGAGGGGCTTGACATGCAATTTCTTAAATTGCTTGAATTTGGGTTTGAAGCTATAAATCTTACTGTTTCCCCGAAAAATAACCAGTGCCAAGCTCCAGGAGATTCAGACTGTTTCACGTTTCTTCTTTAAATATGCAAACCAGGAAGATGGCGGGTTAGTCTGTCGAATTAATTAAACGGGTTAATGCCGCTTACTTTGGGAAAAATACTAATGCTTTCCTTGCATTGCTTATCACCGCCATCCAAAGAGGGAAAATGGCCGCAGGTTACTGACCCATCTCTTCAAAACTTTTTCAAAGCGTTGTTTGAAAAGCATCGCCTGGCAAGCAACCATTTTCCCCACTTTGGGGCTTTTCACACATAGCTGGTTCAGATTTCAGCATCGCTCACTGGAGAACGATCGCTCCGCTCTCCTGCGGTGCGGTGGTCGAGCAGATGGGGCAGGGGCAGCCCAGGGTTCGGAGCTGGGGAATAAGCCGGAGGGCTAGTCTTTCTAACAGGCACTCGGGCTGCTTAGCGGTTGTGTGCGGATGGGTAAGTCTGCCCTGGGACGCGTGCCCAATGCCAGTGCTCGGATGCCCACTTACTGACATCAAGCCTCTTCCGTGGCCCCGGCCGTCCACACCTTCTTACTCAGTGGCAACCACACGACTCAGCTATAAGAATTTACTAGCCTATGAACTAGATCTGGCATGTAGAAAAAGAATGGTGCTTGCCTTCAGGGAACTTTAATTCATTGATTTTTGTTGTGCTTTTACTATGTGCTGAGCAAATAACAGTCAGTGCACAATGCAGACGGTCCCTGACTTACGACGGTTCAATTTCAGACTTTTAAGCCTTAGGATGGTGTGAAAGTGATACCTGTTCCAGTAGAAACTGTACTTCGAATTTTGAATTCGGAACTTTCCCGGGGCTCTGCGGGACAATCCTCTCTTGTGGTGCTGGGCAGGGCAGGGTAGCAAGCCTCAGCTCCCGGTCAGCCAAATGATCCCCAGGACAAGCAGCTGATGCCCTCACGACCACTCTGTCCCTGGATAGCCATTCTGTTTCTCACTTTCAGTAAAGTATCCCATCAATTACATGGAATGTTCAGCACTTTTTTTTTTTTATATATATAAAATAGGCTTCGTTTTTCCGCCGAAGGCTAAGCTAAGTGTTCCGAGCACGTTTAAGGTGGGTGCGGCTGAGCTGTGATGTTTGGTAGGTGAGGTGTATTAAATGCGTTTTCGACTTAACACTAGTTTCATCTTACGAGGGGTCTATCGGGATGTAAGTAACTACGCTGCAAGATCGAGAGAGATCTGTACAAGCAGAATATAATTTGCTCTCAAAGCATTTGGTATAGATGGTGAACGTAAGAGGACTCAGGGGCTTGGAAGGCTTAGGGGTGGCTTCAGGGTGGGGTGCTTGTGTGACAACGGAGCAGGGATGGTGGAGGGTGGCCTTTGAAGAGCCTAGAGCATGCTCGATGTTAGGGCATTCAGAGGCCTTGTCACAGCTTTATCAAATCCTTATTGGGCCTCTGTATGATAAAACAAGGCATCAGGTTAACTGATAAGAAGCTAGTCCCCAGAGATCTCCTGACTAATATAAATACTCTGAAAGGGGGAGTCAGGATATGATTCCTCTTTGTAACTCCCACCCTGACTTCTTAGGAAGCCCTCCCTCAAAAGCTATACCTGTAACTGAATTATGCTTGATCTTAGCCGAAAGGCCGAGACGCGATTACGATGATGTGTAACTGAGTTACACAACTGCCCTTCTGGATTGGATGCTCTTTGCAAAAGCCTGTTGAATCTCAACGCCCCCCCTCCCCACCCCCACCCTGCCTTAGCTGTTTTTAGGGCCTTCCTCTTTTGTGCTGCAGATTCTAGAGTCTTTCCTTCAGGATGCTCAGATCTTGGGTGTCTGCTGCCTTCCTTACATACATGAGTATTATCTGAGGGTCCCTTGGGCCTACCGAGGTGTGAGACGTCTTTGGGTGCCCTGGAGGCCCAAGGGATGCATCTGCCCTCAAAAGCTTTCCTTTTGTTTAGGAAGATAAGAACTAACATTCGTTGGCGGCTCGTGAGGTCATTCCCTCAACGAATCTCTGAGGTGGGTTGTGCATGGTCACCATTTTGGAGAGGGGAAAAGCGAGTCCCAGAATGGTGTCTGAGCTGTCAAAGTCACACAGCTAGTGGCTGGGGGACCCAACTCCCTCATTCCGGGCTTTGGAGGGGCGACCAGAATACTGTCTGTGTTTCCAGGTCTGTCCAGGGCAAGGATCACGTTTAGTTTCTCGGCTATGCATGCCGGGCACAAAATGACTTTAGTAAGGATGAGTCGAATCAAAGAATGGCTCTCCCCTTATGATTGGGGTTGGCAGAGCAGATTCTAGAGGCTCATTTATTACAAGAACAGAGCAGCAAGCAGCAGGGGAATCTCACACCGGCAACATGTGTGCAGTTTTCAGTTTGCATTTCTCCATAATTCTCTCCCCGCTGCAGCAACATCGACCAGTCAGTGAGAAATGCGGTACTTTTCCTGCCCAGACACAACCTAACATTGAGCAAATCTGAGCTCACCCTCACCCCTAGCCCCGTTAAATTGGTTTGATCGGCCGGGTGGCCTGGAATGTCTGAAGACCCGCAAAAGACACTGGCGCATCTGTTGGGGGGTCTCACGTACACTCCCAAAGTTGACATGACCCAGCAGTTGCGAGGCTATCTGTGTCTGCCTCTTGCACCGCCCCTGTCCCCCTGCCTGGCCCCCGCCATCCTTGCCACCAACATAGCAGAGTAAAGATATCAGACTGACACTTTTAAACATCATTTAATTCTAAACAGACAGTCTGTTTTAATAACGGAGTGAGAAGCCGTGCCTTAGGAAAGTCAAAAGTACTACAGAAACACGAGCTGGGGTTGAGGGGTGGTCTGGCTTAGGAAAGACTAGGGCTGGTGTGGGCTCGAAATCCCAAAGGTATGACTTTGGGCAAGCTACTGAACCTCTCTTTCAGGAAAGGAAGGTTAATAGGGATTGCCAAGGGGACAAAGTGACATAATCTATATGGAGCACTTTGCGCAGTGCTTGGGATGAAGGGGGCACCTTATCAAGGGTAGCTATTATTATTTCCATTTCTGGCTCCTACGTAAATCGAATGCGCATTCATGCAGCACTCTTGGCCGAGAACGTTTCACAGTCCCATTACTCGTTGGATTGTGACATCCTCTAGTGCTATGACAAAGGTCTGGGGTAGGGGTCAGGGGGTCTGGAGCAAGGCCAGGCAAGTATTTGCGATGAGTGAAGGGGCCTGATCAGGAAGCATAGAGGGCGGTGGGGTCTGTGGCAGGCTGCTGTACCCATGCTTTGTCTCAAGGGGAGATTATGACTCAGCTCTAGCCAATGGCAGGTATAAACGTGGGCCGAAGTCTCAGATTTTTCAAAAGAAGCCAGACTTTTTCTTTTCTTCTCTTGTTTCTTTGAGTGTGAAATTAGTTGGTAACTGCCTAATATCTTTTGGAAATATGGCACAGGCCCACTCTGTGTGGGCCAAATCAAACATGCCTGTGGGCCAGATGCAGGCCACCAGTGTGTGACCTCTGGGCCAGAAACCCTACTTTCTTCTGGAGAGGCATGAGGCAAGATGGAGTCTGGAAAAGCAGAAGTTACTGGGCACGTCGCATTGTGACAAGGGCTGTGAAGGTCTATGCCAGCTCTCAAAAGAATGTGGAGACCATTAAATGAGTGTCTAGTTACAGTGCCTGGCAGCTAATAAGAATTCAATGTTATCGGGGCGCCTGGGTGGCTCAGTCGGTTAAGCGTCTGACTTCAGCTCAGGTCACGATCTCGCGGTCCGTGAGTTCGAGCCCCGCGTCAGGCCCTGGGCTGACGGATCGGAGCCTGGAGCCTGCTTCCGATTCTGTGTCTCCCTCTCTCTCTGCCCCTCCCCCGTTCATGCTCTGCCTCTCTCTTTCTCAAAAATAAATAAACGTTAAAAAAAAATTAAAAAAAAAAAAAGAATTCAATGTTATCAGGGTTAAATGTTCTATAGTGAATATTTTCCCAAGCTCACTTAGATTAGTGATAACTTTGGGGGTCATGTCAACTCAATTTTCAGTCCCCATTTCAGAGTTCGTGTCACTTAATGATCTTAGGGGTGTCATGATGGTTTGTTGGATGCAATCCACTTCTCTTAATTTTTATTTTATTTTTTTACATTCTTATTTGCTGTTGGTGCAATTATACCTGAGGCTTTTTAGTACTAGAAGGGCCCTTAGAAATAACCTAGTCCCCCATCTGTATTTCACAGAAAAGGGACCCTGACGCTCCAGAGAAGTTGAGCAGCTTCCTCAAGATCCTACAAGAGGGCTGTTTGGACTTTTGCCTTAGTTGCGGATGGATCTGAGGTTCCAGCTTTATCTTGCTTATTCCGGGGCCCGGATAAGAGCGTGTCTGACAAGGACCAGATGGGAAACAGCACCCTGTCTGGGTCTGGGGACTGGTGGGTGGTTCACACTACCAGTGGTGACCTGAGTAATGGGGTCTGACACATAGGGGAACTAGAAATTGGGAGTGAATCAATCCCAGACTTCAAGCTGTATTACAAAGCTGTAGTCATCAAGGCAGTATGGCACTGGCACAAAAACAGAGACATAAATCAATAGAATAGAATAGGGAACCCCGAAATGGACCCACAAGCATACGGCTAACTAATCTTTGGCAAAGCAGGAAAGAGTATCCACTGGAAAAAAGACAGTCTCTTTTGCAAACGGTGCTGGGAAAATTGGACAGCGACATGCAGAATAATGAACCTGGACCACTTTCATACACAATAAACAAAAATAAATTCAAAATGGATGAAAGATCCAAATGTGAGACAGGAAACCATCAAAATACTACAGGAGGAAATAGGCAGCAACCTCTCTGACCTTGGCCACAGCAACTTCTTACTAGACATGTCTCCAAAGGCAAGGAAAATAAAAACACAAATGAACTTTTGGGACTTCATCAAGATAAAAGGTTTCTGCATGGCGAAGGAAGCAATCAACAAAACCAAAAGGTGACTGACAGAGTGGGAGAAGATATTTGCAAATCACATATTGGATAAAGGGCTAGTATCCAAAATCTATAAAGAACTTACCAGAGTCAACACACACAAAAAACAAATAATCCAGTGAAGAAATGGGCAGAAGACATGAATAGACACTTTTCCAAAGAAGACATCCCGATGGCTAACAGACAAATGAGAAGATGATCAACATCAGTCATCATCAGGGAAATACGAATCAAAACCACAGTGAGATATCACCTCACACCAGTCAGAGTGGTTAAAATTAACAACTCAGGAAACAACAGATGTTGGAGAGGATGTGGAGAAAGGGGAACCCTCTTACACTGTTGGTGGGAACGCAAATTGGCACAACCACTCTGGAAAACAGTATGGAGGATCCTCAAAAAATTAAAAATAGAACTACCTTATGACCCAGCAATTGCACTACTAAGTATTTATCCAAAGGATATAAAAATGCTGACTCGAAGGGGCACATACATCCGAATGTTTATAGCAGCGCTATCGACAATAGCCAAATTATGGAAAGAACCCAAACGTTTGTCAACTGTTGAATGGATTAAGATGGAATACTTGTGGCTACAATGGAGTACTACTCGGCGATGAAAAAGAATGAAATCTTGCTATTGGAACAATGTGGATGGAACTGGAGGGTATTATGCTGAGTGAAATAAGTCAGTCAGAGAAAGGTATCACATGATTCACTCATATGTGGAATTTGAGAAACATAACAGATGATCATAGGGAAAGGGAAGGAAAAATAAGATAAAAACAGAGAGGGAAGCAAACCATAAGAGACTCTTAAATACAGAGAACACACAGAGGGTTGACAGGGGTGGGGATAAATAGGTGATGGGCATTCAGGAGGCACTTGTTGGGATGGACACTGGGTGTTATAGGTAAGAGATGAATCACTGGGTTCTACTCCTGAAGCCAAGACTACACTGTTGATTAACTAATTTGAGAGTAAAACAAACAAAGAAAAAAAAAACTAAAATAAAAATGAAATTAAACGAAACTAAATTAAAAAAAAAAGAAATTGGGCATGAGAGAGAAGGAAGAGGAGCTGGCAGGAAGGGTATGGAGAAGAATTGTAGCCCTGGGAAGCAAGAGTCTCTGAGTCTTGGAACGTGTCTGTCTCCCTGACCCGGCTTTATTTTTCTCCACCCCAGGCCCCTGCTGTGTTTGTTGTATGAATAATAGTGGCAATGCGTGCACAGACCAGAACGGTCGTATTTGTCTCCATCCTTCGTGCGTGGGATGGAAAAGAGCGGTCACAGCTCCATTTACGCGTGAGCTGGGTTAGGCAACTTGCCCACAATGACGCCCTTAGAAAGTTCCCGGTAGACTAGACCCAGAGACCAGTCCCTGGATGCTAAGCATGGAGCTCGGTCCCCTCATCACTGCGTGTGTAAATTCCATAGTCTTGGCAATCCAAGCTGCTTCCGTGCTTGTGGGTAGAAAGGAAGCTTTGAGCGAAAAGCTTGCAACTTAAGAGAAAAAAAAAAATCATCAGACATTCATGGATAGAGTGTCATATTGCTCTGGTTTGGAGTGGTTGATACCAAAACAGAGCTTCTCATGTTGAAATAAAAATGATCCCACTTTTATCCCCAAAACTTTGTCTGAGGTCACGCTCCAGATGGAAAGCAGGAAGTGTTTTCTGAATTGAGGAAATGAGGTGAAAGCCTGACTCCCGTCCTGGTGCCCACACTTGGAGAGCTCCCAGGAAATCAGAGGGCTCATCCCATTCATAGAATTAGGGACTCACACGGCTCAGAGCTGAATGGACCTTAGAAATACCATCTGGCCCCGCGTTTCCCAAAGAGAGGCTTGCATGCACGCCTGCTAACAAGAATGTCAGCGTTTTGTATTTTAATAGTTACATTTTTATTTTAACGTGTCGCGGGCCGAAATAACCACTTCATCAATTCCTGATTTCAGGCTGCTATTTAGGATAGGGCTTGTAAAAAAGCGCGTTATTAAAAAAGAGGTGTTCGGTTTCATAAGAAAACGGGGATTTTGAGAAAATGGTAAAAATCCTGTTAGTACATAAATGCCTGAAGCGAGGCACTCACGTGAATCAGGAGTGATGGCCACGTACTTCTGATTGTGCGTCCTCTGTCCTCCATTATGATTACTTATTTATAAGCCAGATTCGTCTCTTGCCTTACTAGCGTGATATTGAGGATAAAACATCCGCAAAAGAAACCAATGCGTGTGCTCACAATAAAGCCAGTGGTGCTTTTACAGTTTAAAACATTTGGTGTATCGAGAGGAAGAAAGAAACCAAATATACAGAAAGTGAAACGCGAAGGAAACTTCTATAGAAGCAAAACTAGGTGAGCTAATGGTAGTATTAAGTAGTAATTTTAGTATTTAAAAGAAATTAGGTTTATCTGTTAATGGCAAAAAAACCTTTTTGGTCCCATTCAAAATTGTCATTAGTTTTTAGAAAAATATATTTGGATATGTTTTAATGTCGGTTTAACCCTTCATAACAGACTATTGGATTCAAAGTTCTGGCTCTAAGTTCAGTTATGTTGTTGTTGTTGTTGTTGTTGTTGTTGTTGTTGTTGTTGTGTGTGTGTTTAATGCTTAGTTTTAATGGTTGTCAGAGCTGAAAAAAGAATCTTTACAAAGGCACAGAAACCCAACGGGAAGAAACGCAATGCTGGCTGGGCTTTACTAAATCAAGATGCTCATTAAAAAAAAAAAAAATTCCACCCAGCAATTACACAAAGGTTTTTATTGAAATTCATCTAGTCAGCTAGTCACTTTCCATCTTCCTTAATGTCAATTCTTGTAAGCTAATCAAAAGTTATATTTTTAACAAATGGGTTGAAGACCCATTGCTGCTTTTTTTTTGGGAGAATTTTTAAATAAGTTAGAAATTGTTTCCAAGTGTTAAAAGTGTGCACATATTAGAGCTGTTTTCAAGGAAAGGTATGACATGTATTATCTCAGAAAACAAAATCACACGACGGAAACATTTTCAAACACCTGTGCTCAAGGTACTTTGCTATATAGCACGCCTTACTTTGGCAAAACACTTATTTACCACTTGGCTAAAATATTACTTTTACCTGGAAGGGATGTGTTTTTAAAAAATTAAGACTATTCCGGCCATAGCTAGTTTTATCACAGGAAGGTCCAGCAAATTTGGAACACATATTTTTTTGCACAAGGAAAATGTGTAATTCATCGTACAATTGATCACCTTTTAAAGCTGATCTATTTTGAGAGAGAGAGAGTGAGAGAGAGAGAAAGAGAAAGAAACCCAAATAGGCTCCACACCCTGTGTGGGGCTCTGTCTCATGCCCTCATGCGTGAGGGCAATGGTGCTAAATCCTGAATTAGGTATTTGTCAAGTTTGTGCTACTTTTTCGACAGATAATAGACACGAGTGGAATTTCTTATTTGTTCTCCACACATCCCATACTGGAGGTGATTGAATTGGAGAAAGATCCAGAATGGTATGCATTGCAGAATTATGTGGTGGAGACTTTAAGGCAAGTGGGCTTCATGGAACAGGTGGGCACAGGCTGGGCACTGGATGAGTGAGGCAATGTCGGAGTGAGAGAGGAGCTGATTAGGGCTCACGTAGCAGGCAGGATGCCCCGGGGAAGCCTTCTGGGAAGGTGTGGGCTCCCCTTCGGCCTTGCCTCCTGGCAGAGACGGACAGGCTGACCGGAAGTCAAGAAGCCCACCTCCTGTGACCAAGAGAGCAGCATGCGATGGGCTTGGGCGTTGGTGGCTGGGGCTGGTGCTCCTCCGATTCACGGTGGAGCCACAGGGTCCAGTCTGTCTGCCTGCCACTGCCCGTCCCCACCCATGTCTGCCTTTGCCTTGCCATCACTATGTCCTGGCTCCTTTCATAGTGTCCTGATTTCCCAGGAACGGTCTAGCCACCTCGACCAGGCCAATGCATAGTTCCTTCAAGGGCCATTGCCCTGCGGTTCCTTTGTCTACATTTGGCACCTTAAGGTTGGCCAACCCTGAACACAGCAGCTTTCGCAAATATCAGCCCTTCAAGTGGAGGATCAGAAACTGTGCAGACATTTACTATCATGCTTCTTTTTAAAAAAAAATTTTTTTTTCAAACGTTTATTTATTTTTGGGACAGAGAGAGACAGAGCATGAACGGGGGAGGGGCAGAGAGAGAGGGAGACACAGAATCGGAAACAGGCTCCAGGCTCTGAGCCATCAGTCCAGAGCCCGACGCGGGGCTCGAACTCCCGGACCGCGAGATCGTGACCTGGCTGAAGTCGGACGCTTAACCGACTGCGCCACCCAGGCGCCCCTCCTGTCATGCTTCTTAAAAACCACAGCCAGATGCTCCACAGTTGGCCATGGAGGGACTCTCTCCATGTGGGTGACTGCAGCATGCCCAAGAGCTTGTCTCTTGGCCCCGGCCCTGGGACTCAGTGTGCCCTCGAGCTCTCCTGCTAATTCCCGCCACAGCCACTTTGGGCTTAGGAGGTACTGCTCCTCCTTTTTTTCACTCTTTGGCCCAAACTTAGAAAATACCGTCGTTTCCCGACCCCATCACAAGGTTAGAAGGCTCAAGGCTCAAGGCTCTGTAATTTCCACTTAGCCAGTTTAAATCCATGCATTGTTTTCAGGTCAGAGGAATGAGCTTGTAGAGGACCTGGATTATAGGGATAATCATCTTCGTGGGTGCATACCTCCTTAGCGCCCGCCACTCAGGAAAGATGTCTAGACTCCTCGATTCCTCCAAGTACAAGCTCAAGATGGTGAAGCCCTAGATACAGAGAAAGACATGTGGCCGATCGCGTTGGTCTCGCGCCTTCCTTCTTGGTTTTAGTTTTCTCACTGGGGTTCCTCGTCTTTCCTGAAAGATCAGTGCGGGGAATGGCCATCCATAATGGTTTTGCTTATTTCTTTGGGCTTATAGACCATTAACTAATTAATTCGGTTCACAGATATTAATTCTCTACCGTGTGCCTGGCTCCCGGATAAATGCTGACTATCCCCGGCAGCACCTGCATGGTCTCTGTTCTCCCTGAGCTTACAGGCCAGCGGGGGAGGCTCATGTTTAGCAAATGACCGTGTAAATGAGTGGCTGATGACAGGCAGGATCAGAGCTACAAATTAAAAACCTGGGATCTAGGGTAGACAACAACAGGGGTGACGGGTGGGGCCTGAAGTTATCTCTGAGGAAGAGAGCTTTGGGCTGAGGCCAGAAGGAGAGAATGGACGAGGAAGAGGGTGGCAGACGGCGGGAAAATGTGTGAGAGAGTCTGCAAAGGGAAGCGTGGCTCAGGCAAAGACTCAAAAGCTGCTCAGTGTGGCTGAGCCAGGAGCAGGTCCCGATGAAGCTGGGGAGGTGGGCAAGGGCTAAATCAAACTGGTCTTGTGGGTGGTGGTAATGAGTTTGGACTTTATCTTGCAAGTGGAGAGCCACGCCAAAAGTTTTAAATGCAGGGAATGCTGTGATCTGATTGTGTGTTAAGAAGGTCACCCAGGCTGGCTGGTTTGAGGGGAGTAAGACGAGGAGGTGTCACAGCAGACAGGAGGCTATTGAAAGTTATTGATGATGGTGACTGAGAATAAGACAGAAGATCTTAAAATAAGGTGAAGACAGTGGGAGAAGGAGATATCTGGCACCACAGCCCGGGAGCCGTTACCATGATCCGAAATCTCCCCCAGCACGTAGAGTGGTGTAAGGGATCTGGTGCTTACTTGGTCACACGAGCTCATCGGCCTTTCTTCCCAATTCAGTGTTCAGTGATGTCATCGGTATCTTGAAAGCAGCAAAGGTGACCATATTTATGCCATAGAAATTAGCACTTGATGCAAGCCAAGGCTTTCTCTTCCCTAGACAGCCAGTTGTTAAACCTTTACCAGTACACCACTGCTTACCCATCACCTCTGTTTTACCATCAGGTGCCTGAGAACTTGCTTCCGGTGCACGTCACGTTGTGGCTGGGGATCTGCCTGCCAGACACCGGTCTCCACTGGCAATGAATCAGTCCTTGGGGTGCCATCAGCCTGGGATGCATGCGGCCAGGCAGTGAATATGCATTTTGAATACACTGTGATTTAAATTCCACAAACATTAAGAAGCTGCCGATGTCTGCCACTGATTAGCACAGAGGGCCACAGAGATGACTTTTGCTCTGCCTTTTCTCCCTAAAGTAGGAGAGATGATTCTACTACCAGGCTTCCCTGGCAAAATCAGAAGCCAAGTGTGAATGGTGTTCTCTGGAACGTTTGGGAGGAGAATGATTTGTTCCAAATGAAGGGATACAGCAATGAGAGTGAGGTGATCAGGATGGGCCTTGAAGAATGAGTAGGTTTTCAGCAAGAAGAGGAGGAGAAGAGAGAATTTCCTGCCTGGGAGGCAGCAGACGCAAAGGCCCGGAAGCAGAAAAGCACGAAGTATGTTTAGGGACTAACAACCAATCAGCAGTAAATGGGAATATTAAGTGTGTGTGTGTGTGTGTGTGTGTGTGTGTGTGTGTGTGTATGTGTGTGTGTGTGTGTGTGTGTGTGTGTGTGTGTGTTGGTGGGAGGGAGTCTTAATGTGACACAGAGGCATTTTGATGTTGTTTGTAGTCAGTGGGGAAGCAGAGAAGGTTCTGGGCATTGACTCAGGTGGGCAGCAGTATGGCTCGGGGGTGGACCTCGGTCGGGGAGACTGTTCAGTAATGCCGTTTGGTTTCTGCGTGCCCATCTGGACTCCAGAATTCCTCAAACAGTATGCTGGGGACCTTCTGTTCTGCCAATCTCAATGCCATTCCGCTCTCCTTTAATGGCCCGGACACACATACCACGCTCAGGCACAGCTGGATGGCTCTAGTCAATACCACACAGATGCCAAACTCAGATGGTGGACCTCTGGTCTTTAGGTAGGATTCTTTCTGGGTCATAACCTTGGGACTCCCAGAAGGTGGCACTGTGCAGGCCTTTGGTGCCCTGGACCACCCTGATGAGGTTGCATGGCACGTAATGATGTAGATACCTGGTAGGCATTCCCAAATGGCCATTTCTTTGTGTTTTTTTTTAAATCTTTTTTTTTTAAAGTGTATTTATTTTTGAGAGAGACAGAATGTGAGTGGGTTAGGGGCAGAGAGAGAGGGAGACACAGAATCCGAAGCAGGCTCAGGCTCCGAGCTGTCAGCACAGAGCCCGACGCGGGGCTCGAACTTACGAACCGTGAGCTCTTGACCGGAGCCGAAGTCAGATGCTTGACTGACTGAGCCACCCAGGCACCCCCAAATGGCCATTTTTGAATGTCCCTCCTCAACGGTCTTACGGAGTCAGAGGGGCTCAGGGTACCGGAGGAGGAAGAACTTGGTGAACTTGGGTTGGTTATTTCACCTCAGTGAGCCTCAGGGTTGTCGACCATAGAAAGGAGGGTAGTAACACCAACTATAGACTTGTAGGGGCTGAGGATCACGACATTTGTAAATGAGGTTGAGAGTTTACTGTTGGACTGACCCAGGTGTGAACCCAGCGTGTGACCCAGCCACATTGTTTTGCACCCTTAGACCCGGGTTTCTTTAAACAGTGGCAGTAATCACTCACGTGTTAAGACGGTTTTCAAGATCCGATGTGCTAACGTATGTCAAGTGCTGGGCATACACTGGTCAACCACTGGTGGCTGCTGTTGTGTATTTGTGTTAAAGGGCTTAGTCGAGTCGCCTGGCATGGAGCAGGTGCTCAGTGAACAGAAATTCTGGTGTGGAGTAGGTGCTCAGTAAACGGACATTTTTGACAACCCGGGCTCATCAGCACACCCTAACCCAGCCTGTCTCTGCCTGTCCCTGTGTGGACAACCCACTGCTTGCTTCGTCCTGGGTCTCAAATGCCTCACCTTAAAGTGAGGTAATGGGATTACGTGATTTCTGAAGACTTCTGTGATGTGTTTCCATGTCAGACCACGGGGGCCCAGATCCTTTACTTGGCTAATGTTTGACACTGGCTCCCGCAGATGGGACACGTCACCTGCAGTGGTAGCAGAATAAGGGAGCGGCTGGGATAGTGGCGTTGGTTCCCTCAGGGGCTCTGCTCCACGGAGGCATCTAGGAGGTTCGAGAAGAGGACACGATGACTGGGCTTGGTTCCTCTGCGGCTGGGCAGGACTGCTGGAGACACTGGGACTCCGTGAAGGATGGAGCACGGGTTTGGCATGGAGGAGACTCAATCAGCACATCCCAAGCAAGGAAAGGCTCCACAGCACTCTTGAAATACTGGCCCCACTTGTCATGCTCCCGCCTACAGTGAGGACACCTCATGTTCTGTTGGACAGATCCTCCTTCACATACGGTGGTGAAGGCTCTCTCTTTCCTGGACCAGACTTTAATCAGGCTCCTTGAGTCATCTCTTTGACTAGACCTTGCCCTTGGGCCCGTCTTTGGTCTACTAAGCCGAATTGTAAGAAGACTGCTTCTAGGTCAGTTTAGAGGTAATACCTACCCCCACCCCCACCCCTGGGAAATCTGATCAGACTCTTCGTTTCTCCTTACCCTTGATACGTGATCACCATGGCCTATCTTAAGCAAGAGTCCTGCTAGGCTGGAAGCCCCTCACCCTTGATATCTCCTCTTGGTGATTTTCTACCCACCAGCCACCTCATTCTGTTCCTTGGTGGCAAATCCCCAGTGGTTTCTGTAATATTCAGAGTTGAGCTCAGTGTCTCTCCCCTGTTGTGATAGCCTTTACACCTACTGCAATGGTCTGGGGGGTAAAAAGGCTTGCTTGCCACTTAAAAAGTGTCGGAATAATTTTTCTTTTAGCAGCACAGGTATGAGAGACCATCTCACCTCGAGAAGCTTCACTGTACTTGCACAGGAACAAGGCACACATCTCAGGCTCTTCTCCAGTGCCCCACCTGGCTTCCCTTCTGGGACACCTGGGATTCTGGACGTCAGAAGCTCTTTGCCTGGGTCACTAAGTGCCATTTTTCCTTTGTTCCTCCTGTCCTCTCTGTCCCTACACAGAAGTGCCCAGGCTTCTACACCTTTCACCTTGACACATTCTGTTGATGTTGCCCGTGATCTGCCTTGCCAACTGCTCCTTGTGGGACCCTACGGTCACTCCTCTCCCGCCTCCATTTTGGTATGGTTGTTCCCCTTTATTCTCTCTCTCCAGGCCCTTCAGATTGTGATGTGTGGGGATGATGCATCCAGCTTTTGATGTTCCAACAAGCTGAAGTTTCAGAAATCCTAAAAACCTCTTCATCAACCGATGCTAATGTTGACACCTATCTGATTAGAGGGGTATAGACCCGAGGATTCCCCACTGGAGGCCCCCACCTCGGCTCACACTGTTTGGCTAGGTTGGGAAGTCCAGTGGGGATGGCTTCCTGAGGTGGCTTCGAAAGGAAGCATGACACTGTGGGCCTATGACCAGACCCTGACCTCACCTGTCCGCCCAAAGCGATCACTGAAAGGTGCTTGGTGAGATCCTGACCCAGCCTGGCCCATAAGCTGGCCTAGGTTGTGCAGTTGGGCCCACGTGATCCTGGTACAAGCCGCTTCTAGACCGTCCTGTTCGGTCTACTGTTGTTCTGTCCAATTCCCACTGGCTGAGACCCTGGGATGTTCTCTGGTGTTAACACTCTGACCCCGGACCCTTGAGGATCTAACTGATGGCCAACACTCATCTCTACCAGGCCCCAACCCATTGCAACCCCGTTGCCCCTTCCATGCTGGATGGACTACGGTCCATACGTTCCATGCTTTTATCTGTGCCAGCTGCCTGAATTGTCCCTCCTCCTCTTTGTCTGGCTGAATTCTACCTACCCTTCAACCTTCAACCAGGGGGTTGCCTCTGTTAGGCCTCTCCCCTGACCCCATTCTCTTCCTGTCCACCCCAGGCTGGCACAGGCACACCCTCGCAGCGTCCCAGTACCTGGGCTACCTCTACCGAGGCACGGATCATGCGGTACTCTACCCACCTTTACATGCACTATTTCCCAGAGGACACCAAGGGCATAGCCCAGGTTTGTTGAATGAATGAATGAAAGCCCAGCCGTCTCCTGCAGACCCTGAGAGTCCTTCTTTTCTACCCCTTCTGCTTGTTTTTCTTAGTCCCAGACACCTGCCTTTCTGTTGTTTCTGGAGCCTTGAGCCTACCTGTGAACCCATGAGGCTGACTGGGCTTGAACTCAGCAGGAAAGAGGGAGGCAGAGGCGGTGCTCCAGGCCTAACTTCTTGCCGTCACGGGGGCTAATGTCCAAGCCACCCAGGCAGACGGTGCCCTTGTCTTATTTCAAACAAGAAGGCATCTCATTCCCTCCTCTGCAGTAATCATCCTTGACATAAATCCAAGCCACTGTTGCTCTTATTTAACGTGCCTGCTTATTCTTTTTGCTCCAGCTCCAAACTCCTCAGCCAGGCTCCCAGGACTTCCCGGTCTGGCTAGCCCTTGCCAACCCTTCTCTCATCCACCATGTGCTCGCCCCCCTCACCCCCAGTTCACCACATCCTAAACATTTCCTGGGACTTTGCACATGCTGTTCCTTTTGCAAGGAATGCCCTTCCCTCTCTTCCCTGACACCTCACAGTTCCCAAGACCTGGGTTTCTGTGATGCTTCCTCTCATCCAGATGGAATTGGCCACCACCTCTTCAGGTCCCCGTACAGCTCCGAGTCATACACTGAGGACCCCATTTACCGAATCTTGCTGTACTCGTTCGTCCATACCTCACTCTTGCTAGAGAGGACGATGATGCCTGACTTTCACTTGTTCCCTCTTGCCTCTCCCACCTCTCCAGCCTTGGAGACATGTTTGGGCCACGGCAGGTCGTGAAGAAACTCCTAGTCTGACAGGAACTTCTTTCCTAGCTCCTCTGACCACCTAGGTCCTTGTTCTACAACGGCGTGCTCCCCGGCGTGGGGCCCACAGGCCAGCGGCATCGGTGTTACCCTCCGCTCAGAATCTGCATTTAGCAAGATTCTTGCGGGGTTCACACACACACTTGAGTTTGAGAACCACCGGCCCAGCACTGAGATCCCCATGTCTGACCAAAACCTCCGCTGCGTTTAGCTGACCGCTGGGGCAAAACCACCACACTGGCCCTTTATCTTCCCAGTGGCTTGAGAATGTTGCATTGCACCTCTGCACGTCCTCGAGGCAGAATAAATGAGAGCAGAGCTCTTAATGTGCCAACCAGCAGGTTCCTCTCTTCTAATCCAGTCCAGATGCTTTTGGTGACTCCCTTTCTGGAATGTAAAAATCACACTATTACCAACCCCTCCTCCTAGTAGCCTTTTCTCTGTAGCCAAGTTAATTCCAAATAGAACATCTGGAAATTCTATTTTGTTGCCTAATTTAAACCAGACTAAAACCAATCTGCATAAAAGTTTATGAACTTTCTGGGGCCTCACACCTTATATTTCCCCATCTGCAGAAGCCTGTAATTTGGAGGCCAGAAATAGGAAGGATTTTGGCCATCTCTGTCTCTAGCAGTGGGGAGAGTGTTTGTGGCTTTGTGTATTGGGGCAGGGAGTGGGGCTGGAGGTGCAGGGGTGGGGTGGAGGGAGAGGCAAATGAGGGAAATGGATAGAGCTGCACTTTCTTGGGCAAAAATAAATCTCCACGTAGATCTAAAGGTCCTTTAACTTTACGCTGAGATGGTGGGTGGCAGACGGGCCCGGGGGAGGAGGGGTTGCCAGGTGGGGGAAGAAAAATGGAGTGTCAGGCAATGCGAGAGGAGAATGGGGAATGAGGCATGCATCACCAAGAATAAACTTGGAGGAGTATTTCAGCAGCTGCCCATTGGAGCCAATGGCCCAGGACTTGAGACGAGGCTAATAGGGTTCTGGTGTTTGTTTGTTTTTTAATTTTTTCTTTTTTTTAGTCTTTATTTATTTTTGAGAGAGAGAGAGAGAGAGAGAGAGAGAGACAGAGCGCAAGCAAGAGAGGAACAGAGAGAGAAGGAGACGCAGAATCCGAAGCAGGCTCCAGGCTCTGAGCTGTCAGCACAGAGCCCGACACGGGGCTCGAACTCACGAACCGTGAGATCGTGACCTGAGCCGAAGTCAGACCTTCAACCAACTGAGCCACCCAGGTGCCCCTAGGGTTCTGGTGTTTGTTATTAGTTTGACCGGGGACCCACAGGCTAACTGAACGGAGGGGACAGCCCAGCAGTGTGGGACAGAGAGGAACCTTTGGCAGTCTGGATAGGGAGCGGGCAATATAATCAACCCTTGATACGTTCAGCAAGAGTCAATAGAATCCCCAAATGCCAGGACACTGTTTTTTTTTTTTTTTTTTTTTTTGAAATTGACCAGGTGGCTCTAAACATTTATGTGGAAGACCAAAGCACCCATACCAGCCTAACAACTGGAAGAAGGAGGTTAGAGGACTCACGTAACTTTCAAGATTTACTGTAAAGCTACAGGAGTCGAGGCCGTGTGGTATTAGCGAAGGGATAGGCATAGCGACGATTTGAGCAGGGAGAAACCTGGTGGAGCGAATCAGATGCTTACAAAGGTGTTGGGGACAGAGGGAGTAGGTAAGGTTTAGGCTGGACCTCCAGGGGTGACTCCCAGAATACGGCTCTCCAAGAACCCATCCCCAGGGCAGCGACAGCCCTTGCAGGCCACCATGGCGATGCTGTGACCCAGGTATCAGGAGGCTAGAATCAGGGGGCTACGTCCACCACCCCCACATGTCTCTCGAGACCCAGCAACCCGAAGAGGGGATGCTGGAATGCTGCTGTAGCAAATTCCTTGCTCGTCATGATTTTTCTTGTTGGCAGGCGAGAAGGGGAAGGGGAGGGAAAAAAAAAATGTGCAGAGGAGACTCCATTTCATGCCTGCCTTCCAAATCTTGATGGAGCCCAAACTGCAGCGAGCACAGCAGCTCTAAAGGACTCTGGGAAGTGTATTTCTTAGCCTTTTATCCTCTGCAGTGCTGGAAGTTGCTCAAGAAGTTGGGAGCGAAGGAGGTGGAGAAACTAACCCATCGCATCCACCAGCCTTCGTGATGCGAGAACCCCCCTGCTGACACGGTTTATGTAGACATTCTGCAGCAATCATCTGCGCGTGCTGTTGACACGCAGACCTTAGCGTCAGGTGCTGGAGCTGCGGGGACGTGTAGAACGACGATCCGATAAATACAGTAGCCAGCACGCACCGGGCACTATGATGGAAGTTTGCATGGCTTGCCTTGCCGATCTCTATGATGCCCCGATGAGCCAGGCACTGATATTTCTCCCTGTTCTAGATGGAGAAGCTGAGGCTCGAAGAGACGGGTGACTCACTCTCAAGGTCACAGAGCTGGTCAGTGGCAGACCAGGTGTTTGAACTCGGCTCCTCGGGCTCTGAAGCTCTTTCCTTTCTCTTCTACCAAGCGGCCTCAAAAATACACGTCTGCAAGGCATTACAGAGGCTGGAAGGAAAAGAATGCCCAGCACCCATGGGTGAGACCTGTGCCACCGCCCCCCCCACCCCGCCTCTGTGATGTTCCAAAGGATGGAGTGGGGAGGCTACAGGAGTTGCCCTTCCTGTCCTGCTTGCCACCGAGGCAGTGGTGCCCCCTGCCCTCCTCTGTGAGGTCGTTAATCCCCTTCTGAGACCGTTTTGTAGGTCTGGTTGCTGTACAGTCACTCGGATGATCTGGATGCAGTTAACTTTTCGACATGGCAGGTGTCGTGGGTTAAACTGCATTTCCCCAAAAGATGTGTCCAAGTCCTAAACCCCGGTAGCTGTGAATGTGAGCGTGTTTGGAAATAGGGTCTTTGCAGCTGTACTTAAGGCATGGTCCCAGGATGAGACCGTCCTGGGTTAGAGTGGGTCCTACATCCAATGATCAGTGTCCTGATAAGGGGCAGATTGTGAGGAGACACAGGGAGAAGGCCGCATGAAGACGGAGGCAGAGCTAGGAGGGAGGGATGTGGCTGTAAGCCACGGAGCGCCAGCAGCCACGGGGACCTGGAGGAGGCAAGGAAGGATCCTCCCCTAGAGTCTTCAGAGAAAGCGTGGCCCTGCTGGTCTTTTTTTTTTTTTTTTTTTTTTTAATTTTTTAAAATGTTTTTGAGAGAGAGACAGAGTGTGAGCAGGGGAGGGGCAGAGAGAGGGAGACACAGAATCCAAAGCAGGCTCCAGGCTCTGAGCTGTCAGCACCGAGCCCAACGCGGGGCTCGAACTCACAGACTGTGAGATCATGACCTGAGCCGAAGGCGGACGCTCAACCGACGGAGCCACCCAGGCGCCCCCCTGCTGGTCTTGATTTCAGACTCCAGCCTCCAGAACTGTGAGAAAATAAATTTCTGTTGTTTTAACCACTCACTGGTGGTTATTTGTTCTGACAATCGGAGGGTGTTACTACCACACGTAAAGTAGAGCTCTCCTTCATGGGAGAAATCTTCGAGCTTCCGTTGGGTTCTCCTTCTAGAATTTACAGTTGTTTGCAGACACCCTGACTGTTGCCTTTAGAGACAGCATTGGTCTCTTTCTCATGTTATTATTATTTAAAAAAAAAATCAATCTTCTCTCTGTCTTCGAACTTCTGTCTAGATCTCTCTTGCTGCCCCAAGTCCTGTGCTTTCCAGAGGCTGTGAGGAACAATGGAAAATCATGGGCTTTGGGGTCAGACAGTTGTGGGTTTGAGGGCTGACTTGGCTGTGGGACCTTGGGCAAGTTGCTTGCTTAACCTCTCTGGGCTTTATTTTCTTCCCTTGTTAAATATCAGTCCTCACCTCCTACCATGACGGGCTGATGAGGTAATGTGCCCGACACGGTGTTTAGAAAAATACGAGTTCTCCTTCCTTTCCCTCTTCCTTCAAGACCAATGTCAAGACCCTCTCCTGAGAAGCTTTCTCTGAGAAACCTTAGCCCCGGAGTCCTATCCCTTCCATGAGGTGTGGCTGTCCTTACCCACCGTGTCACCAATCCAGCCCCGAGCATGTATAGACAGTGCGTGCTGTGGCCTCGGGGACACAGACCTCCCCGCTACCTTGTGTCCCTGGGAGAGCCATCGTACGGTCTCCGCCTCTGCCTCCTCTCCTTCTCTTGTGGCTCCTGCCAGCGTCTCGAACAGGGCAGGCCACATGCAAGGAGCCATGTGGAAGTTTCCTCCCCGGAGTGGATGCCGATGAACCTCAGGCATGGGGAATGCCGTGTCTTTATTCTCCTGACCCCCATTTCCTGAGAGTGACCGTGTGACAACTTCACGCGGAAATAATCAAGTAGAAACGGGGAGCCCCTGCGAGGGGCCCAGTCTCAAAACGGGGCATGGAGCCTCTAAACGGGCTAGAAGCTCATTAGTTCTTCCCTCACTTGCAAACACAATCATTCTTTAAAAAAAAAAAAAGAAAAGGAAGAAGAAAACCTGTCACTTTTGCCCCATTTCTCAGTGGCTTCTGCACAGCCTCACTGAAGGGAAGCCTCATTACGAAGACTTTATTAAGCTTGCAAAACAGACGAGGAAGTGCAGCGAGAAGCATACAGAGCTAAACTTGCCAAAGTAAATGAACAAAGCACATCCTGATGCCTGGGCCCTTCGGGAACGTAAGCCCAAGAGACCTCAGAGACGATTAGGATGCAACTTTATTAACTTCACTCGGGCCTGTGGCGGTTAGCCCGGGGGCAGCTCCAGCGGCTCCTGGCCGGAGCGCTGGCTCCAAGTTCATGTCCTCCTGGGCCCTGGCTGGCCACTGGCCGCCCCTCCTTGAGACTGGTTGGCCGCTGCAGCCTGCTCACTCGTCTTGCTTCGAGGCCCCCGGGGTTGGTGGCTGTGTTCGGGGACATCCTTTGCTAAGAGAAGCTTCTCGCTTGCCTGTGCATCTATAACCAAGGCGATACGGGGAAGGAGAGCGGGTGGGAGAGGCAGGAGGAGGGAAGCCGGGCAGGGATGATCATTTTTGTCCATCCATTCAGGATGCCATCCATTTAGGATGGGCATGGTCCTGTCACACCAGATGGCTCAACCAACATGCCACCACCTCCCCCCCCCCCAAACTGCCCCCATCTTTGCAACCAAGTGAACAGGTGTATTGCCTTAGGACTCCTCTCCCTCTGGGGGAGTTCCTGGGGGAGTCACCTCCGTTCCGAGACCCAGGGTTTTCATCTGTGAAATGGGGCTGACAGCACCACCCACCTGGCCGGTGGTCCTAACTTTGAGGATGTACTTGAACACCAGCCCCGCAGCTGGCAGGTAGTGGACACTTGCCTGTCCCTCCTCGCCTCCTCCTGTCCCATAAGGATGACAGAAGTGCTTTTCCAGGAGCTGCTCTGGGCAAAGGGAACGTGGTGCATCACGAGAGCTGTGGGCCTTACAAGGCGCTGTTGGCCTTGACCTCTCCCTGCAGGCCAGCCAGCCCGGAGTTTGTCCAAACCCTTTTCAAAGCATCATCTAGCTTTAGTCTGTGCTTCTCCAGGGGATCACGTGGTCCCTGTTGTCCTGAATCACACTTGTTTACGCCCTTAGGACTCCCACCTTTGTAGCCCATCCCCCACGCCCCCTCTGGCAACCTTCAGTTTGTTCTCTGTATTTAAGAGTCTCTCTCTCTCTCTCTCTTTTTTTTTTAAATCTTATTTATCTTATCTTATCTCTGTTTTTACCTTTCCTCTTCCTTCCCCCTGTGGGGAGATGGAAGTGTGGGAAGAAGACCAGAAGGACCCGAAGCTTCCAGCCCCTGAAAAATCACCCTCTGGGTTTCTCTGGAGCCCTTGAATTTGGGCTGCACTGGGCCAAGGACAGTCCAGAGAGGGGCACAGATCAATCCCTCCAGGGCAATGCTGGCAGGAGGAGGTCTGGCTTGGGCGTGTGTTCCCCACAACCACCTGCCCAGGTAGGCACATTTAGGGGTTTCAGTAGAGGTAGCCGGCTCAGGGGCGAAGAGGGGCCTCTGGTCTCCAAATTGCAGTGGGGTCAGCTCCCAGCTTCAAATCTGATTTGTTGGGAGACTCACGGCAAGTTCCTTCATTCTCTGAGCCTCAATTGCTTCATTGGTAAAGTGGAAATAGTGATGCAATCCAATGAGATCGAGTGCCCAGCGCTCCACACTTGTTGCTGTTTAGTTTCAGTTTCAATGTTTATTTTTAATCAGGGCTAAGACAGCGGTTTGAAGATACGATCTTGTTCTAGTTGGCTCTGCGGACTGGGGGACAGTAAACACGAATAAGAAACTTTCTCCGAGATGCAGACTAGCAGGGAGGCAGAGGAATCATTAATTAACATAACTCTGGGTGATGCGTGAGAAAGGAAGCATGATTAACGTGCAGGAGGAGGGGCGCCTGGGTGGCTCCGTCGGTCAAGGCGTTGAGCGTCTGACTTCCGCTCAGGTCACGATCTCACGGTTCATGAGTTCGAGCCCCGCGTTTGGTTGCCTGATGTCGGTGTGGAGCCTGCTTGGGATCCTCTGTCCCCCTCTCTGTTGCACCTCCCCCACTTGTGCTCACTCTCTCTCTCTCAAAAATAAGTAAACTGAAAAAAAAAAGTGCTGGAGGAGGTGGTATGTGATTCTTGTCCCTTGTCCAAGGGTTTGGGAGATGGCTTGCTAAAGCGGGCAGCGGGTATGTTAAGCCCAGTTGGGTGGCAGCAGGCCAGGGAGGGAACCCACGTCTGTATGCACTCGGTGACATCTTACTGCTGTTTGCCCAAAGCCCCCTGCCCGTGGGAACCCCCGGTCTAGGCAGGGAGAGGGTACAGCAGGGATGTGGCTGGGATACCATGGGGGGGGGGGGGGGGGGAATACAACGTCTGGCCTCTCCTGGTGCTCAGTGACTTGGTTCTAATTTCCAGTCCCTGGGAGAAGTCTTATTCTGCCTGAGACCTCGTTTCTTCATCCAAGGGAAGGGTTGAGCTTCATTCTAACTCGGAACTTGTGGGTCCAAAGGCCAACTGGTTCCAAGAAATAGGTTCAGGGAGCGGTCACAATCTCAGAGCAGTAGCAAGTATAGCGGGGGCAGGTGAGGACATCATCCACCACGGGTGGAAGAGTGAAGGCTTCGGGTCCTTCAGAGGAGAGGGGTTCACGGAGGCATAAGGCAGACGGCAAATCTGGGGCTGCAGTCCAGGACCCCTGATTCAGTGGGTCATATTTCGTTATGGCCCGTTAGCTACTTTTAGTTATGTGATACGGCTTTGCCACTCGGGCTTTTATGAAAAGATATTTTAACTCCTATTCACCCCTCTGATGGGTGTCATTTCACACCCATGACAGGGTGAGGCGTGTGCTGGGGCATGGGACAATCAGGACAGGCCTAGGGAAGACACTTTTAGAGCAAGCGGTTGGAGAAGGGGCTAGTTAAAGCTAGAACACCCTTTAGGTCAGTGTAGAAAAAGGAGGATGATTTCTTGCTGGGCCTTTATAAAGGCTTCACAGAATCCTCCATTGGGGGGTTACAGTCTTGGGAGGCCCTGAACTCATTCACCTCAGGATGGCAGTCCGTGGCACGCATTCCTCTGCTGCTGTTTGCACTCATGGCAGGCATCATTAATCGATCACAGCACTCTTTCCTAGTGAACCAGGATGCAGCCTCAGAGTTCCTTTCTCATTTTTAAAAATTTATTTATTTAAACTCAAGTGAGTTAATATACTGTATGGTATTGGTTTCAGGAGTAGAACCCAGTGCTTCATCACTTACACATAAAGTCTAGTCCTCAGCCCAACAAGTTCCCTCCTTAATGCCCATCACCCATTCAGCCCATCCCCCCACCCACCGTCCCTCCAGCAACCTTCAGTTTGTTCTCTGTATTTGAGCGTCTCTTACGGTTTGCCTCCCTCTCTGTTTTTATCTTATTTCCTCTTCCCTCTCCCTGTGTTCATCTGTTGTGTTTCTTAAATTCCAGAAATTCCACATATGAGTGAAATCATATGATATTTGTCTTTCTGTGACTTATTTCGCTTAGCATAATATACTCTAGCTCCATCCACGTTGTTGCAAATGGCAAGATTTCATTCTTTTTGATCACCGAGTAATATTGCATCGTATATGTATACCACATCTTTATCCATTCATCCGTTGATGGATATTTGGGCTCTTTCCATACTTTGGCTATTGCTATAAACATTGGGGTGCATGTGCCCCTTCGAATCAGCGTTTCTGTATCCTTTGGGTAGATAACCTAGTAGTGCAATTGCTGGGTCGTAGGATAATTCTATTTTTAATTTTTGAGGAACCTCCATACTGTTTTCCAGAATGGCTGCACCAGTCTGCATTCCCACTAGCAGTGCAAGAGGCTTCCTCTTTCTCTGCATCCCCACCAACATCTGTTGTTGCCTGAGTTGTTAATTTTAGCTATTCTGACAGGTGTGAGGTGGTATCTCATTGTGGTTTTGATTGATATTTCTCTGATGATGAGCGATGTTGAGCATCTTTTCATGTCTGTTGGCCATCTGGATGTCTTCTTTGGAGAAGTGTCTATTCATGTCTTCTGCCCATTTCTTCACTGGATTATTTATTTTTTGGGTGTTGAGTTTGGTAAGTTCTTTATAGATTTTTGGATACTAATCCTTTATCCAATATATCATTTGCAAATATTTCCTCCCATTCCATCGGTTGCCTTTTAGTTTTGTTGATTGTTCCTCTGCTGTGCAGAAGCTTTTTATCTTGATGAAGTCCCAATAGTTCATTTTTGCTTTTATTTCCCTTGCCTCCAGAGATGTGTGTATAAGTTGCTGCGGCTGAGGTCAAGGAGGTTGTTAACTGTTTTCTCCTGTAGAATTTTGATAGTTTCCTGTCTCACATTTAGGTCTTTCATCCATTTTGAATTTATTTTTGTGTATGATGTAAGACAGTGGTTCAGTTTCACTTTTCTGCATGTTGCTGTCCACTTCTCCCAGCACCTTTTGCTGAAGAGACTGTTTTTTTTTTTTTTTTCCATTGGGTACAGAATCCTTTTCATGTAGTGTCCCAGCAGCCACTGTCGGTCAGCTGGAGGGGCCCTGCCAGGGGACTCTGTCTGTCCTCACTGATCTAGCCCAATTTTTTTATTTGTAATTGGATACACTGAAGCCCAGAGTATTTGTCAAGGTCTCTAAGTTGGTTCATGGGAGTTCTGGGATTAGAACTCTGTTCTCCTCTCTCTGAATCTTTTGCTTTGTGTATCAAACCATCCCGCTTTATTTGCATCACTCTGAAAAAAAAAAAGCGCAAAAAGATGTCATAATTGCTTGTCACCTGCCGGCTGTCACCTGGCAGGGAGCAGCAGCCTTGTATTGTATTCTTTCCCATGTTGATGGTTCTTATTCTGCCTTAATGGACAGTTGATTTCACTAATGGCCTCCCAAGCACCTTTAAGCCCATCTTTGGTGAATTCGCCCTCACCTGCGAATTCACTGAGACCTGCTGAAGGGGGTTCTTAGGTGATGGGAGGTGGGAAAGAACATTTTCTAGTACTATTTCCCACTATAGGTGGGAAGTCTAAAACTAGAAGGGTCCTGAGGGGACATTTTCAATAACAATAATATCAATAACAACAACGACATTAATAATAATAATAAATCACATGACCTCCCACACAGCTGTATATCCTCACAAGGAAGTGCTTTTTTGTCTCACTGGAAAATAGGGTCATGAATGCTTCTCCTTGTTCCCTCTGCTCACGTTCCATCCAGAGATCATTTTCTTTGAAAAGAGATCAGCCAACCGCTGAACAGGGGAGGGCTTTTAAATGGACTTTCTGTCTAAAAGGTGTGAGCCCGTGCAGCTAAAAGAGGGTGCTGTGACCCCCCAGTGCCCCTGCGACTGCCTGGTCCCCGGAGAGCAGACTGCATTTGCAAAACCGAGGACTCACCCTGTCTTTCCTTCATTCAGGTTCGGACCAGCAGCTCAGTCCAAATCGGCAGCCTCTTATGGAGCAGGGAGTTCCTTTTCGTGAAATCCACTTCAGCGATAAAGATTCCACACGTCGCCTTAGAGCTCTGTTCTTTCTCGTTGTCACATCTGACCCTAACTTACGACAGTTCTTGTTGGCAGCCCATTTCACAAGTGGGAACACTGGTCACTCAGACAGCTCTGAGGTCTGTTGGGTGCCACCCAGCAGGCTGGGGTCAGGCACAAGACAAGGGTCTGAGTCTCCTGTCTGTGAGCACAATACAGTCCCCACCACCCAAGATTGTCCCTGTCCCTGTCCCTGTCCCTTGCCCCAGACATGGGGCAAGACTCAGCCCAGCTGGGACAGTTTCAGTTTGTTCCCGCTAAATTTAATAACAGAAGAGGACCGTCTTTTGGACCGTCTTTTGGGATGGCTGTAGAACACCCCTGCCGTGCATATTGAGCTTGGGTAATCCGGAGTTTGTTCCTAAAGATGTTTATTTTGGGGGCGGTGGTGGTTGCTGATGCTCGACTCCCTTCAAGCGTCACGGCAGAGGGAAGTGTGCACCGAGGCGGAGTATCTTTTCTTTTCTTTTTTTTTTTTAATTTTTTTTTCAACGTTTTTATTTATTTTTGGGACAGAGAGAGACAGAGCATGAACGGGGGAGGGGCAGAGAGAGAGAGGGAGACACAGAATCGGAAACAGGCTCCAGGCTCCGAGCCATCAGCCCAGAGCCTGACGCGGGGCTCGAACTCACGGTCCGCGAGATCGTGACCTGGCTGAAGCCGGACGCTTAACCGACTGCGCCACCCAGGCGCCCCCGGAGTATCTTTTCTAAGTGTATGGCTCTTAGTTCTGGAATAGTCTCCACCCCACAGGTGCATCTAAAATGGCACACGTAGGGGCGCCTGGGTGGCGCAGTCGGTTAAGCGTCCGACTTCAGCCAGGTCACGATCTCACGGTCCGGGAGTTCGAGCCCCGCGTCAGGCTCTGGGCTGATGGCTCGGAGCCTGGAGCCTGTTTCCGATTCTGTGTCTCCCTCTCTCTCTGCCCCTCCCCCGTTCATGCTCTGTCTCTCTCTGTCCCCCCCCCCCAAAAATAAATAAATAAATAAACGTTGAAAAAAATAATAAAATGGCACACGTATATGTGGATGTGAGGTTTCAAAGGCCATGTGTCGCCTCCCTCTGCTTCAAGATAGTCTTCACCTACGTTGCTCAAGACAGAGGGGTCTTTTCCATTCACCTTCCCTTTTCAAGAGTGTCGACGAAGGAGAGTCCCTAACATCTGTGGGTCAGCCACTTTAACATTTAACAACACTCACGGCCAGGAAATTAATCCTGACGTTTCGCCTAAATTCTTGTTGTTGACTGTTTCCTCCATTCCTGACGCCGTGGGGAGAGGGAACACAGCTGCTCACCGGTCTTCTCCGCCCCCACCTGTTCATGGAGGAAGAACAACGCCCCGATGCCACTCTTCATCCCTTTCTTCAGGTTCCAGAGTAACAGCTCACTTGGGGGTTTTGCCTTTGTTCAGAGGACTTGTTGGCAAACGTATTCTAAATCTCTTCCATATTTCCCACATCATTCTTGAATTGTGATAGTTCAAAGCGATCCTGATTTAAGTGGCTCTGTTTTATGCCAGACCATGCGTGCTGTGTCTTTTTCTCCTCTCCAATGCAATCTTCTCCATTAAAACCAGTCACACGAAATAAGCACAGCCCTATCTAAGTGATTTGAATTATACTCTGTGGTCCACTAGGGTTCTCTGCTGTGTGTGTGTGTGTGTGTGTGTGCGTGTGTGTGCGTGCACACACTCTTAGTGTATATTCTCTACCTATTATTCCTTTCTCCTAAGTCTGGGTCATTTTTATTTTTTAAAGAATCCTGCTCACCACGTTTCCTTGTTGAATCGGATCTCAAAGACCACAGCCATGCCTTCAATATGGCCCACCGATGTGAGTTGTTACGGAGGATTGTCCTAATATTTTCTTCTTAGCTAACTTGCATGCATATATTCTTGCGGTTTCCAAATTGAAAGACAAAAATCAAAAATAATAATATTAAGCATTTGGTGTCTCCTCGGGGGTGGGGTACAGATCTAAGTTCTTGTTCTCAAAGTTAGGATTGTTTTGATAATACAAGATGTTTACACTTGATATTTTAAGAGCAGAGTTCAAGATAGGATGTGGTCAGGGTTGGACTGTGTGGTAACAATGGCAATGCTGGGCCCAGGCATGTGCTCAGCGCATTATGTAAAGCATCGGAAATGGGTCATTAATGAAAGGAAGATTCCAAGAAAGGATAGATTGGTGAGGGACAGAGAAGTCAGAACAGTGTTCTGGAAGAGGAAAGACTCGGGTTGGGCCTAGGTCTCTTTGCTCCTCACCCTTTGCCTCTTCAATACACAGTGTTTCCTGGGTTTGTGAAGGCTAACATTTTATTTTTTTATTTTATTTTATTTATTTTTTTTTTTTAATTTTTTTTTCAACGTTTATTTATTTTTGGGACAGAGAGAGTCAGAGCATGAACGGGGGAGGGGCAGAGAGAGAGGGAGACACAGAATCGGAAACAGGCTCCAGGCTCTGAGCCATCAGCCCAGAGCCCGACGCGGGGCTCGAACTCCCGGACCGCGAGATCGTGACCTGGCTGAAGTCGGACGCTTAACCGACTGCGCCACCCAGGCGCCCCAAGGCTAACATTTTAGAACATTGATGGATGTTCTTAGGCTGAGAAGTCTTGTTCATATTATAACAGTATGCTATTTAACAGATGACCCTGTCTTTAGGAGGGGCCATTAGCTCGATACATTTGGGGTTAGGAGTGGTTAAACAAGGACATGGGCCGGATTTTACAAAATGATTTGCCATCGATGAGAAGGTTTAGAGAATGTCTGTATTTTTATTGCAGGGTAGAAAACGATACTTAAAGGAATCAAATGTCAGGCCTCCAGATTCAGCCTCTGGCTCTGAGAGCAGAATTGGAGCAAATATCCTCCAGCCAACTCAGTGGGAAAATGAGGACCTGCGTTGAGCTGGCACACTGTTCCCCGACTTGGTTACCTCCTAAAAGGGAGATGTTCGCACACATTTCCCCCAGCAAGCCAGACGTGCCTTGCTAGAACGATCGCTTCCCAAGCAGTTGCTGCATTCTGGAACATCGTGGATTCAAGCCGCTTTTCTGTGCAAGGCACAGGAAGTAAGTGGAATCCTCAAAGCAGGGTGAGGGACCCCAAAGATGGAGGGATGACAATACCTCTGGTGAGTTGTGGGCCACCGGGAGACTCAAGCATGAAAATAAGTAACACGATGCTCAGTGGGCGCTGTGTTAAGATCAAGGTCCTCTACTTGATAATGTTCTCTCTATCGCATCGTCCCGGCAGAAGGCAACTTTTCTCTCCTCTGAACAATCCCTGAGCCATATGGTGACCCCTACCCGGCATCATTATTGTTACACGTTTATATGTAGTGCATGTCTGATGCCCTCTAATTGACCTCAGGGTCCTAGAGGGCAGGCCTACCTCTCTGGCCATCTTAACATTTCCCACAGTGCCGTGCACGGTGGGCACACCATACTCGTTGACAGATGAGAGAATGAATGAATGGTGTAGTGTGAGTAGGGCTATAGATGTCGGATGGGGGAAAGTTTAATTAATTATTAAATTTATCTAGCTGGTATTAATTGAGGACCTACTATATGCCAGGCACTCTCCCAAGGACTGGGGATATAACCATGAACAAGATGGACAAAAACTGCCCCCCGGGGTGTTTCTATTCACATTAAGAACATTGAATCCCACTTGAAGATATGAGCAGGTGTCGTAGCAGAGCTGGCTGTGGCCTTGGCCTTGGCCTATGGAAACAATTTGGGTGGGTGGAAAGGAGTAGGGAGCTCATTAGAGATGCAGGGCCCTAGCAAAAGCCTAAAGTAAACCACGTGTCTTTCCCATCCCAGGTAAGTGTGACATGTGGTGTCAGAGCTGACCTCACTGCAGATTCCGTTTGCTCCCCTTGAACACCCCTTGCCATAAGAAGGCATTCGCGGGGGCTGCGACACTGATTCCAAATTGAGAGAGAGGTGAAAAAAGGAAGATCACTGTATCGGGCGGGACTTCGTTTCGGTTTCTCTACACGGTGGTCAGTGGTGCTGCGAGTTGTTTTTTGCTACCTCTGGTTCGCAGGAGAAACTGCTCCCCAGAGAGGATACGTGACTTGCTCAGGGTCACACAGGAGGGTTTAAACCCCATCTATCTGACTCTCAAACTCATGCTCTTTTTTTTTTTTTTTTTTTTTTTTCCAAACTCATGCTCTTGACATTCATTCTATCAGCAAAGCCAGGGTTCCAGCAAATGAACAAGCAAGCCAACCAAAAAGCCAAGTCTTCTCTGGTGAATCTCTTTGCTCCCGCTGTCTACCTTTCAGGGATCCTCCCAACACTTCTGTTCTGGCCACACTTTGCTATAAAGCAGGATGACTCTGCCTGGGGAGAGAGTCCCTTAGTCCCTTACCTGATAATGGCTGCAGGGGAAATTAAGTGGGAGAGACAAGAAATAAGTCACCAGCCCCACAGCAAAGTCAAGGGGCAGTAGAGAAGTCCTCTTCAAGTTTCCCTAGAATGTTTGGGTGAAATCATGGGCAGCCCCATGGATCTCCTAATGGCTAAGCTTCATGGGATGCTTCTTGTTTACCCATGACCCTTGATTTGCTCTGGTTTTCTATGCACCTACTCTTTTGTAGCAGTTTTTGAACAGAAGTGACACGGCCATTTCTGTCTGACCCATCAAAACTCTCATGCTCTTTTTCTGTTCCCACGGGCTAGAATGGTGAGGCCAAGGGCAGCCTTGGAAACCCCTCGGCAAAGCTTCTGTCAACCTGGATCCCCAAACGGTTGTGTGGGGGGGAGAGCTGTCCGCCAATATGGAACCTGGCCCTGGATGGTTACTGGCCCTGGATGGTTACTTCGGTTGTGTTTGAGCCATTCTATGTCTTGGGTGTGTGGGTGACAGCTGTTCAGCCTACCCCAACCGTATTGATTTCCTGGGGCTGCCATAACAAAGTAGCACAAACTGGGTGGATTAAGACAACAGAAATTTGTTCTCTCATAGTTCTGAGGCTAGAAGATGTTGACAGAGTTGGCTCCTTGCAAGGGCTCTAGGGGAGAGTCTCTTCCATGCCTTTCTCCTGGCTTCTGGTGATGGCGGGCAATCTTCACCATTCTTTGGCTTGAAGATGCAGCATTCCAGGCTCTGTTTCCAGCTTCATGTGGTGTTCCCCTCTGTCTCGGTGCCTTCACATGGCCATCTTCCCTCTGGGTCTCCCTCCTCTTTTTATACACACGTCAGTTGTATTGCATTAAGGGCCAATCCTACTCCAGTATGATCTCACCTTAATTTAACTAATTATATCTGTAATCCTTCTATTCTCAAGTAAAGTTACATTCTGAAGCACCGGAGGTTAGGACTTCAATGTATCCATTTTGGGGATGCGGGGGGGTACAATTCAACCCACAACACCAGTTAATATAAAGAATAAAAAGGCAGAGAAACGTGCAAAATCATATCGTGACTATGGCAGATTCTTACGGCAACCACCTTTGGTTCTAGAAGCTCTCCTTCTCTTGAGGCGGACTGTCAGATGCTCCCCTCTTGTCCTTTCCTGGAAAACAGGCCCATCCTGCCTTTATTCTCCTGGATCCTGGGTCAGGCAGTTGAGCCTGAATCCATAGATAGATTTAAATGGCCTCTTTGTTGTAAACATCTTGGGTTTCAATTTTCTTATCGGCAAAATGGGAATAATGATTCATGTCCTGCTGACCTCACAGGGGTTCAAATAAGGATCAGATTGGGGCGCCTGGGTGGCGCAGTCGGTTAAGCGTCCGACTTCAGCCAGGTCACGATCTCGCGGTCCGGGAGTTCGAGCCCCGCGTCAGGCTCTGGGCTGATGGCTCAGAGCCTGGAGCCTGTTTCCGATTCTGTGTCTCCCTCTCTCTCTGCCCCTCCCCTGTTCATGCTCTGTCTCTCTCTGTCCCAAAAATAAATAAACGTTGAAAAAAAAATTAAAAAAAAAAATAAGGATCAGATTAGTACATAATAGTAACTAATGTGCATAACCTGCTTTATAGTTCAGCATGATTCCATCATTTTTGTTAAGTCTTCTTTTCTTTCTTTCTTTCTTTCTTTCTTTCTTTCTTTCTTTCTTTCTCCTTCCTTCCTTCCTTCCTTCCTTCCTTCCTTCCTTCTCTTTTTTCTTTTCTTTTCTTTTATTTTCTTTTTTTTTCTTTTCTTTGTTTCTTTCTTTCTTCTTTCTTTTTTGTTATTTGGCACTCAGGTATACAAAATTGGGTCAAGCAGTTCATGAAGCCATGCCAAACATAGTTTCTCCATGCATATTTCCTCTCATACTGTTACCTATTTCATGCACTTTATGGTTAGTTCTCGTTTTCTATCATCTATCAGTGGCCCCAGGGACTTCTGCCACTAGAGCACATTCTTTTCTTAGAATGTGACCCAACCACTTTCTGTCCCCAGTGGGATTCCCACCATTTCTCAGATGGAAGCTGGGGTCAGGAGCCCCTTCCTCTCTTCTGGGTGGGGTTCAGGGAGGGAGCCGGTAGCTCAAACCAGTTCAACACGTGGTCCAACACGACAGAAGCCTGGGTGTAGCTGTTTATTACTTTAATCCCTCCTCCATTACTCAACTACAAATAAATAAGGAAATTAGAGAGAAGGAAAAACAGGGGTAGGATTGTAAGATAAAATGAGGGGTAGGTTTGGTAGGCAGAAATACCTACCATAAATCCTGTGTCATTCTAGAGACCTTCTTGAGCTTCTGGGTAGCAAAAGCAAAAAGTAAGCAAGGCAAATGATTGATTACGAAAATGAGCAGGTCGTTCCTTAGGAGAAGCCCAACTTTCCTGGCAAGGAGACCTGAATATCTCCCGAGATCCTCAGTGAAATTCACACACTAAATGCAACAGTGCTTGTGTAGCATAACTTTCAGAATAAGAAAATTCCATTTTTACTTATTTCCTTTTAGTTCCTTGTTTTAAATGGTGTATACGATGCTCATTATTGTTATGTTACTAGGAATTTGCAAATTAAAGCAACGAGATACCACTACATGCCTATCAGAATGGCCGAAGTCTAAAACACTGACAACACTAAATGCTCATGAGGATGCAGAAGAATAGAAATTCTTCTTCGTTGTTAGTAGAAATACAACATGGTAAAGCTATTTTGGAAGACAGCGTGGCAGTTTCTTACAAGACTAAACATACATTTACCATATGAACTAGCAGTTGTGTTCTTTGGTGTTTACCCAAATGAACTGAAAACTTGCATCCACAGAAAAATGGGCACACAAATGTTTATAGTAGTTTTATTCATAATTGTCAAAATCTGGAATCAACCAAGATGTCTTTTAATGGGTGAAGAGATAAACAGACTGGTACATCCAGACAATGGAATACTATTCAGTAATAAAAAGAAATGAGCTTGGGGCACCCAGGGGCTTACTCGGTGAAGCGTCTGACTCTTGGTTTCAGCTCAGGTCATGATCTCACAACTCGTGAGTTTGAGCCCTGCATCAGGTTCTGTGCTGATGGCACAGAGTCTGCTTGGGATTCTCTGTCTCTCTCTCTCTCTGCCCCTCCCCGCCCTCTCTCTAAATTAAATAAACAGTAAAAAAAAAAAAATGAGCTTTCAAGCCACAAAAGGACATGGAGGGAGGAACTTTATTTTTTTTATTTTCATTTATTTTTTAGTTTTTGGACAGGGAGGCACTTTAAGTGAATACTGCTAAGTGAAAAAAGCCAATCTGAAAAGGCTACATCCTGTGTGAGTCTCACTATATAACATTCTGGAAAAGGCCAAACTACGGAGATGGTAAAAGATCAGTGGTTGTCAGGGGCTCGGCGGCGGAGAGGTGGGAGAGGGATAACGAGATAGACCACAGGGGGTTTTGAGGACAGTGAAGTTATTTTTCTGGATGAAAAATAATGGTGGATGCATGTCAATATACCTTTGTCAAAACCCACAGAATGTGTAACACAAGGAGTGAATCCTGATGTGAACCATAGAGCTTAGTGAAGAATAATGCTTAGAAGATGTTAAAAATAAGGGGTATTGGGGTTTGGGCAAGGGTATATGGGAACTCCTATTTTTTACTCAAATAGTTTCTGTAAATCTTAAAACTTCTCAATAAGAGGACCATTGTGTGAAAAAAAGTGAGGTACCTGTATAGGTGCTCCTGGAACCTGCCAGACACTAGGGGACGGACCCAGACCCCCCAGGCAGTGCCCAAGTCTTCCCTTTCTTGCACCCTTCACAGAGAGCCTGCAGCCTTCCAGAAAAGCCTTCCTGACTTACCCAGCAAAGGAGTCAGATTCCTTGAGGTGGGCAAGCCTGGGGGTGAGGGGACTGGCACATTAAAGGGTGGGGTCCCCTTAACCCCCTTCTCAGCACCACACATGGGTTTACTCTCGGGTGGGTCCATTTAACAGCTTCTCCTCTGGAGCATAGTCATTGTCAAGTCAACATGTTACCTAAAATGTGTTGAAAAGGCAAACCTCTTCTTGCGTTGTCCAGGTGTCTACTATGACTTCCATTCTGTAGATCAGTAAACTGAGGCTCAGAGACCAAGTCCCACAGCACTAGAGGCAGAGGGAGGATTGAGTCCAGGGCTAAGAATGGGCCCTCTTCATCACACCGTCTGCTGGGCTGGGTGGAGAGGACTCGAGCCCTCCCTCTGGCTCCAGCCTCCTCACCCCTCCCCGTCGCACCCCCCTCCTTCTCCCCTTCCCTGCGCCCCTCCTCCCTGCGCGCACACCCCGCCCTCTGGCCCTGGAAGCCCCGCCCCATGGTCGGCTCCACCTTCCCCTGGCCCCGCCCCTGGCCTATATCTGCGCTCTGGACTTTCCCACCCTCCTGTGCAAAGTGTTTGGGAGGTAGGAGTTCTCATTTACATTGACCAGAAAATGAGGGGAAAAAAAATTCGTCTTAGATGTCTATTAAAAAAAATAAATAAGAAGAAGATCCAGAGACTTGTCCTGAAAAGTGTACACACAACAGCAGATGTTGTTTAACAGGCTTGTAGGACATTCCCCAAAAGTTATAAACATATCTTTCAGTGGTTACTTAAGATAAACAGATACAAGTCACATATTTTTTGGTACAAGAGACAGCTTGCTGTTTGGAAGCCAAATAAAGATTCCTGAATGTGAGATGCACCTGAAAAAGATTAGGAGATTGTATCAAGGACACGAAACTGGGGCCAGATTTAACATGATTTTTCTTGGAGTTGTATGTCTCAGCAAAAAAAAAAAAAAAGGAAAACAAAAAAATCCGGCTCCACCTTCTTGCAGGAGACTTACGGCTGATGGCGGCTTGGGGGACCTTTCTCTCCAGCTCTGCCCTGTTTCCCTTCCCTGGCTGGAGGCTACAGCCACCGGGACAGTCTGCATGGGTCACTTCACCTCACAGCTTCTCTCGGCGACGTTTGCCCCAGCACCTCCTGTGCTCTGGGTGCTGACCAGGTGCCAGGCACAGGTTGGAAATGGACAGCACAGTCCGATGAGGGATGCAGATGTATAAACAGATACTTGAATCCGATGCGACCGTTTATGGAAGCGTCCTGTGATGCTTAATCGTACGAGCTCAGGGAGCCAGACTCCCTGGGTTCATATCCCGGTTCCGACGCTTCCTTGCTCTATATCCTGGGGCAACTTAATTTACCTCTCTGTGCTTCAGTTTTATCATCCACACAACGGAGGTGTGAATAGTACCTGCCTGTGTCAGTGCTTTCTTTGTAAAAAATTGCCCAAAACTTAGTGGCTTAAAATAAACGTTCCAAATGTCACCGTTTCTGTCGGTCAGGGTTATGAGCATGGCTGTTGGGTGCCTGGGAATCTGGATGTCTCATAAGAATGTGATCAAGGGGCAGGCTGGGCGGCGGTCTTCTCGGGGCTCCACTGGGGGGAAGAGTCTGCTTCCAGACTCACTCACGAGGCTGCTGGTGACCTCAGATCCTTGCTGGCTGTTGGCTGGGGACATCAGGTTCTTGCCACATGGGCCTATAGGGGTTACTCACAACCTACCACTTGCTCCTCCCAGAGCAAGGGAAGGAGAGACTGAGAGAGAATCTTTTTCTTCCCTCGTGTCTGATGTGACACCCCATCCCTTTTGCCATATTCTGTTTCTTAGAAGCCAGTCGCCAGGTGCAGCCCCACCGAAGGGGAGGACGTTGCCCAGGGGCATGGACAGCAGCAGGCGGGGGTCATGGGGGCCACGCTCGAGGCCATCGTGTGGTCTCACTCTACCTCACAGGATTATTGCGAGGATTGGATGAGTTGATATGTACAAAATGCTTAGCACAGAACTGAGTTCTCCTCCCTCCCCTTAAAAAAATAAAAAATTAATGTTTATTTAGTTTTGAGAGAGAGAAAGAGAGAGACAGAGACAGAGCGCAAGCAGGGGAGGGGCAGAGAGAGAGGGAGACACAGAATCCGAAGCAGGCTCCAGGTTCTGAGGTGTCAGCACAGAGTCTGATGCGGGGCTCGAACTCATGAGCGGGGAGATTATGATCTGAGCCGAAGTCAGACGCTTACCCGACTCAGCCACCCAGGCGCCCCTAAAACAATTTTTTTTTTAAGTTTATTTATTCTGAGAGAGCAAGCTGGGAGGGACAGAGAGGTAGAGGGAGAGAGAGAATATACTGACAGCGTGTAGCCTGATGGGCTTGAACGTGGGAACCTGTGAGATCATGACCTGAGCTGAGATCAAGAGTCGGACACTTAACCCACTGAGCTAGGGACTGGGGATGTACGATTATCCCTCCTTCAAAGAACTTAGAGTCTGGAAGGGAAACCCCACACAATCGAGCGATCTCACAAGTGAGGCCATGCTTTCAAAGGCACCATAGGTGCTGCTGTAGGGATGTAGGTGTGTGTGTGTAAGTGAGGGTTTCAATATAACCTGGTTGGAGGCTGTCAGGAAGGGTTTCCATGAGGACACAGCATTGGAACTGGGAGCCAAAGGGCTAGCAGGAGCTCACGGGGTGAAGGCAGGGGTTGGGGGTGCATGCCCTAAGAAGAGGGAACAGGCTATGCAAAGGCCCTGCGCACATGTAGGAAAGCCAGTACGGGGAGGGGGGTGGCCCAGAGCAGGTGGCTCAGACGAGACAAGGGCTTCGTCATGTCGTGCCTGGAAGGTTCCTATAGGTTTTTGACCTTGATCCTTAATGTGGGAGGAAGCCACTGCAGGTTTTTAAACTGATCCACATTGTGAAGAGATGGTTCTAGCTGCTCTTGGAGAAGAGGGCCCTCCTTAGAACCAGCCGGGGGTTAGAGATGTCGGGGGCCTGGAGGCTGGGAGGCATGTATCAAGAGAAATCTGGGAGGTAAAACCGTCAGGATATAGGCGGTTGTTGGATGGTTGTAAATACTTAACGGGATTTTCGTCACCGAGAAATCCCCAGGCTCAGCCCCCACCGAATAGGACACGTCAAACCCCAGGCACGGCCCCCGGGAATCACCATCCACGTGCAAACACGGGTTTTCCCCAAACACGGCCTCACTGAGGACTTCCTGGGTGCCCGCTTTGAGCCAGTGCTGGGCTAGGTGCATGGGCTGTCTGCTCCCTTGAGCGGACAGGGGTGGGGTGCGGGGGCACAGCAGAGCAGACCGTGTCATTCCCGATGCATCCAAGGTGCTCGGCTGCTGTGGCCATAGAGATATTTGGGTTTCCTGTGCGTGAAGGAGGGGTCTTTGTCCTTCCCAAGTTTGTTTGTAACGTGGCCCATCGGTACCAATGGGCCATAAAACGGGGCTTTCATCCGAATGACATGAGACGTCTCTCCACAAGCGGCGAGCGAGTCAGGTAAACAGAACGAAACAGAAACAGAAAAAAAGCGAAACAGAAAAAAAGAAACTTGGAAGTGTTGGAAAGTCATGTCGCTTGCAGACTGAATTTTTTAGGTTTTAGCCAGATGGCAGGGTTTGGAGGCCTCTGATTTAGCCCTGTCTGCACAGCTATTCTGGAAATCTGCAGAGACAGCTTCTCTTTAAGCAGCCAACTGAGATTGCTGAAATGATAAAAAAAATACCTTTTTTTCCCCCTTTGCTTAACTGCAGGTGTCTTGGCCTTCATTAGCTGCATCAAGTGTCTGTCCTCCCCATGGCCTGGGAGCCCAGCTCTCTGGAGGGCGAGGGGACTGACGGCTTCCTCCCGTCCTGGGCTGAGCCCCCGCCCTGCCTATCCCGCACCGTGCTGCCGACCCACTCACTGGCCAGACGGAAGGCTCTGACGAGGGAAAAAAAGACAACTTCTCAAAGTGCGTCAGGTACGAGTCCCAGACCCCGCGTGGTCTTTTCTGACAAAGGCTGGCAGATAAGAAATAAAGCTGCCGGTGATTTGTTGGTCTGACTTTACCTAGCTGAAAAAGGCATTCCACGCTTTGAATGACACTCTCGAGCATTTCCGATCCTGTCTACGGATCCCAGAAAATTCACAAGGCTGCGAACATTATTGCCTGCGGTACCTGGGGACGTGGTGTATTGGTGGCGGGACAAACAGAGAAAGAAAATGAATGGTTTGCATGGACACATATGAAGATATTGATGCCCAGATTGGTAAATTCTTACAAATGCCACTGCTAGAATATTCGCCTTAATCCAGAGCGATTTCTTTGTATGAAAAGTAATTCCTAACAGAGATTCCATCACCCTCAGGAAATTTTCCATTTAAGTATGTCTTCCGTACCTTAGACGGGAGGACGTTTCTTTGTCAGTTAGGACTGCTGGTGTATGGGTTCCCCTGTTAGGTAAAACTTCCGCTTACTCCTTTTGTATGAGGGGAAAACAAAAGAGGGATTCTCTTTCCGCCGGTTTGTTTTCTTGAGCTTGTAATTTTAAAACATCTTCTTTCAGGCTCCCTTACATATTGACTACCACAGCACAGAAGTCAGGCAAACGGGACTTTGTCACCTGACAAGTCTGCCTCCTGCTGAGAAATCAGGCAGGGATGGCTGGGTAAAAGTCCCGGGCTCGAACGCAGTTGCGTGATTTCTTATGATGAATAGCTTGGACGGATGCTAATCAAAATTACTTTCTGGTTCTACCTGATTCAGCAAGACTAATGCATGACATGGCCCCAGAGGCTGCAGTTTGTTAATTTGCAGATGTCTTTGCTCACGTCTGTCTGACCATGCTGGCGGTCCCCCTCCTCTCTGTGCCCTCAAGGTGGAGCGTGGGCCCCCTGTCATGGTTTCCCCCGTCTTCTCACCCGCCCACTGGGTTCTGAGACCTGGGCACCCTCCACCGGGTCCACTCAGGGAAGCAAGTCTGGATCTTTCACATGCTGAGGATGTACATTGCAGAAAGCAAAAGGGATCCCGGTGATTCGAAGACGGAGACACAGACGCTGTGCCTTAATACCATTCTTACCTCTAGGACACACGCCTTCCAGGAGGCTGGTGGACGTATGTAATCAAATGGGCGGGAAGAAATGAAAACTTGTTTGTTTTTTTTGCACTTGGATATTTGGATCACAAGACCGTCTCTCAAGAGATTACAGCTGGAGAAACCACTATGCACGTGGATCGAAGGGTTTCAGGGAGAGTCCCCCGTAGGGCAACCAGATCAGCTGACGTGACGTCACTGTAGCTTCAAGGCTCACTTAATGTCATCAGGGAAGAGTAAAGGCTAATTTCAACTGTGTGAAATGCTGAATATGTGAACAGAGATTCACAAACCCGGAACACCACAGGCTGGCTTCTGGGCTGGCTGCCTTCGATGTTTGTAGCTTTGAGGGAGCAACCTCTTAAAACCACCCCAAGGCCAAGTTCTTGCACATCTATTTGAAGGGACCGAGTTCCCTTGGTGTGAGTCACCACGCAGGGACCCCTTCTGGGAAGGACGTGTTGCCCTGGTGTGGGAATGATTCCACAGTACGGATGCCATTTCCCTCCTAGGTCTTAACCTTTCGTAGCGAGACAGACAACCAGGAGAGTAGGAAATCGAAACAAGCTATGTTTAGCCGAATTTTACATACCATAATCTCTTTACCATGGTCAAGCAAGGCAGGAATGCTCAAGCCGATCAGTTCTGGCACAAATCCATTCCAGAGGGGAGTGATTTACTACTCAGCTCCGCTCTTGACTCTTCCCTGAGAGTGAAGTTAAATGACCCAAGAATAACATGACTCTGCACCAGCACTGGCGAGAATGGTTTTCTAAAGGGTGGTCTCGGGAGTAGCTTTTCACCTGCAGAAACTCAAGCGCAGACACAGCTCCAAAGTCCTGGTAAGGGTCAAGTCTCAGTCCTATTTTAAGAGGTTGGCGGTGGGGTAAGTTATGAGGTCCGAGGGAGAAGTGGGCCTGGCCCCGGGGCCTTTTGCTGCCTTCTTGCCAATGAACCTGGGGTCAGTTCAGGCCAGCGAGACACGGCTCTTTCCACCCTCCTCCTGACGCCAAGGCTGGTTGCCGGTGACGTGCCCCATAGAAAGACGGAGAGGCCTCCTGCCTCAAGCTTGATGCAAAAAGACGCTTGGTGTTGGCAGGCGGGCCGAATGGGTGGGCCCAGGCAGAGAGAGGAACAGGGCAAAGGTTTGAAACTCCATTGGGTAAAATCTCTCGATGTAAGAACAAGCCTTTTGAACTAGTCGGAGAGGGTCCGAAGACCCGACGGACAGGGCTTACAAATAGGCGAGTGAGATGTTGAAGTTCTTTTTAAGACGGATGCCTTTTTAAACTGTATTCGGAGCACCTTTTGGGGCTCCTCGTCCTGCCGCGGCTCGAGCAGGAGGTATTTTATCTTTAGAACATCTGGAACTGTCAAGGAGGTAACACTGCAGACCCCAAGAGATGCAGTCACTTCTACATAAAAGTGCAGCCACAAATCACGGCCGACACAAGTGGTCCACAGGCAGCGGCGGAGGGGGCCGGGCTGTGGCGGGGAGCTTCCTGGAGCCCCCTGCCCATCTCCATTTTACCCCTGAAACCAACTCTTCTGGAAACACAGCCCCTCGGCCGTTCTTTACCAGGCGGCTCACCAGCCTCCAGCAAGTTTGTTTACTCGGCTTCTAGGAATCGATGGACAAGAAAGTTTTTTGGTGGTTGTTGTTGTTTTTTTCCTTCGGGATAAAGTTTTCTCCATAAATCCATAGGCTTGACAGACTAGGATAAATTTGTGCCAGTACTCAAAAGAAACCCCACGCTTACTTGTTTCCGGTTTTCCACTGGCCTTGTTGCAGGATGGAGGGGTGGGCCCGCAGGGAGGGGGGACCGTCACGGCCACTTGCACGTGAAGGGGGCCAGGGTGGCCCCACACTGCCTTCTTACGGTGGGCAAAGCCACGTGGCAAAGTGAGACCTGGCCGGACACTGAGCACTTGGCCCAAGAAGGGCCTTCTTCCGGTAAAACCCCAAACGGTAAACGGATACTTTACTTTTTCAGGGGCAAAGCCTCAGGTGTGCCTTAAAAGCCTGTGTCCCGATGCATCGCTTGAAATGCCTTTGTGGCTGCGTGCCAGAGTGCTTCAGGAGAAATAAAAGAGAACCCCACACGGGACTGAGCTGGAACTTTATACAACTTTTCTATAAATTACAGCAACAAAACGAATACTGCTGATAATAGTGATGATGATGATAATGATCATAATAATAACAAATGCCTTCGTCAGTTTTACTAAAAGCATTTTGGACCTTGCAGAGGAGAAAATGAGACTGGATGTTGGAAGCTTTGGGATTTATAAGAACCTTCCAGCACGAAGGGAACACCGGTCTTAGAATGAAATCTCCGCCACGACCACTGTTTTCGCTCTGCTGGCAAACCAGCCCCCACGCTGGTCATCAAATACATCCTTTAAGTGAATTTTCTGGCAAATGAAGCGTTGCTCCCCAGAACTTAGCGATGCGGGCTGCCCGGCCCGTATTAAACGGAGCCAGGCCCGGTTAGGGGTGGCAGTGATTTCGGGGTCAAGTGTTTGAACATCTAGCACCTCCTCAGAGCCGGCATCAGCTCAGACACCTCTGTTTGGGCAGAAGCGGGAGGAAGCCCCCGGCTGCCATTCTTTGCATTGGTTTCCCGTCGCCTCTGCTTGTCAGGGAAGAATGCCCGAGTGAGGGCACACAGCTGCACAACTCCTACCACCCTGTGGTAACTTCCTGCCATGACATACACTCCCCAGATGGGCCTCCAGTGTCATTCCTGTGAGAAACGTCCCCTTGGGCGCCTGGGTGCCCCATTTCACCCTGCAGCCCACGGGGCATCATTAGCAGACCTCCGGAGGTCAACCGTAGCACGTATTTGCACATTTTGAAAGATCTCAGACTCACCAACGCTGGCTCCGAGGGGTGGAGTCACGGCCACGAGACAGAACCAGAACGCGTTTCAGGAAGAGCCAACAGGGACGTCCCAAGTCCAAAGCTCTCTCAGGGGCTGGGGGTCCGGAAAGGAAAGTGGTGCCCACCGAAGCTGCCAGAAGCCTGCGCCGCGTTTGCGTTTTCTCCCAGCATGTACATCTCACAAATGTTCCTTTTCCACAGCATGCCCCCACCCCCAATTTTATATGTAGCAGATGGCCTTCAAACAAATCAAGGACAGAAGCTGCAAACGCCTTAAAGAAAAAAAAAAAAAGACAGTGAAACTCATATATTTCTTCAAACGATAAGATGAACTACAGATGTTTGCTGAAGGCTGATGGTACTGCCTATAACTTAAGACGCAACTTAAAAGAAGATTCCACTTGTGTTTAGCGTTGGACAAGCCCGGTAGCTGTCAGGGTGTGATTTATGGAGGTTGTTTGTGAGATTTGATGTCACTGGGGACATGGCAATTAAAATGCTCTGCCATTGGGCCCCGCAAAGCATCTTCCTGTGTGGACCCAGGCACGGAGCCCAGGATGGAAATGTGGTGTCGCCCTGCAGATAGGGGTGGGGGGGTGGGGGGGTGGGAGGGAGGGTGGATGTAGGTATCCCCCACGGACCCTCTCACTCCTGAGCCCCCTCCCTCCCCTTCCACCGGGTTCTTGGTCTTTTCGGACAAAGTCCCGTTCTTACCTGACACCTGCAGCCAGATTCGTCTCAAAATAAGCTTCACAAAGGTGCTAAAAGAGAGGCAGTCATCTGTGGCGGGACCCAGCTGCATATAGGAAACAGCTGCCTGCTGGGCTCGGTGTGTAAGAAAGGAAGAGAAGAATCACGACGGAGTGTTTAAAAATGAACATAAAGCGTATACTGGAGAGGGCAACAGAGGCCTGTAATTAATCCAGTGCTAAGCGTCTGTGTTTCTGTGAACAGCTTCTTTTCCAGGACTTGTTGTAACTTGGGTATAAATATTTGTTACAGACTGAACCCGAAGGCGCGAGGCCGTAGCTGGATGCTGTCTCCCCTCGTGTCTCTCTGCTTTCTAAGCAGGGATTCTTAATAATGCAGAGAGAGCGAGGTATTTTGGACGCCCACGCCCACTCCCAAACGCAAGCCGCCGGGAGCATCTGCACGAACGCAGACACCTACGCGCATCACACATGTGCCCGGGGCCCTTCCGCAGCTGCTCGGCGCTGGGTTCGGGGCAGAGGCCCGCGGAGTCCTGGGCAGAAGCAGCGGGAGGAGGCCCCGAGCCCGCCTGGAGCCTCTGGAACAGAAATGTGGGGAGCCTTTGAAGTTACCACCGCTCAGGTGGACGCCCCCCAGAGCAGGCCTCAGAGGAAGACATTCATTTTCACACAAAGGGGAAAATTCCTCGGGACCCTGGTGTTTCCACTAAAACAAACCTCTGAAAAGTTGTTCTCTGGAGGATCAAGGACCAGCTGTTCTCCATCTCCATGAGGCTGTGAAGAGAGGAGGTGCAGCAGGAGAGATGCGAGCTAGACAGAGGGGACGGGCGGCGAGGCGGCGAACAGCCCGTGGCCCGGGGACCAGGAAGACAGCACGTGGTTTTCCAAACCGGTGTGGCTGCGTTCAGAGGAAGCAGGGTGCAGAGCACAGCATTTCAAGATCGGTGCTGGGTTCACGGAGGAAACAGCGACCCATGGGGCGCCTGGGTGGCTCAGTGGGTTGGGCGTCCGACTCCAGCTCAGGTCGTGATCTCACGGTCCGTGGGTGCGAGCCCCGCGTCGTGCTCTGGGCTGACAGCTCGGAGCCTGGAGCCTGCTTCCAATTCTGTGTCTCCCTCTCTCTCTGCCCCTCCCCCGTTCATGCTCTGTCTCTCTCTGTCCCAAAAATAAACAAATGTTGAAAAAAAAAATTTAAAAATACTTTAAATGACTGGGACTTTTTTTTTTTTTGATCACCTTACCTCTTAATCTTTTTTCTTTTTTCTTTTTTAAATGTTTTATTTATTTTTGAGAGAGAGAGAGAGCGAGCACATAAGTGGGGAGGGGCAGAGAGAGAGGGAGGCTCAGAATCCAAAGCAGGCTCCAGGCTCTGAGCTGTCAGCACCGAGCCCGACGCGGGGCTCGACGTCCCAGACGGCGAGATCATGACCTGAGCCAAAGTCGGACGCTTAACCGACTGAGCCGCCCAGGCGCCCCTCTTTTCTTTTTTTTTTGTTAAAGCTTATTTATTTTGAGAGAGAGAGAGAGAGAGCAAGTGGGGGAGGGATAGAGAGAGTGGGGGACAGAGGATCCACAGCGGGCTCTGTGCTGAGAGCAGACAGCCTGATGTGGGGCTCAAACTCACAAACGGTAAGATCATGACCTGAGCCAAAGTCAGATGCTTAACCAACTCAGCCGCCCAGGCACCCCTCCTTTCTTGTGTAGGAGTTTCTCATCCTGTGAAATCACAGTCAGAGGCAGAAACTTCCTCATTTCCGAGGCTGTAATGTCAAAGCCTTGCCTCCTCTCCTCTCCTTGCAGGCTGGACGATCGAGTGTCCTGCTGTAGATGAAGCTTGTCTTGCCTTTATGCTGGTTCACCCCACCAAGGATAAGTTGCAGGGGAAGCGTGGGCCTGGGGCAGTGTGGCCCATCTGACACGGTTTCAGGAGGTGATAGTAGGACAAATCACCGTACAGAATGTCTATCTGCTTGGGTGCATCTAATACTGGGCTCAGGTCTGAGGGCTGAGCAGATCCCAGCGCTGTGCGGACAGACCAGATAATAAAGGCCTGAACAAAGCCCGCAAGGCAGCCGGCCATGGCGGAGGGAGGCAGGCCTGGCATGCTTTCACAAAGCCGTGGAGTCTTGTGGTGCGGAGCTGGATTCAGATCCCGACTGAGGGATCGTGGGCAAGACTCTTATCTTTCCTGAGCCTCGGTTTCCTCATTTTCAAAGCATGGACCCTTGCGGGGTCCTTGTGAGGATCAGGTGAGGCTCAGTGCTGGGCACGTAGTAGGTGCTCAAAAACGGTAAGGTTTCTGCCACGGGGGGGGAAATCCAGAGGAAGGAGAAGATGTGGGTCAAGGCTTGTGGGGGAACATGTAGCTATATTGGGCTGTTGCCGCATGAGCACTACAAAAGATCCTCAAATGGAAAATGTAAGCGTCTCAGATAGCGGATTCCTCCCTAGTTATCTGTTTGCCCAACTGAATGGAGAAGCTGGAATAACAGGAATGTGCTTCATTGTCCATTCATGCCCTACCGAGATCATTCCCTTCCCTTCCCTGGCCTGTGCTCTGGGGCCACAGAGGCTGGCCTGCGTATGCTGCGTCTCTCGGGCTTCCAGACCGCCTCCAGCTCTCCCCAGGCTCCAGGAACACCATTCCCTTGAGGCCAAGGGACGGATATAGCTTTCCGCCATTGCTACTCTCTGGGGCTTTGATTTCCCGTGGTGCCTCTGTAAGCCCTACCCACGTCTCTGCAAATGGTCCCTTTATTCAATTCTCTTTGCAATTGCTTCTGAATGTGCTTTCTCTTTCCTGCTAGGAGGCTGAAAAAGAGTGTGACTGGACACAGATAGAGTCAATCTAGGAAGACTTCCTGAAGGAGGCTGTCTCTTCCCCAGATTTTTGGAGGAGAACAGTAACTTGATAAGGACATAGAATAGGAGGCTGATGTTCTGGTAAGGCACACTGGAGTCAACGGAGACTTAGGGGTTAGAATCTGCATGGACTCTTCATGGATGATGGTGAAGGTCCTTATCAACAGGACATCCCGGCAGACTCAGAAAGGGAGAGAATGATGATGGTGAAAATACAAAGCAGTGTCATTTATTTATTGTCTACTGTGACAGGCGCTCACAACTGTGCAACAGGTATTATTATCAGTATTTTATAGATGAGAAATGGGGACTCAGAGAAGGTAAGCAACTTGTCCAAGGTCACATTACATGGTGGTGTTGGGATTCATAAAACAAGGCTGCCCAGTGGTCCCACTCTGCCCGGGATTAAGGGGTTTGGGGGATGTGGGACGCTGGGGGCTGATTTTCTGTTAATGGCAAGATCTGTTGGGTGGCTGTGGAATTAGTGAAAGTGGCTATTAACAGTCATGCCTATAATAAATAAAGTTAGTTTTTTGTCTCAAAGGACTCCCAACAGTTGATCGGCAAGAGTGGAAGCACAAAAAGAGAAAGAAAGAAAGAAAGAAAGAAAGAAAGAAAGAAAGAAAGAAAGAAAGGAGGAAGGGAGGAAAGGAGGAGGGAGAGAGGAAGGGAGGGAAGAATTACCAGCTCAGATCATTCCATACAGCAGCAGAGAGGGCGTGCAGTCAGTCCAAACAGCAAACAACCTTTCTTTTCATCTCAGGATCAGGACTGAGATAGAATTTTCCCTCTGACAGACTTTCCTTTGCAATTCTTTTTTGGCTCCAATTAATAATAAATGGAGGGTGCATTCTTTTTTAAAAAAATTTTAATGTTTACTTATTTTGAGAGAGAGAGAGAGAGAGAGCAAGGGAGGGGCAGCTCCAGGCTCTGAGCTGTCAGCATGGAGCCTGACGCAGGGCTCGAACTCGCAAACCATGAGATCATGACTTGAGCCAAAGTCAGACGCTTAACCGACTGAGCCACCCAGGTGCCCCGGAGGGTGCATTCTTTACGCACAGAGAACCAGAGGAGAGAAAAGGTGGTGTTCAGGTTCTGGGAATATCAAGAGGTAAGCTTCATGATGGGGCAGAGCACCGCCTCCAAGAGTCTTTGGAGGTACAAACACTGCCACCCAATCAACCCACCGTTAACTCAAATCAGTGGGTGAGCGTGTGACTCATGGCGTGTTTGTGCAGCTTCAGGATCATACCAGGTCCAGCCAGGATCCCCAGAAATAACGCCAGCAGCAAAGTTACCATTTGTGGAGTTCCTGCTTCCTTTGTTCCAAGTGTTTCATAGACATTATTTTAAATGCTTAGAGCAAGCCTTCAGAACAGGTGTTATTAGTCCCATTTTCAAGATGAGGAAAACTGAGGAAGAGAGAAGTCTCTAGGGACCTCGTGTGTGAAATTGGCAAGCCTGGGCTCCACAGTGACATTTCTTTGGTGTCAAGTCCTGAACCAGGCCACAGCTGCATGGTGCCTGAGTGCCCAGGGCTCTAGTGATGGCTGGTCACGTCAGTAAACATTCATGGGGTCCTGGCGTAGTCCACCCCAGGGGGGATGGGTTCATGGGCTTGTCATTGAAGCACTCGGATGGAATTTTTACGTTCCTCACCACTGTCGTGATAGCTACTTATGTTCCTCCAGCTTCCATGATTTGTACATGCTGTGTCCCCTGCTGGAATGGTCTTCTCCTGTTTGACCAGCTGGAGAGCCCCTACCCATCATTCAAGAGTCAGTTCAAGCACTATCTCCGTGGATAAGGTTTTCCCACCCCCAGCCCTAATTTGGGTGAGGTCCTGTCTTCTGGGGTCTCCTCCCATCCCATATGGACTGCGACCTCAAACTGATTATTCTGACTTGTCTTCTACTCTCTTCTCACCATCAACCCCAGACTGTGAGCTCCTTCAGGGGAGTGAAAGTGGTTTCTTTGATTGGTACAAAGCAGATACTCAACACTGTTGAATGAGTCGGTGACCGAGGCCAGGATGTCCCAGGGCATACTGATCTCCATTGCTCCTGGTAATAGCCAGTGAGCCCTCCTTGACATCTTAAGGTTTCTTTGTGCTAGATTTTCTCACGCATGCTTCTGGGGGTCATGGGGACCCTCAGTGAGATGCTTTCTCTACTTGGGTGTGGTTTTTCGCCAGTCAGTGCCAAGACTAGGTACCACCCACAGTATGCTCCTAATTAATGGCCGTGATTTTGGAAGGGAGAAACAGAGGAGCCACCGCAATTCATACTGCATGGTTGCCATCTAATGGGATGGTTTCATCAAAGAGACCTCTAAGGGCAAGGACAGATTAGAAGCAAGCTTAGCCTGAGAAAGCTGAAGGAAGGATCCAAGCTCTATAAATATGCAGCATGCCAAATCTGAAGGCGAGCGTCGATTCACAGATTTCCGCTCAGCCCAAAGTGGGTCATTCGCTTGTTTAGACAGGACTTTCTGCCTGGGTCCCTCCAAGCAGTTGGCAGGGAAGGTGCAGGGAAGGAGGGGTTGGAAGGCCGGGCTCCTGGCATTCTCTAACCCCTTACCAGCTGGGTGGCTCAGTGAGAGCATGAGCCTTCTGGCGTTGGCATCTCTAAGATGGCGGTGATGATGATGAAGACGATGACGTTGATGATGATGGTGATGATGGTAACAAGCCCTCTCCAGCCTTCCTTATAGAACTTCCTGTTGCAGAAGAACCAACTTGGACAGACGATTCTACGTCGGAAGCTTCTGTTCTGCAACCTGAGTAAGGCCCGGTGAAACACCATTCACAAAGCTTCTCATGGTCCTCTCTGGATCACAGACATCCCCCTGGTGCTGAGTCCATACCTTTGGGGTATGGTGCGGAGAAGGGCCAAGCTCCAGCCAGGGCCGATGTGAACCACCGAACCCCGGGCAGGCTGCAGTTTCTACTCCAATTACACAGGTGATGTTAGGTGTTTTGGGGCTTTGCATCTTGATCAGGAATATTCCCTTGTGAAAGGGCTGCTTGATTTTGGCCTGCTGACGTCAGCAGTGTTAATATGATTTAATTGATTAATAGGCATTAATGACTGGTAATGAAGGCCTAACCTGGTAGCTGGGAGGAGCTCACAAAACATGCCTATAAATGGAAGAATGGCCTTGTTTCTGATTGTTGACCCTTGCCTGTGGACAGGAGCCACATTTTAGGGTCCTCTGCCTCATGCGATACAGGTTAGCAATACGATAAAACGCATATATTAGTATATTTCTTAGAATCTGTTTATTGTACTTTAATCCACTGAAAAAAAGCACCTGAGTTTTTGTCGATATGAGATTTGGTCCTTAATCTCTGATCTAAAGGTCATCTGTAGGGAAACCAACCTCTGCTGTGGTTGCTGGAGGCAGTCTCTTCCAACAGGATTCAGTGTCTTTAACATCCTGGGCTTCCCCCACATTCATTCGTCTCTGATTATTGAAAACTTTCCGTCGCTGCTAACACTCAGGAACAATGTAATAAGTAACTTCCAATTAAAGTTTTCCATATGTGGCAAAAATTGTAACAAATGAATAAGTAAAGACCACATAATGGAAGCCTATTAGCCAAGTGAATATACTCTTTTTAAGTCAAATTTCTATACCACTTTTGTATTATCTCCCATCAGAAGAGAACGCGCAATTACCAATTTTATCTTATCTCGGGCTTATTATTAAAGAGTAGTAAAGGAAACTTCATTCCAGGAGCCATAATGTGATTTTTGATTAATAGAGGGATTCTTATGTGACAAGAATATTTCTCCCAGGCAAAGTGCGCACATGGATTTCTGCCTGAGCTGGCTGGAAGTTACATCTCAGGTGGAGTGACTGTTCAACAATAGAACATATGTTTCTACATGGGGATGCGATTCTGAAGGCACTCCGAAGCGCGAGAAGGGCAGGGAAGAAGTTGACATTGGCTTTGCAGAGAACGATGTTTATTTATTTCGTTGGTTCCAATCAGTATGTCAAACCCGACGCCGATACGTGTGCAAAGGGGTGAGATCAGCACCCCCGTGGCTCGTGGCTTTTCGTCAGTCCTTCCCGCCCCTCTTGGAAGCTCTCCTGCCACCTGCCACAGTCTCTCGTGGGACTCAGGCACATTCTGGGCGCACCACGGATATCGGGGAGTCAAGGCCCCACTGCCGCTCCCCTCCTACTGCACCTGGAAATGCTTTGAATTTGAATTCCAATTCTTCAAGCCAGCTTTTCCTGGAGAACTGTGCTAAGGAAGTTATCTGGAACCTTGCCCTTGGCTCTGAGCAGCGTATGTTTACTCCAGTGACCTGGGGAGCATTTGTTAGGGGACAAGGGGAGGGCTGGCCCAGTTACCCTGCAGCAGACCCACCATTGGACCGGTAGTCTTCCTCTTCTCAGGGTGGGGCAGGGCCCATCCATCAGACCCCGGATGGTTTCCTTGGATCTGGCTCTGCTCTTGGCAGCTACATGACCCTGGGCAAACATCCTAACCCAACCCAGCCTGTTCCCTTAGCTGAAGACAGGGATCCTGCCCACTCAGGGACTTACCGTGAGGATGGAGGTAGGCAGCGTTTTGACACGGAAGCGTCACCATAATGAATGATGCTGCTGCCCGTTGACCTAATGGCTTGGGTACCCACCATGGCTTAATTCTTGTGGCTCTCCGTCCTTCCTTGAGGACGCTGTGCTGGTCCCTGTCATCTCTCATCCCCAGGGTAGGTGTGCTCAGTGCAGGGGCCCCACACCTTTGACCGGGGACTTAATCCGGTGCGGAAAATGTATTTTCTCTCACTGGGCAGAACTCAACCAGCAGTTTTCCTCCTGGAAGTGTATCATAAAGGAAGTAACCGAGCAAACATAAAAGTTATATGTCTATGAACGTTCACCGAAGCGCTCTCTACATGGCCCAAAATCGGAAAGAAATAAGAATGGAAGGTAGAGCGGATTGTGTCCACTGTGGTTCATCTAAACTCTAGGCTCCTGTGCAGCCCTATTAAAGATGCCATTGTAGGGGCGCCTGGGTGGCTCAGTCGGTTAAACGTCCGACTTCAGCTCAGGCCACGATCTCGCAGTCCGTGAGTTCGAGCCCCGCGTCGGGCTCTGGGCTGATGGCTCAGAGCCTGGAGCCTGCTTCCGATTCTGTGTCTCCCTCTCTCTCTGCCCCTCCCCCGTTCATGCTCTGTCTCTCTCTGTCTCAAAAATAAATAAAACGTTAAAAAAATTAAAAAAAAAAAAGATGCCGTTGTAGAAGAATATCTAATGCCGCAGAAAGATTCCATAAGCAGAAAGGATTCTGTGATGGCAATTCTATCTTTGAGAGAAAAGGTTTAGAAATATATACCAATAGAATAAATGTCAGTTATTGTAGGATACCCAGATTGTAAGTTATTTTATATCCTCTCTCCCTTTGGCTTATTTCTAAGCTCTGATTTAACAATTAGTCAACATTGATGACATACATAATTTTTTTTTTAAGTGAGGAAATATCAGGGGCGCCGGGGTGGCTCAGTCGGTTAAGCGAGCGACTTCGGCTCGGGTCATGATCTCGCGGTTTGCGAGTTCGAGCCCCGCGTCGGGCTCTGTGCTGACATCTCAGAGCCTGGAGCCTGTTTCAGATTCTGTGTCTCCCTCTCTCTCCGCCTCTCCCCTGCTCACGCTCTGTCTCTGTCTCAAAAATAAATAAACACTAAAAAAAATTTAAAGTGAGAAAATACCATTTTTGTAAAGTCTTTCTGTTACGTTGAATCTGCAGAACAGTAAAGCCCTGTAGGCAGGCCGGGCTTACTCCGGGCAAGCAGGAGCCGTGGTGGGTGGTGGGATTTCAGGGGTCCCGAGGCCCTTTCTGTATCCCTGCTTCCTCTTCCTTGATGTCCTACGTCAGCACACTTTTCCCGGCTGGCATGCAGGTTCCCTGTGTGGGAGAGAAACACCTCTCACTGGTGTTTTCGGTCATTGGCCCCTTGGTGGGAAAGGGCAGACAGGCCATCCGGTCGCTCTTGTGGTCAGGGGTAATTCATGTCTGGGACAAGATATGATGGGAAGGGAAAAGCAGACAGACAATGTGAAAAGAGCATTCTGGGAAGAGGCAGGGCAGGGCAGGGCAAGGAGAGCCTTGGAGCCCAGGGGTGGGGCTCCAGGACAAGTGGCTCCCTTCCAGCCTGGCCGCACAATTCAGTGCCTTCCAGAAACAGAAGCCGCCTGGGTCCGCAAAGGGGGAGAGTGGGGCGGGGTTGCACACGGAGGCTGGCTCGTGCCCTGGGGGCGCCACCCAGTGCCCACTGCAGCCGGGTTCTTGGAAGGAGGAAGGATAAATACAGCTGTCTCCAAGGGGCAGGAGTAATTAATCGGCTTCTTCCTCACGAGCATTTCCTGTTGGGGGCAGAATGCTATAAGTGGAAGGCCACAAGCAACGGTGTGTGAGGGAAAAGCCACCAAAGAGAGGGCAGTTTTGGTCCCCGGGGTCGGGCCTTTTCATTAACGCCCGGGTTGTGGTTTGGCCAGGCCTGGCTTCCTCAAACCCTAACTGAACACAAACCCACCTGTAGCTCCTCATGGTCTATGGGGTAGGGCCTGAGTGCTTCCTGGTCACAGGGCCCCAGCTGACCTCTCTGGTCCCGCCCCACCCCCTCCAAGCCCTTGCCCCCTCCGGCTTCCAGGCGTTTAGCTGGGTCCTCTCACAGTGTGTGTAGATAATGCTGAGGCTTTAGGCCCGTGACTGGAAGCCGCTTCTCCTCCACACGCTGAGCTCTCATTCACCTTTCAAGAGCCAAATGGAGTCTTCTATCAGGAAGCCTTCCCTGGTTCCCTCCGTCCCATGGAAGCCGTTCCCAGATGTTTCTTAAACACCCAGGTCGTTAACCACGTGAAGGAAAAGCTGAAGGAATGAATGTGTTGAGGGATTTTTCCTTTGAGATTCCAGGCTGTGTCTGAACTCCAAAAATAAACCTCGGCCCCGCAAGTTAGTTTTCGGAATAACAATGTTTTTATTTTATTTTTAAGATAAGTAAAGATTCACGTGGTTCCAAAGTATAATATGAATCTATGCAAATCGAATATGATGTTCAGCAGAAAGCCAACCTCCCACTGTATCCCCTTGGACTACCGTTCTCTCCCTGATGGGGAAGCAATGTTGCCAAGTTCTTTTTTTTTTTTTTTTTTTACTTTTTTTTAATGTTTATTTATTTTTGACAAAGAGAGAGAGAGAGAGACAGAGCATGAGTGGGGGAGGGGCAGAGAGAGAGAGGGAGACACAGAATCTGAAACGGGCTCCAGGCTCCGAGCTGTCGGCACAGAGCCCGACACGGGGCTTGAACCCACGGACGGTGAGATCACGACCTGAGCCGAAGTCGGACGCTCAACTGACTGAGCCACCCAGGCGCCCTGCCAGTTTCTTATAAATCCTTCTAGGCACATGAAAACAAACACACACACCACAGTGTGGTTTCCCCAGGTCTTAAACAAATGGGGCCATGCGATTCTACGCCCTATACTGCACTTTACTTTTCCCGCTCAACAAAATATTTTGCAGACTGGTTGATGCCATTCCACAAAGGGATTTCCTCCCCCCACCCCGGTTTTTCTTATTGTTTCGAGGATTCATCTGAACGAGCGTGTCCTATTTTCTTTAACTTGTCCTCCGTTGTTGGGCATTTAGGTGGTTTCCAGCCTTCCACTCTTACACACGGCACGGCAATAAATCGTCTTCTATGGAGTCATTTCTTAGAACTACAAGCGTAGGAGTAGAGTCATAGGATAAATTCCTAGAAGGGAGATTGCTGGGTGAAAATCACGTGCGTTTTAAATGCAGATAGTTATTGCCACATCGCCCTTCAAGAGAGTTGTGTTAATTTACACTCCCCACAGCAATGTTTAATGTGGCCAACTGGATGGCCGTTTTGGACCACACTGTGTGAACCACCCAGAACACATTCACAGGCGAGTTTCTCCAGAGGGTGCCAGTTTGAAAACTCGGTTCCATATTCTACTGAAATTTGTAGTGGACCAGTAGTTTGGGCCTCAACAACTGTACCTTTAGGAAACCACAGTTCTTCCTTGGTGGAGCTCTCCCAAGTTCACTCCCTGGTGTTACTCCCTTCCTCCCTGAGGGTGGGCATGTGACCGGTCTTGGCACAAAGATGATTGGTTTAGGGCTGACATGTGAGCCAAGCTGGGTCAACCAGAGACCTTCACAGGATTCCTACTGGAACCATTACGAGATCGATCACCCTTGCACTATAAGGATCATAAGCCAATGGGACAACACGGGCTCAGGGCCTCCAGGGGCCAGGGAGGCGCTGCAAACAGAAAGCCTCTCTGCAAAGGACTGCAGGCCAAGGGGAGCAGAGATGAGTGATGGGGAGAAAGTCTGAGGCCGGGTCCTATCCTTAGTGCTCCTGGATCCAGCACCGCCTGAAGCTAACCGCTCTGGACTTCCAAGTTATGCGACCCTAATACATTTCCTTGGGGGCTCACTTTCTGTCATTTGCGATGGAAAGTATTCTGACTCACACGGAGCTTTACACGCATGGTTTCATTTAATTCTGATCACAGCCTGGTGACATAGGATTTTATTTTTCTACTTTAGAGATGAGGCTCTTGACATTCAATGCGTCTAAGAAGATTTTCCAAAGCTCACCAAACCAATGACAGAATTGGATTCAAAATTCCGGATGGCGGGCCCCAATACCCGTGCTTCGCAAGCTCTTCCGCACTTATTTCGGCAGCACCGGCGACTTTGGTCCAACGCGTTCTTTCCGTTCTCGTTGCGTTCTGACTTCTGTTCATGCCTGTGTATCCAGGCCCAGGATCTGGAGCTGCAGAGGCTCAAGAGGCCTGCCCAGTGGAGTTCATACTTGTTTATGGGAGGCGGTGAGACAGCTGGGAAGGGGCGAGGATGAGCCTGTTCAGTTAGTGGTCAATTCTGGACCCCGAGCCCCTCTTCTGTGACCACAGCGGAGTCGCCCTGAAACACACAGCACACCAAAGAGCCTTCTGTCTGCAGGCTCTGTTCTAGTCACAGAAGAGACAGAAGGAGACAGACCTGTGTGCCCCCCACCATGTGTTTGAAAATAAAGTGTATCGATAAAAAAGTTGAGGTACGGTAAGGGGAACAAGACCAGGAGGTGACTGCCGTCGAAAAGATTGTCGTTCATCGTTTCCAAGAGAAAGGGGCACACAGGGAAGCCCCAGTGTTGGTCAGAGGGCGGAGGGATTAAGGGGGAAATGTGTGGGAGAGCCTTTATTGTGATTTCCCTGGGAAGGAACAGGCGAGGTGGGATTGACAGATTTAACATTGGCTAGTTTGAATACTCTCTGGTGTAGAAACTGTCCCAAGTAGCCGGGTACCCGGTCCTGGGTATTTAGGGCAGCGAGTAGTGGCCCAGAGTGTGAGAGCCTGTAGAGGAGGTGTCTGGGGGTGGGCTCTGGATTGCTTGATTTGGAAAGTGTGCCTGTAGGTGAATCCTTTATTATCGCTAGGTATCCATTGACCTTGGGAGGGGCAGTCACTGCAAAGTCAACAAAGCTCCAGATGTCACCAGAATACAGAAAATAAAAGCTATGTTACTCAACGCGACCAGGAATTGGGGCTGTGGATGGGGGTTTGGCCAGCCAATGAACAGCGTCCATCCACTCTAGTATATGTGGTTTTGGTCCAACAAGTGTGCTTTTATAAGGAAATAAGTGGGCAGATGAGCCGGGATAGGTGTACGGGGTCCTTTATCAGCATGATGTTTACAAGAAAAAAGGAAAAGAAACCCTAAATGTATCGCGATTGGCATATGGCTGAGTAGTTTATCATTCATTCCACACAATGAATCACCTGTGTGGTCATTGACAATGTCAGTGTAGAGGCATATTTATTAACACATGATCAGAATACGTTTTTGGGTGCAAACAAGAGATATAATCAACAAATATGTATGATCCTACTTTTGTTAAAAATACATATCATTAGGGGCGCCTGGGTGGCTCAGTTGGTTAAGTGTCCGACTTCGGCTCAGGTCATGATCTCACAACTCACGAGTTCGAGCCCTGCATCGGTCTCTGTGCTGACAGCTCGGAGCCTGGAGCCCGCTTCGGATTCTGTGCCTCCCTCTCTCTCTGCCCCTCCCCTGCTCACGCTCTGTCTCTCTCTCTCTCTCTCTCTCTCTCTTTCAAAGATAAACGTTAAAAAAAATTTTAAAAACACATCTCATGAAATGTTCACTTATATTTACAGTGTATTTCTATTGCTTTGACAAAAGATCGGAAGGAAATGTATCAAACTATTAACAATGGCAACCTTTCAGAACAGGATTATTGGTGATCAAAATGCATCCTCTGGGTTGATGGGGGGTGGGAGGGAGGGGAGGGTGGGTGATGGGCATTGCGGAGGGCACCTTTTGGGATGAGCACTGGGTGTTGTATGGAAACCAATTTGACAATAAATTTCATATATTGAAAAATAAATAAATAAACATTAAAAAAACCACAACAAAATGCATCCTCTGCTTTTTTTCCATCTGTGTTTCTATATATTACATAATGGGTGTTTATTACTTGTGTAATAAGCCACGGAAGCCTGTCCTAAGGGTAAGTATCATTGCTGACTGCCTGCGACATTGTGGAGAGCGCTCCTCGGGCTCTGAAACATTCACTTGCAGATTTCACCAAATGCCAATAGTTCCACTGGGGAAGAAGTAGCCGCAGCGTGAATACAGACATCTCCCCGTTTGTCTCTGGGACGAGGTGGACTCATAGAGCACCTGCTCCTGTTCCGGAGGTGGCAGTCTGTGTTTGATCCTTCTGTCGTGTTCTGGTCACGACCGGGAGCCCACCCTCCTAACCAAGGCTGGAGATGTGTTTGATGTTCGCAGAAGCCGGACGGCACATCAGGCACAAACTGCTCTTCCTTCGAGTTGACGTCAAAGTGAACAGCGAGGTTGCCGGCGCTGGTAAAAATTGAGAGACGTTTATCCTGAAGCAGTTCTGTTGTGTCAGACCATCGCCAACCAAATGGCCGTTTTTGGAGGCTAGGCGAGACCTCTCTGAACTAGGTGATGAAGTAGGCCGGAGAACATCTATGTGAGGCTTTTGCACGCTATTTGATTGAAAGATGGTCCTGAGGCTCAAAAACCATATTAAAAAATCTTGGAGTAGGAGATCTCTATGGTCCATGTGAAGTTGAAAATATTGCCCTCTCCTTCCCCATCCCTCCTGACTCACACCCCCTGGCGGCCCATCCAACTATTCATATCAGTCCCAAAGAGGCTGAGTATGTCCCAACCAGCCTTCCCAGAAATGGCCGAAGGTCCTGCCCACCCGCCTCATCCCTGGAGCTCAACCATTGGCTGACTGCAGCTTTGTCCCTTGCCTTGCCTTACACTTCCCGAATTAGTTGTCCGTCTACATTCTCTTGGGTATCTGGCCCAAACTCTCCCTTTTTATAAACTGGGCCAGGCCATCCTTTGGTCTAAAGTATGTGGTGCAAGAATAGAATACAAGCTCTGTTCAAATATGGCCCCGTGGAAAGCCAACCCCATTTTGGTGATGCAGTGGTCAGCTGGCAGCTCCCAGGGAAGCCCATGTGGACAGATTCATGGTGCTGGGGCTCTCTGAGAACTGCCACCCAGGCATGAGCCAGCTGGGGCTCGGTGTTCGTGCATGGTAAGGTCCTCAGATGCTAGGGGTGGGAGGGCGTCCCACATGAGGTGGGAGGTCCTAGTGGTCATCATCTTCCTCCTCCTCTTCCCCCTCCTCCTCATCACCATGATCAAAGGGGAGGGAAACGGGGGGCCGTCTACATCTTGACGGAGGCAACCGACAAGGCTTGGAGGAGCGGGATGTAGGGAACCCCCCCCCCGTGGAAGCCCGCCTGCTCTCCAAAGATACAGTTATCCACCAGGAGACATGTTGGTATGCAAAGGAGCCGCCATAGTAAACAAGTCCAAAGGCTGAGGAAGCAGCCCCTGTCACCTGCCTCAACTCGAAGAACCTACTGGAAGAGGAAGAGAGTGAGGCAACACGGAGTGTGGGGTGGCCAGTGGGTGTGACAGGCCAAGACAGAGGGGCCAAGGGCGTGATGGAGAAGAGAGTGTGAATCTCAACCAGAAGGAAGATTGTGGGGGGGGGTGGGCAGGGGAGGGGTGATGCTAGGAAGCGGGGGTGAGACCGGGGAAGGGCGAGCCTCACGCTCTGGATTTTCCAAGGCGCCTGCAGAGGTGTGTGACTCACTGCCCTGGATGCCTGGCAAGACCCACTGTGGCAGGTCCTGCCTCCTCTTGGAAAGCTCTATGGGAAAAGCTGTGCTGTGATTAAGATCTTTTAATTAAGGAAGCCGTTTGCACAGGATGCAACAAGAGGCTGATGGAGAGTTTGCTTAAATTGGATTTTTTTTTTTGGTTAACTAGAAAAATAATAAGAGGAACTCGTCTTTGTATAAGGAAGAGGGATGTGTCACTTTGAAGGGTGCCGGGTAGCGATCTGTGAATGAATTCATCTGCCCCTTCATACCGTGACCACTGGATAATAACCGCTTATTGAATGCTTACTCTGGGCCACGCATTGTGCTGATGGCGTTACATGAACTCTGTCCCTCGCTCCACACAGCCACCCCTCTAGGCACATTCCCTGCCTTTCCTGCAGATGAGAAAACAAGCCTCTTTGTGTGGAAGACACCTCCACTGCTCCTTGAGGGAGAAGCCAATCATGAACAGGGAGGCAGGATGGGGGTAATGTTGAGCCCCAGTTTCCTGCTTGCTTACGGTTTCTGTCTCTCTCCTGTATGGTTTAAGCCCCTCCCCCCCCATCATGTCCTCTCTGACCACGCATCCTTCTTAAGCTCCCCCATGTCCCGCCCCGACTGTCCCCAGGGACACACTGCACAGTGTCCTGGGGCCCCGTGGCAGCTGACTTCCACGTCCTGAACCCAGGCAGGCGAGACGATGTCTGTGCTGGTCACCTGTCTGATCCTTCCTTCAGTGTGGCGACAGCCCTGGATATGACAACGTAAGAGACGGTCCTGGGCACTGAGGCTGACCCTGAGTCAGAGCTCCTGCCTCCCCACACAACCCCTGCTGCTGGCTTCATTCTGAGGACTGAAGTTTTCTTGGTTCCGAGCGGTCCAGTGGCCTTGTTTTTGTCCAGGGTAACCTACTGACATCCAGCGTTGACTGAAGGACATCTCCTGGACTCTACACTCTGTGGACGAGACCCCACCTGCCTGGCCCTGCCCTCAGAGCCAGTTTCGTCACCTCTGTCCCTCTCTGCCCTAGGCTCAGAAGCCAGGTTCCAGCATCAAGTCCTATCATATGTGTGTGTCCTGTGTGTGGCCCAGCACCCCTCTCTTTGGGGGATCCCTCCCCGTACTGTTCCACAGTGTTTCCGCTCGGGTGATGAGTTTTGGGTCGGAGAGACTGCAGCCATCACTCTGTGCCAGGCCAGCCAGGGGACTCCACCTTCTTGACCCCAGTAATCCGTTCCAGAAGGGCGTGTGACCCACACCAGGCCAATCAGAGTCCTCGGGGCTTTCTGGGGGTCCTTGCAGGAGCAACAGGGCCCATCCCTCTAGGGCCAGGAGAGCTCATAGCAGCACAGAGCCTTTCTGAGAGGGAGGCAAGGCCAGCCCAGCAGCTCTGAGAGAGACTGTGGCCCTAGATCCCACTGTGCCTGAAGGCACTTTCCCGCCTTGTGAGCCATAAATTTTGTTTTGTTTCTCGTATAGGAGTCTGAATGTAGGGTTTGACACTTGTAATTGAAAGAGTTCTGCCTATCACAGTTTTTTTTTTCTATGAAAAGAAACCCAGTTTCAAGTTTTAGCAGAAGACGTGAGAGAGCAGGTGTGGCGTGAGTCTGAGTTGCCATGGCATCGACTCCTAGCTTCTGCTTGCTTGGTTTTGGTTTGAAATGTTTTCATTTGGCTACGTACAGAATTCTCTTTATTTTTATCTGTTAATTTTTCTAACCGTTTATTTTTATTTTGAGAGAGAGGGAGCAAGCGGGGGAAGAGGAGAGAGAGAGAGAAAGAGAGAGTGCGACAGAATCCCAAGCAAGCTCTGCTCTGTCGGCGCAGAGCCTGATGTGGAGCTCGAACTCGTGAACCGTGAGACCCTGATCTGAGCCGAAGCGAAGAGTCGGATGCTTAACCGACGGAGCCACCCAGGCGCCCCTCTACAGAATGTTTTTTTAGAAAACTTTTCTCTTAAGAAAAATTCCAAACACATGTGAAAATAGAGAATAACATAATGAACGCTCTCTTGTCCATGGGTATTGTAAATCTTTCTAGCAGCATAGAGTGTTAAAATTTATTTGGGAAATATTGGTTGAGCTCTTGTTGTGCGATGGGGACTGTTCTAGGTGCTGGAGGCACCGCAGTGGCAAGACTCAGTTCTTTGTTGGAGCTTGAATGCCAGTGGGGACTACGGCCATAGCAGGTTCACAAATGCACACCCAAGGTCATCTCAGATAACGATAAATGGTGAGAAGAAGATGAGTCGGGGCCCTGAGTGAATGAGGAGGGAAAGCTCTTTTCAAGAAAGGCCATCTGAGCTGTGACTTGAATGATGAGAGGGAATCCTTTGCCGTAATGACTTGCAGGAAAGTTCCTGGCAGTTTGAGCCGTGTGTCCAAAATACCAGATGAGAAAGAAGGCATGCAACTGAAGCGGAGTGGTAGGTATTGGCTTAGGCAAAAAGAGCATAATGTGGCTACCAACCAGGACCCTGGACTCCAATCTTGGGCCAAGGCTGCTGTGTTCGGTGGTATAGGTTGTGCACTGCACAATTTGAGGGAGAGCCATCCACACACAGCAGGGGTTGGCCAACATCTTCTGTGAAGGGCTGGATCGTAAATATTTTAGCTTTTGTGGGCCAGATGGTTTCTGTAACAACTACTCAATTCTGTTGTTGTAACACCAAAGCAACCACAGACAATATATAAATGAATGGGCATGGCTATGTTCCAACAAAATGTTACGGACACTGACATTGAATTTCAAAATTAAAATGAAAATAATTAAGATGAACCTTCTTTTGACTCTTGTTTTCAACCCTATAAAAACATAAAACCCATCCTTAGTTTGTGGGCTGTATGGCAGACAGCAGACTGGATTTGGACCATGGGCTAGAATTTGCTGACATAAACCGTGTATGTAGCGGCCTGGTCGTCTGAATGTCCGTGTGCTTCACTGTCTCTGGTCACATCGTTACCCTCACTGGGAAGGTCTGCTGTCTCCCATGACCTGCCTTCCCTGGGCAGCACGTGCAAAGACGGCATGGGAGTTACAAAGGTGAGTGAGACGGCTTCCCTGCTTGGAGGAAGCTTCCGGAAGGTTCATCCCTCCAGGGTCAAGCAGAGCTCCTGCTGGCAGTGGACACCCCGGGGTCGCCCTGCCCAACAGTGCTTCCTCCCCTCCCCCTGAACCCTAGGCTGCTTGGCACTTACTTCCACAATACTTCTTTGCGGGAGCTCTGTAGCCGGTTGTGAGTTTGCGTCCCTTCCCAGCTGGACAGGACCCCGGGCTTTGATCCCCAGCTGTACCTCGCTGAGTGTGCTGTTGTTCTGTACGTGTTCCGTTGGTTTGAAAAGAGCCTGATCTTATCAGGAAGGGTTGGCGTCCTGTGATGGGTGGGGTTCAGGGAGCAGGAGGAGAGGGGGTGGGGAGTTGGGACGGGGGGGTGTGGCCAGGTACTCAGACTGGATTTAATTGCGATTCATTACTGCTAATTCCACGGTCTCATTTGTCCGCATTGGGCTGCCCCATAAATGGGTTTTATAAGGTCCTAATGATGAAAGGAAGGCCATTTATAGAAATAAGTACCCAGCTACTCTGCTCTGATCGCTGTCTCCTTCTTGGCCACCTTCTGCAGTCACCTCTCCCTGGTCTCTGTAGGCTTTAATCTCTTGGTCACTTATCACCCATGGCCTTGTCAGCCCCTCATTAAGTAATTTCTGTTTAAACTTGGAAAAATAAAAACACCACCCTAAACTAAGCCACCTTCATCCGTTGCTTAGATGCTTGCAACGGTTTGCTAAGCGGCCTCCTCACTCTTGCTCAAAACGTACTCTCAACTCGGGAGTCACTCTGATCCTGTTAAGAAACACATGCAGCTTACCCCTGCGGTGGCCCCCTTTCCCAGCAGTAATAAAAATGCTTGTTCTCCTAATGACTCAACGGACGCCATGAGAGGGCTTCTTAAACTTTATTGTGCCCTGGAACCCTCTGGAAGTACAGCGAAGCCCACAGATCCCATCTCAGGATGTTTTGAAATACATGAAATAAAATGCGCAGAATTTCAAAGGCAGCCAATTGTCTCAGTCGGCTCGGGCTGCCGTAAAAAATACCATACGCCAGACTGAGAGGCTTATTTTTCTCACCGCTCTGGAGGCTGGAAGTCTGAGATCAGGCTGGCAGCGTGGTCAGGTTCTGATGAAGTTTCTCTTCCTGGGTTTCGGAGGGCTGCGCTCTGTGTCCTCACGTGGTCTTTCCTTGGTGCATGGCCATGGTGAGAGAGAGAGAGAGAGAGAGAGAGAGAGAGAGAGAGATCTTTCTCTTTCTTTTCTTCTAAAGGCGTGAATTCCATCTCGGGGTCCACACTCTCATGACCCAATCGTCTCTCAAAGGCCTCATCTCCAAATACCATCACATTGCAGGTGAGCGCTTCGACACAGGGATTTTAGGACCCGCAGTTCATAGTGTGAGATTGGAACGCAGTTATCAGACAATTGACAGCATCGGGATAGAGCTGTTTATGCACTGCTTTGGTAATGCAGTATATAGTGAGTAGGGTTTAGAAATATCCACAGGCGGAAGTGTATTTTTGAAGGACACATCGGGGTGAAGGTTGCAGTGACTTAGCTTCGATAAGAACATTTAACCACGGGATTGTCTTTGGCAAGATAATATGCGTGTCATGTTGGCTGTGCCGATGCGGCCGTGACTCTTTTCTCAACCTGGTTCCCGACACGCTGACTGCTCTCCATGCACCCTGCCCGGTAGGATCTAACCCTCTGGCCTTAACCTCTCAGACCTCACTCCTCACCTGCTCACTCTCTCTTGGTCTTCTCTAGCCACCATAGCCTTGTTGCTGTCTCTTCAACACATTTCTGCCCCAGGACCTTTGAGCCCGTTATTGTCTCCACCAGGACTGCTCTTTCGACCAGTATCTGTATGGCTCACTCCCTCGCTTTTTTCAGATCTTTTCTCAAATTCCACCTTATCAACCAATTCTTCCTTGGATATTTCTACCACTTCTGTGCTCCCCATTCCCCTGCCCTACTTTATTTTTCATATTTCCAACTAACCTACTCCATATTTTCCTAGCCACTGCCTCTATCAGTGGGTCGAGCATAAGACCCATGGAGGGGGTGATGTATCTGTTTTGTTCAGCGCTGTACCCCCGATGCTGGGCACAGAGCAGGTACTCAAGTACTTACTGATCAGATGGACAAACTAACATTAACATTGGCCCGAGCAAAACATAATCGGGGTGGTAAGCCTGCCCTTTAACTTTCTACCAAATTGTAGTATATGGAATCCCATTTTCTCATTGGTCTTCCCTCCTACATCAGAAACGTGCTCCTGAATGCTAATAAACCACTTTAAGAATTCAGTGGCTAGGGGCGCCTGGGTGGCGCAGTCGGTTAAGCGTCCGACTTCAGCCAGGTCACGATCTCGCGGTCCGTGAGTTCGAGCCCCGCGTCGGGCTCTGGGCTGATGGCTCGGAGCCTGGAGCTTGTTTCCGATGCTGTGTCTCCCTCTCTCTCTGCCCCTCCCCCGTTCATGCTCTGTCTCTCTCTGTCCCAAAAATAAATAAACCCTGAAAAAAAAATTAAAAAAAAAAAAGAAGAATTCAGTGGCTATAGGGGAAAAGACCTACTTAAAGGTAAAATCTGAGGGGCACCTGGGTGGCTCAGTCGGTTGAGCATCCGACTCTCGGTTTTGGCTCAGGTTATGATCTCGAGGTTCCTGAGATCGAGCCCCACGTTGGGCTCTGTGCTGACAGTGCGGAGCCTGCTTGGGATTCTCTCTCTCTCTCCCTCTCTCTGCCCCTCTCCTGCTCATGCTCGTGACCTCTCTCTCTCTCTCTCTCTCTCTCTCAAAATAAAGGAGTCAACTTAAAAAAATAAAAGTAAAATCTGATTATTGAGATGATATGTGAGGGGCAGGAGTGGCGAAGGGGGCCGACTAATCCTGGGTCACCGTTGGGCTGTGCGACCCTGGGTGGGAGCCTCACCCGCCTGAACCTCACTTCCTCATCTGCAAGAGGAGAGAGGATATCTCTCCTGATCTCGAAGGGCGATGCTGAGCTTTAAATGAGATAATTCACAAACGTGGCAAAATCAGGCGCCAGAAATAAATGACAGCTGTTGGCTGCACTTGTGATAAGTCAAAGAAGAAGAAAGCAGAAAGCAAATGGTTCCCGGAAGTTTTCTGCTCTGCTGGAGGCCTTGGAGGTCCTGGGGAAAAGCCACAGTCTTGCTGAAGGGAACATACCGTTCTGTCGGCCTCTCAGTATGTGCTCTCACAGCCTTTCTCATCAGGAGAACTTCGTGCTCCGCGCCTGCCCCGGGCTCTGGCCGCCTGTGGATGCCTCTGGCTTTGAGAAAAGGTCCTGTAAATCAGAGCTGAAGGGACGGGGTGGAGCCATTCAGGCCAGGCTGGGATTCAAAAGGCAGCAGGAAATGAATACGTTTGTTGGAACACGCAGCCAAGGGGACTTCAAACGTCTGAGCAGTGAGTCATTAGGTGCACGGAGCTAGTGAGCCGGCCCTGGCTCCCAGGCCCGTGGCCACTATTGGGAGATCAAGCTACAAATACGATGGGACACATTCCAGCCCACAGCAATGATTTTCAGAGCAGCTTCTGTTCCAAATGATCTGTCGCTTGCCTCCTGCTCATTAATGCCGACGATCGAGAGTTGACTGACCGTAACTACGTTGCGGATTACTTTAGTCATCCACTCGCCAGATTTTTGAAGAGTGTGTATTTATTTATTTTGAGACAGCGACATAGAAAGAGTGCAAGTGGGGGAGGGCAGAGAGAGAATCCCAAGGAGGCTCCGTGCTGTCAGCACAGAGCTTGATGCGGGGCTCGATCTCACGAACCATGAGATCGTGACCTGAGCCGCGACCAAGAGTCAGACACTTAACCGATGGGGCCCCCCAGGTGCCCCTATTCACCAGATAGATTTCTTAATCACCAATTATATGTGGAGCACTGAGGACACTGGCGGTGGGGGGGGGCATACAAAGATGAACCATAGCTGACAACGATAAAGAATTTTGAAGTTCATAAAAATAGTCTCACGTTATCCTCAACATGGGAGGGAGGTGGAGGCTAACTTATTTTAGTGACTGATTTGTTGAGACTGATTGAATCGACTCATTAAATCATGCAGTAAACACTTAGTACCTACCACGTGCCAGGTGCTGTGTTAGATCCTAGGGGGTGCATAATAAACGAAAGAAAGACCTGTCAGCGTTGAACTTGCCTTCTGTAGGAGAGATGGACCAGCAATGAGCAAGCAAAGGAACGTGTAGTGTAATGTTGGAGTGACAGTAAAGTACTAGAAGAACCATGAGGCTGGGCAGGGGATGGTTGATACAGAAGTTATTTGTGGACAGGAGGTGGCGATGATTTGAAAGAGCTAAAGGAAGGGAGAGTCAGCTGGGCACTTATGTGAGGGCGGAATGGTTTTCTGGATTCCTCTCTGGAAACTGAACCTCAGGAAAATGACGTGACGTTCTCAGAGCGGGGCCACTGCTCTGACCTCAAGACTGGAACCCGTACCACCCAGCTTAAAAAAAAAAAAAATCCTGCTCCTGGGGCACCTGGGTGGCTCAGTTGGTTGAGCATCTGACTCTTGGTTTCAGTTCAAGTCATGATCTGGGGTTTGTGAGTTCAAGCCCCACTTTGGGGTCTGTGCTGACAGTGCAGAGCCTGCTTGGGATTCTCTCTCTCTCTCTCTCTCTCTCTCTCTCTCTCTCCCCGTTTCTCTCTGCCCCTCCCTCTCCCTCTGTCAAAATAAATAAATAAACTTAAAAAAAAAATACTGCTCCTGTCTTCAAGAAAGCCCGTAGCCCCATAGTCAAATACAGCCTCGAGCTGGCTCTGACTCCATAAAGAGCGTGCGATGTCCTATAACAGAGCCACATGCACACACACACCCTACCTGGGTAGAGACACGCATAGGCTCCCCCAAAGCAGGGGCGGGAGAGGTAACGGAATCATGAATTAAGACCCTGTTCGTTTGAGATGAGTTGGCTACCTCTGCTCATTCATTCTGAAGATTAGCATATGGCAGTGTTGCCCGAGTTTTACACCCTGAGGTGAGTGAATGCAAAACTCACCCAAAGAAAATGTGTGTCACCCGCAAATTCCCTTTTCCGTAAGGGCACAAGGAGTTGGCCGTCACGATATCTTCAGAAATAGAACTGAAAATTTTTTTCGCTCCCCAATCTGCCTCGTCAGCTTGGGAGCTGAAAACACGTGTTGAAGATCCGGCCTCTGAGTGAGATGGGCATTTGGAAGGTCCCTGCCCTGATCCTACCTACTGGGTAAGAGAACTCAGCTACTAGTTCCAAAAATCCCCCAAAAACAACCACCACCAACTCCCCAAACCAGAAACCACACACACACACACACACACACACACACACACACACACACAAACCCAAAAAACAAAAAGCAAAAAACGAACAAATACAACACAACACAGCAATCATGCAGAGAGACCCTAAGGACAGGGGAAGGGACCAAAACACATTCTTACTTTCCTCTGTACTTCCGAAAGATTTATTTGGTGCTTGAGAGTCCAGATGTTTTTTTCCCTCCCTCTTAAGTGTCATTTTTTCTCCTTCTGTGTTTATGGGTGATGCACGTTTATTATAGGAAGTTAGAAAATACAGAAAAGGGAAAAGAGTAAACATTTCACCCATAATCTGGCCACCCAGAGAAAACAACAACATTGTTTTGTTTTCTGATCTTTTTCTACTGGGCTTGTATGTTTCTTCCTTGTGGCTATCTATTTGTACTTATAACTGAGTTTCTTGTGTTTCAATTAGCCAGACAGCGTTACATATGTATCTCTTCATATCATGAAAAACTCTTCGCAAGCATCATATTGAGTTTTTAAAGTTTTCCCCTCGATTTTGAAAGTACTACGTGTTTATTGTGGCAACCTTGGAATACACACACACACACACACACACACACGCACACGCACACGCACACAATTATTTTGTGTGTGCCAAAGCACGCTATCAGCAGGGTGAGGAAACAACCCGTGAATCGGAGAAAACATTTGCAAACTGTCTGCAAGAGGTAGATATCCAGAGTACCTTAAAGAGCTTTTACAACTCAAAACAAGCAAACCAAAACAAAACAGCCCGGTTAAAAACGAACTCAGGGTTCGACTAGGTATTTCTCCAAAGGAAATGCTCAGATGGCACGTAAGTACATGAAAAGATGCCAAAGTAAGTACTTTTTAGGGAAATGCAAATCAGAACTACATAGTGGGTTCTCCTTCACAGCCTTTAGGATGGCTATTATCAACACAGGAGAGGGGCGCCTGGGTGGCTCAGTCAGTTAAGCATCTGAGTTCGGCCCCGGGTCATGATCTCTCGGTTCATGAGTTCGAGCCCCATGTCGGGCTCTGTGCTGACAGCTCGGAGCCTGGAGCCTGCTTCGGATTCTGTGTCTCCCTCTCTCTCCCTGCCCTTCCCCCGCTCATGCTCTGTCTCTCTGTCTCTCAAAAATGAATAAATGTTAAGAAAAAAATTAATCGAAACAGGAGACGATAATAATATGAGGTGCTGGAGAGGATGTGGGGCAGTTGGAACCTGGTGCATTCCTGGTGGGAAGGTAAGACAGGGCAGCTGCTGTGGAAAATAGTGTGAAGGCCTCTCGAAAAAATTAAACACGGAATTACCATGCGATGCATCAACTGCACTGCTGGGAATGCACCAGAGGGACTGAAAGCGGGGAGCTGGACAGACGTTTGGCACGCCCACGTTCGTCTTCATGGCAGCATTATTCACAAGAGCCAAGAGGTGGGAACAATCCGCATGTCCATCAGTGGACGGATGCATAAACAAAATGTGGTATATGCACACAAAGGAGTATTACTCAGCCTTAAAAAGGAAATTAATTTTGACCAGGAAAAAACTATTCTGATATGCGTTAAAACGCTAAGGGAGACTTTTTCGGGACTATTGTAATTGGCGTCAACAGCATCGCTAGAGGGGAGAAAACATGGACTTGACCCTGAATGCAACAGAGACACATGGGGATTTGTAGCCAAGGAGCAGAGTGCAGGTGGGGGAGGGGCTGGAAAATTACCAAGAGGAGACATCAAGGGTAGGGGGCTTCAGTCGCTTACGACTGAACAGGATTCTTGCTGACAACAGGCCAGGGACTCGTAGGATACTTGCTGTGATTAGGTGGTGCTGTTCTCGGCAAGGACGAAGACCAAGGGTGAGGCCAGTCGAGTAAAGGGCTCAGAAGAGCATGAGTAATGTTTGATTACAAAGAGAGCCTTTGCGGGGCACCTGGGCGGCTCAGCTCATGATCTCGCAGTTCATGGGTTCGAGCCCCACGTCGAGCTCTCTGCTGTCAGCACGGAGCCGGCCGCGGATCCTCGGTCGCCCTCGCTCTCTGCCCCTCCCAGACTCACGCTCCCAGTCTCAAGGATAAATAAACATAAAAAAAGAAAGGAGGGATGCATTTCAATGGCACATACCACACTATGGCTCCATCTTGGAGACGTAAGTCTGACTGATCTCAGCCAGACAAAAAAGGACAAATACTGTATGATCCCACTTACATGAGACAGAAATGTCACAGTCACAGAGACAGAAAATGGAATGGTGGTGGCCAGGGGCTGTGGGAGGGGCCAGTGGGAAGTTATTGCTTCATGCATAGACTTTCACTTTGGGAACTGGAAAGTTCTGGAGATGGATGGCGGTGAGGGCTGCACAACAGCGTGAATTGTACTTAATGTCACTGAACTCTACACTTGGAATGCTTAAATGGTGAATTTTATGTTTTATACACTTTACCACCGTGAAGAAAACAATGCCAATAAAATCATCAGTCTTTCTAGTGCCCAGAGAAAATCTCTATTAACATTGTGATGTATTCCCTTTTTATCCTATCTGTGTCTATCTGTATGCATACCTAGCTCGCGGTTTGCATATATAGATACGCATATGTTTATATATATAAACATGACATAGTCAAACTCATACTAAATATAAGATTTATATATTTAATAGGCATTGTCACGTTAAACATTTACTGGTTGATAAACAATCTTTAAAAACATTTTAATCTTTTTTTAATTTTAATTTTTAAAAATTTTTATTTTTATTTAGTTTTTTGGGGGGGGAGAGACAGCGTGAGTGGGGGAGAGGGGCAGAGGGAGAGAGAGAGAGAGAGAGAGAGAGAGAGAGAGAGAGAGAGAATCCCAACCAGGCTCCAGGCTCAGCATGGAGTGTGGGATCACGACCAGAGCCAAAATCAAGAGTCAGATGGTCAACCGACTGAACCACCCAGGCGCCCTGATAACCAACCTTTTTCAACATCATTTAAAATCACTCCATTTCATTCCATCATAGTCATTATGATGGAATAATGACATAGTAAAAGTCATTACTATAGATGTTTTCCCCTATAATCTATTGTTGCATTTATGTTACTTCTATTTCTTCATGATTATAAATGATTCTACAATGGACATCTTCATTTATAAGACTCCTTCCCCCTGCATTCAGATTCTTTCTTTAGTTCAGCTTCCCCAGCCTGAAATACTCAAAGGGCGTGAATATTTTGAAGCCCTACGTCAAATGAGCAAGGTGACTTTATTCCTTCCTCCCCTCTCCCTTCCTCTCTCCCTCCCTTTCTTCTCTACCTTCTCTTCCTTCCTCCCCTCCCTCTACCCCTCCCTCCTTTCCTTCCTCTTCCTCCTTTTTTTTTCTACTCTTTGAGGAGTGGGGCAGGCAGAATTTTAGATGGGCCTTAAGATTCGTGACATCTGGTATACACACAACTCCATTTTTCAGCCAAACATCCATCTAGAGCCTGCTGTGAAGAGATTTTGCAAGAGTCTTTAAGTGCCCTCAAAATCTCCCTTAATACGGGGAGGGCATCTGGGTGGGCCTGACCTAATCCCATGGCCCTTTAAACGTAGGCCTGAGGTCCGAGACAGAGGACTCAGAGACTGTCAGAGATCTGGAGCACGAGGGTACGCAGAGGTGCTCCACTTCCGGTTGGAGGATGGAGAGCACGTGGTGGCAGAGGACGGAGGCGGCTTCCGGAGCTAAGAGCAGCCCCCGCCTGACATCCGGCAAGGAAAGGCACACCCTCCTGACAGGAGGGTGGTTACACTGAGAAGGATTTACCAAAAAGGTACATAGGACAAAGATACTAGGAGCGAGATCTCTCATGGCCAGAGAAGGTGCTAGACTGAAAGCAGAGGTGAACTCCTGAGATAAACAGGCATCGGTTCTCAAGGTCTGTCCACTGAGACCAGGAGAGTGGCAACATCTCACCGCGAGGACTCTGAGAGACTTCATGGCACACGCCCCTCCTCTGCAGCTTGTCATCGGGTCTAGAGATTTCTGCCCACCCTCCAGGAGCACATGCAAGGCCCTGGGGCACCAGGCCAAGAAAGAGAGGCTGATGCCGAAGTCCTGAGTCTTGCTGACGTCGGGCCTATTCTTGTCGTCTGGTTTCCCGTCCGAGGATCACCGCCTTTTCTGGGACCCCGGGAATGCCTTCCCCACCTCCCGGCAGGTTAGATTCCGCCTTCTATGTGCTGGTGCGCAGCTGCCTTCCAGCCTGCCTCGCCCCAGAGTGTCCCCATATGCCCATCGCCCCATAACGAGTACCCCATCCACTAGAGAGCGGGGGCGGCCCCCTGGCCACCAACCTCAAGTCCAGTGGCGGGCTTCGACTTATAAAACGATGGACTCAGGCGAGCGAGGTTGGGGCGACATGGAGGGCAGGTGACTGGGGCGTCTCCACGGTCCCCTAGATGGGGGTGAGGCCCTGGGCAGGGACGTCTTCAGATAGGAGCAGCCGAGGCTGGAGAGAAGGACTGGGCACCACGGGGCCCCCACCTGAGCCCCAGTGCCTGTATTGTCTCCGCGGTGGAGCCCAAGCGGGAGGCTTTGGGAGAGGCGGGAGGAAACCACAGCCTGGCATTTCAGAGGGAAGGAGGGGAGAGAGAGGCAGAAGGAAGAAGGTCTGGCAGTGCGGAGGCAGGAAGCAAAGCAGGTAACGGGGACTTGCCCGGCGGAGCCTGTATGGAATCCTCCCTTTGTTTACAGAGAAAGCAAGAGTCCGGGAGATACACAATCCGGGCAAGGGAGCCCTGCCGTGGGGACGGGTTTGTCTAACATCTTGATCTACTTTCTGCAACTTTCTGGATGGAGAAAACCCCCACGCCCCCGTGCCAAGCCATTTCCCGCCCCCCGTATTTGTTAAGCCCATCTGCAGTTCAAGGGGAATCAGATTCATGTGTTTCCAATTCATTTACACTTAACTTATTAAAATATTGCTTTGTAAGAGCTATTTGATGTCCAGGAAGCCATTTGTGTCTCTTAAATAAATCTTTAAAGTCCCTTTTTCTTAGAAACAGGAAATTGCATTTTGCCAAATGCAAATTAACTTGCACCTCATAAAGTTCAAGTTGAGCTCAAAACACACACTGCGCGTGAGGGTCGGGTGGGTTTCAAACTTTGGCAAGCTATCTCCGGGTTTAATCGAAGCCAAAAGACGGCAATTGGAGGCTCAAGGCACATTCCAAAGGGTGGGATTATTCAAGCTGCCAGCAGAAAGTCCAATTCGTATTTCGCTTCTCTCTCGCTTATCCGGCGATTCATCATCAGCACTGCCTCCCCGCCCCTCCTTTCTTGCTCTGGGTTCCTCTTTGCTGCAAGCTTCTTCTTTGCAAGAAGACAAAATTAACGTGCAACCCCCCCCCCCCCCCGCCTGCCACCACCTTTGGGGGAAGCTCGGGGGAGGTTTAAAGGGCTGAGCCTGTGGCATCAGATTTTCTCTGATTTTCTTTCTTCCATATGAACACCAGAAGCAAAGGGCACTCTCTTCACGGCGCCTGGCCTTGGAGTCTGACACACTCATCCTCTTCCCGCATGTGTGGGGCGGTGAGTGTGTTCCACATATGCACGGGCCCCTTCCCCCAAGCTTTTCAGACCTATTATCCCATCTGTCTGCGCTGTCAGGGTGGGACAGGGCGGGTCCGAACTATTAGCTTCATTTGACACAGAAGAAAGGGAGGGTCAGGGAGAGGTGAGGTGATTCACCCAAGGTCACGAGTGGAGCCAGGCTGTCTCTCCCTCCAGGCCCTTTACCTGGGCCAGGCAGAGGCAAGAGTCTCCCAGAATGGTGGGGCCAACCAAATAAGGTGCTAATGGATGAGACAATAGCCGCATCACTGGTCTGTGTGGGGTTCCTCTGAGTCCCGTAAATGTTTCTCGAATGCGCATCCTGTGCCTGGCCTGGAATGAGACCCAGGAAATGCAGACATGAGCAGCACATGCTCTCTGCCTCCAAGGCACCCACAGCCCAGTGGGGAGACAGGTGCATGAGTCAATGGCTAGAGCAGATCACGGCCAGCATCATTACTATGGCATGCGCATCATTACTACGGCAGCATGCACGGGGCATTCGAGAAGAACACAACGGAGGTGCTTAGCCCAGTGTGAGCGTTCTGGAAGGTTCTCTTTGGGGAGGGGACTACTTTCACTGAGCCTTCAAGGATGAGCAAGAGGCAGCCAGGAGAAGGAAGGAGGGAGGACATTCCAGCTACCAAGAGCAGCAGGAGTGAAGGGGTGGGGTGCAGAAGCAGCATGGTGGAAGGTGGGAAATTCTAAGCACCAGGAGCCTGGAATTATTCGCACAAAAAAGTATGAAGAGGGAAGCGGTGGGAGAGCTGCAGCCTTTACTGGCTTTTGTCTGCCAGGCTCAGGAGCTTGGACTTAATCCTGAGTCCAAGGGTCCTCATCCTTTTCTTGGTGGATCCCTCAGAAATTGGATGAAATCTATGGACCCTCTCCTAAGAAAACTGTGTGTATCGCATGCACACAAAATTGTGACTGCAATTACAAGGCTCGCCTATCTTCGGAAGCCCAGGCTAAGAACCCTTGCTTATGCAATAGAGAATCGCTAACAAATGTTGAGCGGGAGAGTGATGCGATCAGACTTGCATTTCAGAGTGGCATTCTGCAGCGAGATGGAAAACAGACTGGAAGGAAAGTCTGCAGGTAAGGAGCCTGGCTAGATGTACTCGTGGCTCCAAATTCTGGGAGAAAAAGCTTACTTTATCCATTATTGTGCCAATTAAATGGCATTTGTAGAACTTCCGCGTGCAGTGTGTCTATTTCACGGTTGAAAGGCAGTTTTTGACTTGGGATTCGAAAATGAATTTTGTAATGTTAAAACAAACATTTACACGTCCAGTAATTTTGGGGCACCTGGGTGGCTCAGTCGGTTGAGCGTCTGGCTTCGGCTCAGGTCACGATCTCACGGTCTGTGAGTTCGAGCCCCGCGTCAGGCTCTGTGCTGATGGCTCAGATCCTGGACCCCGTTTCAGATTCTGTGTCTCCCTCTCTCTCTGCTCCTCCCCTGTTTGTGCTCTGTCTCTGTCTCTCAAAAATAAATAAATAAACATTTAAAAAAAAAAGTCCAGTAATTTTTAGTGGAAAGGAAGAATTCTTTCATGGTGTTGGGTGAAGGCTATGAAAACGTACCTCGTCCCACTAATGTCCTTTATAGCAAAAGGACTGAGTGCAGAACCATGGTTGCCTTTACTCGTCATGTCTTTTTAGTCTCCTCCAATTTGGAAAAGTCTTCCCTGGACTTTGGTGGTCTTGGTCCTGTTACAGAGGCGAGTTCACTTATTTTATAGAATGACCTATAATTAGGGTTTGCTGGACGTATCCTCAGTCATACAACTTTAGCAGCAATATCGCAGAAGTGATGCTGTGTAATTCTCAGTGCATTCTATCACAGAGTACACAATTTTCATTTTTCCTATCACTGTTGGTGTTAGCTTTGATCACTTGAGCAAGGTACTGTCTGCTAGCCTTCTCTACGTTTTGTGGAGAGGTATTTTGGGTGTATACACACATTCCATTTCTCATCAAAGTTTTGATGTTATTTATTTATTCATAGGGTACAACTCATAGCTTCCTATTTTACTGAATAGGTTGCAATTATCTATTTGTGATATATAATACATATAATAGGTTTCTGTGTATCTATCGAATCTATTTCTATCTATCTATATTGCTAATCCAATTACCCTAAATTTGGCCATTGGGAGTACCTTCAAACTGCCTTCTGTGTCCTTTAGATATGCCTCTGTCAATCTTTGAGGAATTCTTTACTTTCCGGCACGAAAAGACATTTCAGGCTCATTTTATTCTTTCTTTTATTTAAAAAAATTTTTTTTACGTTTATTTATTTATTTTTGAGACAGAGAGACAGAGCATGAACAGGGGAGGGTCAGAGAGAGAGAGAGAGAGAGAGAGAGGGAGACACAGAATCGGAAGCAGCTTCCAGGCTCTGAGCCATCAGCCCAGAGCCCGACGCGGGGCTCGAACTCACGGACCGTGAGATCGTGACCTGAGCTGAAGTCGGACGCTTAACCGACTGCGCCACCCAGGTGGGTTCTTTCTTGCCCCAGTCCTGAAATCAGCCATTTCTCTAAGGACACAGTTCTTGTTAGTGGAGAATGGTATTTAGAAGCCACAATTGAGTCTCTCAGAGTGCTCACAGTTATTGAGGTGTTGCTTCTCTCCTGGTCTCAGTGGACAGACCTTGAGAATATGTGTATATTTAGAAACCACGGGTTCACCTCTGATTTTAATCTAGCACCTTCTCTGACCGTGAGAGATCTCACCCCTATTATCTTTATCCTATGTACTTATTTGATAAGTCTCTCTCAATGTAACCAAACTCCTGTCACTGCTGCTCCTGCTCTCTGGTGCGGACACTCTCACGTCCCCACTTGGGTGGGTACTGTCACCTGCACTGTGCAGCACCCTGCATGGACGTTGACCTCAACCTCTTGGTCTACAACACCTCATGTGGGAGCACCAAAGCTACCTCCCCTCCATGAGAATGTTCTCTTCATACTATTCAAGCCCCTCCCTCACGGACATTGTACTAATTTTCTTTTGCTGTTGTAACAAATCACCACATACTTAGTGACTTAAAACAGCACAAATTTGTTGTTGCGCAGTTCCGGAAATCAGAAGCATAAAGTGGCTTCACAAGATTATGTTCCTTCTGGGGGCTCTAGGGGAGATTTCATTTCCTTGCTTTTTCCAACTTCTGGACGTTGCACACGTTTCTGGGTCCGTGGTCTTTTTCTCCACCTTCGAAGGCACTAGTTTCGCATTTTTCTCTCCTTTCTGACCTCTGCTGCTGTGCTCTCTCTCTCTATGTGACCCTCCTCTCTCCCTCTTGTAAAAACCCTCGAGATTACATTGGGCCCACCTAGACCATCCACAGTAATCTTCCCATTTCATGATCCTTAATTCGTCACCTCCACGAAGTCCTTTTTACCACGGTAACATATTCGTAGGCTCTGGGGATGAGGATGTGGACATCTGCAGAGGGGCTATTATTCAGCTTACCTCAGGCCATTTTCAGTCCCACTTTATGGGTTGGGAGCGAATTATTCAAAGACGGAAGGGGGGAATAAGGGGAAGAGAAAGAGCGAGAATGGATTTTATAGATACCATTGTATAGATAGATATTTTATATGTATAGTTAACACTGAGAGGTTTCATATTACCCAAGACGTTGTCGTTTATGTCAGGGCCAAGACCCAAATCCAGATGGCTTGATTCCCAAGACACGGGGACCTCTTTTTTCCCCCCTCACTGTGTCCTGAACGGCTACTCTCCAAGTTGCGTTCCCTCACCCAATACTGCAGACCCCTAGGGAGCTGAGCTCTCGCTACCATAACCATCGACCTTAACTGCATTTTTCTAGAAGGCTTACCAGAAGGCTAAGCATAGTTGTGCCTCGTCATTTGGGTGTTCAGTTATTGTGTTGTGGCAATGGACAATAGTCTTTCTGGAGAAAAGGAGAAAAAAAATTATCTCTAATTATTGACACTCTTGTCCTGCTTACCTTAGCCACAGCTCAACAGAAGAAGGAAGTGACGCCCGCCACTATCTCAGTAATCAAGCTCTGATTATTTGTAGCCCTCTGCAGGGGGCAGAAGAGAGGTTGGAGTATAGAAATAAACAGTTGGTTCAGGTTATATGACTCTTTCCTTGCAGAGATAGTGCAAGAAAAACCCATACGGTCTCAGGTATTAGCCGAAATGTAAAACCAGCTTCCCCAGTGCGTTCATCGGGTCAATGTGGCTCCACCCCACTGGCCACATTAAGGATATCAATGTTATGAGAGGATGTCAACTCTCGTATTCTGAGAATACTCCCCCCATCTGCTGCCCTGGAATTCTGGGGACTTTCGTGGCTGGAACAAGACTGTCTGTTATTTGGCTTCACCAGGAAGGACGTGAATGGCTCAGGTGAGAAAAGAGAGGTGTGGGGTATAAAAACACTTCCCAGAAACTGTCCAGAAAAAAAAAAAAATGCCTCTCCTCCTGCAAGCACATTAGTCCTTGTTTTATTTTTTTCTCCCTTATATAAGTGTACTTGATATTTGGGGGGATTGCGTCTGTCATTTAATCTTTCGTCTCCTCACCTCACCCACCCATTCAGTGATGTTTGTGAAAGATCAGCTGTGAGCCGGGCACTGTACATGGGCTCGAGTGCTCTGAGCTGAGCCGGACTCAGACTTTCCCTCGAGGACCTCCCAGAGCTTGGTCATGGGGAACCTTGGTGGGCTAATCCAAACGTCTGACGCCGCTTACCTTTCAAGCTGAATTCAGAACTCTTGGCACGTGGGGGATGCTCCCTAAATGTTTGTTGAATGAAAAGGCACCGTTTCTGCCCTGAGGCCCTGAGACCTGCACGGTGGCTGTTCTGTCCACTTTTGCAGATGGTGACACAGGCGGAGCGGCTGCGACTTGCTCAGGTAGCACAGCCAGTAGATGGCGGAATCAGGATTTGAACCCGCACCCTCTGACTCCTGTCGTATCTCACTGAGAGCGCGTCCCAGGCTCACACACCTGGAGGCTTGCAAAAGGCAGCAGGACGGAGTTCACAGGCATGGCGGCTGGCGATGTGGGTTTCAGCCCAGGAGAAACCTGAACTGGTCTCAGCTCACTCCTTTCCGAGCATCCCAGAATTTATGGAGGTTTCCGCTCGTTCTCCTAACCTAAGCCTCCTGCTCTCTCACCTTGACACCCTTTCCTGATATCTTGGTGAGGCACTCTCTCTTCCTCCTGGTAGAATGTTTCCTCACCCCTTCTTCTACACCAGGGTGGGTACAGCCGTGGGGAGCTGCCCAGACCTTCTGCCCTTCGGCAGCTGAGCCTTTAGGGCTAGGCTTTCTTACTCCTCCGTAGGGACCATCACTGCAGAGCAGAGGTCTTCAAACGTATTTTCTCCACAGAGCCCTTGGTTCAAACCAGAGTTGCCACGGGAGCCCAGAGTGTGAAACGGGTCAGATGAAGGTGGTGGTCTAGGTGGGCGGAGGTCCTGGAGTTGGGCCCCATCCCTGCCTTCTCCTTGCTCTCCTGTCTCCTGAACAGCTGGGCCTGGAGGGGCTTATGGGGTCTCTGGATCTCTACCACTCAGTTTGAAGACACTGGCTCAGCGAATACATGCCTGTCCCAGAGCGGGACTCTGAACTCAGGATCCTGAGCCTGGTCCGAGGGGGTTGGGGGAAGAAGAGTGGGGCTGGGGGAGACACCGGCCCGTGCGTTTGAGGCTCCCGGCACCCGTCTCCAAGGGAGACACACTTCTTTATTCCCTGGCATTTTCCTTCTTGCTGTATTTCCCCCCACTTCCCCACGACATTTCCTTTTAAGGTGTTTAGACCCCTGACATGTCACCTGACGGGTGGCCAGAAGAGGCAAATGCAAACACTTCCCCGCCCCATCGTTTTCCATCCTGATGGACCTCCTTCCGTTGGATGCCAACTGTGCCCTGTCCCCAGACCCCTGAACTTGACCCCTGAACTTGACCCCTGAACTTGACCCCTGAACTTGCTTGCCCTGGCTTGCTTGTGGATACTCGGCTCTTTCTCACCTAGGCACTCCCCAAACTCCGCCGCCTCAAATAAGGGACCTTGTTTTATCTCTGGCCACTTTGCCTCACATCCCACCCCGCCCCATCTTGTTCACCATGAATAGAAACCCGTTGCTTCCCAGCTCAGCTCTGAGGAAGTCTGGAATTGTCAAAACAGAGCTCTACTAAGATGCCATAGCCACACAAAAAGGAAACAAAGAAATCACTGTGGCACAACATGATTGACTTCTGCAAAGTCAAATTCCTTATTTTAATTCTTCCCACAGAGTAGCTTGGCTCGTGCCAATTCTGGGCATGCTGCCCTGGGCGCCTTCCCCCCCGCTCGATCCCGAGGTGGCTTGGGCACTGCTGGGAGGCTTGGTGGCATTCTCTTCTGGAAGTGATTTCTTCATCGTCTTTCTACTCTGGCTCCAGGTCATTGTCCCCGCTTCCAGGCCGAGATGTCTGTAGACTGGAGGCCGCCCTGGTTTTACTGGACCCTTGCCCCTGGAAGGCACCTACCTTCTGGGGCTCCAAGTACTTCTCTCCCGCAGCTGCTGACCTGTAATTGTCCCTTCCACCAGTAGGCAGGTGTCTTCCCTGGCTCCCTGGGGTCACCCCCGCCCCCAGCCCCCAGACTCCATTTTGCTATAAATTTTGTTTAAATGCTCTTGTTTAAAGAGCGTTCACTCACAAGCTTGATGGGCTGTTTTAAGCTTCTTGGTCTATATTTTTATTCTTGAAAATATCTTATTGCCCTCTCAAACACTAAAAAAAAAAAAAAAAAAAATACACTGTTTTAGAATTAGGTGACACCAAACAAAGTTGAGTAAATGTTAAAAATCAGCAAATAACAAATTATACAATTTGACCACCTTGAGGCTACTGATTGTTACCGCCTTTCCTATCCTTCTCTGCGCTCACATGCATATACGTACCAATGAGATTCTTTCTCTAAAACTACGGGATTACTCTCTGCATACTCAGCAACTTGCTTCTTTCACTTAACTTTTCTTGCTTTGTAGCGTTGATATTTTGGCCGTCCTCGGCTCCCTCACTCTGTTCCGGCCCAGACGTTTCCAGTCGTGCTCCTGCAGAACACAGGGTTTCCCTAAGTGGAATCAAGGGGCTGAGCTGTCAAAACCCAGTAAAGACCATCTGGATTTGGTTCTACCACCACTTGGGCGTACTATCTTCTTATCCTGAATGATTTCTAGATGAGTACAAAGTTTTGCTTAGTTATCTTCGGTTTAATCGGCCAGTATCTCAAAAGATCATGCCAAGGGCACTGTGACCTCCAGGGACTCTGCTATCTTCCCGCCTCTGGGATGTGCTGTGGGTCTAGGAGGCAGCTTTGACCTAAAGCCACAGTTTTAACTTGATCTGGCCGTGGGGGACTATGTGCCAACTCAGAGAAGGTGGGGTGATAAGGGGCTGTGTGCAAACGCTGGGCACCAGGGGCTTTCCCAACTCCACTGAGGCACCTCTCTGGAAAAGGAGGACACCGAGGTTGTGTCCTGCGTTTTTCTGCTCACAGGACAGAGGTGGAGTCCAGGAGTCCAGTGAACAGGGGGCCCTGGGAAAAGGGGCAATGCGGAAGCATATCAGCTAAGGGAATCTCTGTAGGGCAGTAGGGGGCATGAGTCCCAGAAAAGTATTGAGGTTGGTTCCTTGGAGGGGGGATGGTAGAGTTCCCGGCAGTGGACTGGAACGAAGCAGCTACACAAGAACATTGGAGATTTCCACTGGGGCCTCCCAGAAAGATACTAGACAAGGCGAAAACTTTGCGAGGAAGCTGGGGTTCTGCGAGGGTGCAATTTATCCTGTGGGGACTCATTTGCACTTGTGTGCTGTGGGACAGATTTGTGTCAAGGACAGAAGCTCTAACAGAGTGGCACAAGCCAAGAGGGAAGGGCAGAGAGGTCTTAGAGCTGCTGCTGTAGGAGCTCGGGTAACATCGCCAGCACCTGGCCCTCTCTCCGCTTCTTTCTCATCCACGTTGGTTCCGTGCCCATCTGAGCCAGGCGCTCCTTTGGCCTCAGAGATGGTGGCGGGAGCTCCAGACTTGACATCTTCCTGCTTCAAGCCCAGCAGGAAGGCACCTGCCACTCTCCCAGCCATCCCAGCAGCCCCTTCACCGAGTCATTCATCCCACTGAGGAGCGGGTCACACTGACTGTCTTAGTTCAGGGCCATGCGCCCCTTCCCTGGACACTGGTGTGGGCCAATCCGTCCCAAACTGCCAGGTTGGTGAGGGGTGATTCTGTGGGAAAAATCGACAATCCTAAGGAGTGCGTGTGGGAAAAGCAGGTGTCAGGAGGCCAAAAAACAATGCTTAAAGAAATATTTAAGTTGGGTCGTTGCATGGCTCTGAGAAACTCAGGAAGAAGCGAAAACCAAGGGAGGATAGGGTTACCATTTTTACGTGCCTGGGCGTCTTCTCGAGGAAGCCAGTAGAGGTATATTCTGGTGGTTCCTGAGGGCACAGTGGCCCCAGGGCACGCTGAGCCCCCGTCTCTGGGAGTGGGACTGATATTTCCTACACTAAGCTTCCATATCTCCACAATAGTCACCAGTTGGGTAAAATATTTTTGCATAAGGCATAATCATGGTTTTCTCACCAGAGATAGACGTGGCGAATGGGGTAAGGTTTAGCAAGGGTTAGACAACAGCAATACTTTGCAGCCCTGAACATTTATGAGACACAGAAAACAAGTGGGCTGAGTCTTGTGCATTCTGTGTGTGTGTGTGTGTGTGTGTGTGTGTGCGCCCACGTGTGCATGCTTGTCTGTGCACTGGGGGGCACGTGAGGGGACAGGGGTGGAATGAAACTTGCCATGGAGACCTAAAGTTGCTCATCCCCCATCCAGATCATAAGTGGGGGTGGAGGGCTGGTGTTTGGATGAATGATGAATTTGCTTTGAGCCTCTCACAGCAGAGGAGCGCATCAGGACCAATCAGGGCAGCGTGCTTGCAGTAGAAACAGCTGGGGTAGGGAGGGCACCCGGGCCCTTCTTTCCAGGTCTGGAAGTCCAGTTGGCCTCCTCTACCTCCTCCTGTTTCTGCAGGAATTCTCTGTGAGGCAGTGGAAGATGTCATACGCAACTCCCTCCTGAGTGGAGAAATGAGACACGGTGACAGGTTTGATATTCATCTTGTCTCCTATCAGGTAACCCTTCTGGTCCTCCCAGGGCGCACGAATTGTCTCTCCCTCCCTCTCTGTCTCTCCCTCCCTCTCTGTCTCTCCCTCCCTCTCTCTGTCTCTCTCCCAATCTCCTCAAATCCCCTGTATTAAATTACTGTTGAAATGTTTCGAACTCTCAGCACCAGGATCGTATGACAGAATGCATGGGGCTTTGCTTTTTAATCTTGCCCGAGAGAGAGAAATGGAAATGACTTCCAGGATTTTGACACAACGATCAGACAAAAAAAGATTTTTATCCCCCACCCTTCGAATAAATGGGAACTTGTCAGATGCCATTATCAAGTCATATAGATCAGAATTCGTCTCAGTTGTTTTTTTTTTTTTTTTTTTTTGTGGGCCTAAAAGCAATAAAGAGTTATAACTGCATTCCAAGTTATGTTTGGATTATTGACGACTCCATGACCAAAGATTTGTCTGTCCTGAAGGCTGATGGAGTTTGAGCTGATTTATCTCCTGGAGCTGGAGGCCCGATCCCTCACTGAGCCATAAAACACAGCAGTGGGCTCTTCCCCGACCACTTTGCTTGAACCACTGAATTTGGATTTTCTGAAATGACCATCTTGAGGGCTACACTCTCAAGATTCAGAGAAGCGGGGGAGGCGGGGGCGGGGCCGCCCCCCGATGAACTCATTTTCCAATCCTGGTTTTCATTTGCATGGGGGAAAAAAAGAATCTATTCTAATAAAGACCTCCGCCTGTGCCGAGGGATGTTCAGGAATTATTTCCTGCCGCCGTTCCTCTATTAAATAAATAAATTGCTGCTGCCTTTGATTTTTCATCAGGGGACTTTGACAGATCTCGGATGGGTGACTTCAGGTTTAAAGACTTATTTGGTTAGGCTGGCTTCCGGTGACATGGCCACGAAGATACTGTTAAGGAAAAAGTCTAGTTTCTTGACCCTCAGGCGATGAAGGGAATCAGGATGACCCAGCACCCCCTCTCTGTCCACCAGTCCATCATTTCATTGGTTCTTTTCTAATGAAGACAGATGCCAGGCAACTCTGGTTTATCCAGCTACTCAAAGGTGTAACTGACTTCCCAATTTATTAACAATGGTGATTCATTACCATGACAATTGGGAAAAACTGATTACCTTTGAATTTCTGATGAGGTAATCCTGCCTCTCTCAAGCTCTGGTAATGAATCACCATCTTCCCTCCCTCCTCTGACCTAATTTTCCAAATCATGTACCTGTATAAAATATTGTGCAGAGGCGTGCATCTATTTATCTTCCAGGAATTCTCTCCTTCTGAATTCAAGAGAGAAGACAACCCCTCCAACTGGGAGGGAAGATTCATGAACGTTCTGGGTACGGAATTCACCGGGGTCCAATCTCTTGGATAATCAATCTGTACTGTGACGAGTCTGGGAACATCCATTCCCATCGTGCTGGCTAGGATGCTAGAGTCTCTACCTGATGGAAATGGAGAAGTCCATAGGGACAACATGATTCCCCTCCTCTCTGTTGAAAGACAATACCTGAACCTTAGGCTTAAAGGGCTGGCGTTTCTTGTGGTAATTCTTCAAGCTCCATGATGTCTCAAACAAGAAGACCTGAGGGTCTCAGAATTGTTAGCTTAAGTGAATGATACCCTTGACTGCCATGGGTCGCAGGATCAATGGCCTGCTATGAAAGTTGATATTTACCAACTAGTGCTGACTTCATTGTTGAGACTCCCGGACACAGGAATCTTTCCCCATGGTGCCGAGGGTGCCTTTGATTGACCGGGTTGTATTGCCCGGAACACGCAGTTGGTAGGGTGGGGGAGGGAGACACACGATGCACTTTCTCCTCATCACTTATCAGCTAACTGTCATTTTATCTTTCTTTCAGCTATGAGTAGCATCCCTAACTCTGTCTCTCTGTTTTTAGATCCCTCATTAAAAACACTCTACTACGTTTCCTGCCCTAGGAGTACCCACCTCTTAACTAACGCGTGGTTGTGCAGGCAAAGAGGTCACATCTCCTGGACATATACGTCAAGCAGTTTGATTCCCTTTAATACATACTTGCTGAATGTCCACAATGATGGGCACTGAGGATGACCAAAAAGATAAATGGGACACACAACTGATGCCTTGAGAAGTTCTTTCACTTAGAGGGTCAATGTCCATGTGGCCCAGACCAGTACGTTCCTATGGCATTTTCATATTTGTCCAGACTTTCTTGGTTTGGCATTTCCCAAGAGCAGACCCAAGGATAAAATCCTGGTTGGATGTGGCTGTTTAGCAAGTGGGTAAGGAAGGAATAAAACCCAGCAAAGCATGTGTTAGTGAGGAAGACTCACGTCCGCAAGGTAATCTCTGTAGAACCGACCCAGGGGACATGGGGAGACTGGTCATTTATCCACTAACTCCTTTGGTGGGGTGTAGCCCCCTCTCTTCAGGGCTGTGTTTGGGTCAGCTGAGCAAATTCCATGGTGCCAGAGAAAGCCCCTGGGGGAAGAGGAAGAGAAGCATGGGCAAGAGAAAGGGCAACTGAGTACCACAGCCATGGGGGGACAGTGGGGCTGGGACTGTGGCTCTACCATGGCTCAAATAAAAGAAGAGTCAGTGTGAGCTGCTTCTTTTCAAACCAAATAGGCAACACCCTAGCCTGGGCTTTCATGGGTCTGGAGGGGGGCTGGTGGGGAGTGATTGCGCCTGCTCCCCTTGTCTGTTCTTCTAATAGCAGAATCCTTTTCTCTTGCGACTGTCCCTTCTCTAACCTGGTAAAAGGCTTTCTATTGTATAACCTTTTCTAATAACTCAAGTCAGCCAGTCGGAATCCTTTGGGAATTTACGTGGGTATGTGACGAGAGTCCATATCTTCAGGGTCGTCTAAGTCTGGGTGGATGGCAATTTTTTTTTCTGCCATATTTGAGAATAAACCCAATGTGCTGGAGAGCACAACATTAAGAGAAGGGAAGGAGAGAGATGATGAGAAAGAGAGAGAGAGAACTGGGACACATCATTTCAAAAACAGTATTCATATCTGAAGTATGAAGTCCTCGGGAAGGCTCCTCTCATCGTTCACTCCCACCTCAAGCTGCTAGAGGTTGCCTTCCTCAGGTAGCCACGAGCTCCATGCTGATAAATCTGTGTTTGCACTTATGATATTATACTGTAGTTGTCTGAGTGCCTAGAGCAGTCTATCCCTTGGATGTCACCAGTTGTTCATTGAATGAATGAGGCACCACATTGTCGCTTTTCTGGTTATCCTTTTATTGGATCGTAGGAAAAGCCTATTTTCTGGAGGCTACCAGATGCTGTGGGGTTCCTCGTTGCTTGTTATGATCCCTCTTTACGGGATCAGGCACCATGGGGACAGGGTACCAAGATGGTTGGGTTGAGGCAGCAAATGGAAGCTCTTTTGAATGGCTCTTTGTAGAACTACATCCTCCAATAGGCTTCTCTAAAAGGATAAAAGGAAAGCACCGCTTCCTGTGTCAGCTAGAGGTAGTCTATACATTGAGAGTTGTGAGAGAGAGAGAGAGAGAGCAGGTTTGGACTTTTCTGCTACATTGATCATCTTTAGTTTATTGACCATTATGGTTAAGGAGGATTTTGACTCGCTCAAGAATTACGACTCACACAGAGAGGGATGAATAGAGCATTAGGAGAGGTTAGAAATTCAAGTAGCTTCCAGATTTTCTTGAGTACCTACAACGTGCTTAAATATCTTTAGTTCATGTGAGGAGTTCAAGAGATATTAAAACATAGTTCTGGAGAAAATGGAAAGCACCAGACTGAATATCAAGGGGTTAGATGCCAAGCATGGCCCTGTTACTAAGGGTGTCACTTTAAAGCAGTCACTTAACATCTCTAGCCTTCAATTGACTCACCCAAATCACGTTCACGAGAGTCCGGTCCTTTCTGAAAACCTGTAGGCATCTAATAAGATAATGCACGTAGAAGGACAACTAAATGCATGGCCGGTTAGACGGTGTGAACCGTGATTAAGGGGATCTCGAATCTGAAAAGCACTTGATAATGCAAAGCAGCCAGGGTATGCGAGCAAAACTGAATGAGGCATAGTTTGTCTTCCTTAATGGGGGCTCTAATTCTTAAAGGCCAGAAGCAGTAGACAGGGTTAGGCATTCATCCGTTGATTCAACAAATATTTGTTGAGCGCCTCCTATGCGTCGAGTGCTATCCTGAGGGCTGGAGTCAATAGCAGGGAACATAAACAGACAACATCGGCATCCTCATGGAGCTTCTGTTCTCGAGTACACAAATGCAGGGCAGTGTGCCAAGAAGGGATGGGGAGTGATACATATGGGCTGCAGACCGAGGCCCTTAGCCTCATGTTCAAACTCAGAACGCAGGACGGCTTCCAAGTTTTAGTTGAGGCAAGAAGGTAGGATTTGTTGCCTTTATCTTTCTTCTCATTCATGGTCCCAGTCATGGTCCTTATTTTCCAAGATCTAATCGCTTGGAAAGGACCCAATATGACAAACACATGTCCTCTCAGTGCCCCATATATGAAAAACCATGCTGGAAGCTTATTTTAGATTTAAGTATCATTGGCATATTTGTTTCTCTTGGAGTGAATTTATTTTCTCTTACACAATGTGAATTTTTTTAATGCACCTTATTTTTTACTTCACTTCGCCTGCTTGGAAACTCAGGGCTGAAGTTGTAGCTCAAAATTCATCACTAGAGATTTCCTTTGTTGTTGTTTTTAATTTTTACTGTGTGTTTATTTTTGAAGGAGACAGAGACAGAGTGCAAGCAGGGGAGGGGCAGAGAGAGAGGGAGAGACACGATCCCAAGCAGCTCCAGGCTCTGAGCTGGCAGCACAGAGCCCAACACGGGGCTCAAAGCCACGAGCTGTGAGATCATGACCTGAGCCGAAGTCAGACGCTTAACCGACTGAGCCACTCGGACGCCCCCATCACTAGAGATTTCTTTTGGGAATATACATAGGTATGTGTTACCTACCCATTGGCCTTAGCTCCCTATTCTATTTCTATCTTCCCTAACCATTACTTAAAATCTTTTTCTACATTGTTGTGTCGTATATATTTTCTCTTCCTGCCTCCAGTCCTGTGTGGAGTAAACTGGGGGCACAGATTTTAAAGGAAGAAAGAAATACAAGCCAATAATCTCTAAGCCTGGAGGCAGTTCTCTGTTCCGACTGGCATGCCCTCCCTTGATGTTTCCCTTGACTTATCTTGAAAGCTGGGATATTAGAATGAACGTTTCTTGGTGGGAGTGAGTAAGGAGAGACCTCAGCAAGCATATGGCGGGCACCTGTGCAGTGCGATGGGATGTGCATCAGCGAAGTCATGACAGCGTGTTGTACACAATCGGCTTGTTTCCTTTCAGCATTTAGCTCAAGTCATATGTATTATGCTTCTTGGCGTGTTTATTGGCTTTTTCCCTTCAACTTCCCCATTAGAACGTGAGCTCCTGGAGGGCAGGGGTACTGGTGTCTTTCACATTCACCAATGTCTCTCCGGGACCATGCACTTTGTTTCACACTCAACTAGCGCTCAATAAAAAAAATGGGTCCAGTGAATGAACAGAGTCGACGCTGATCTGATTGGCAGTTAAGTCTGCAAGCCTTAGCTTGAGAAACTTCACGGACAGAGATCAGCCCAAGGAGGTGGAGAGGGCTTCCCACAAGGGATGCTTGAGTTGGGATCTGAGCAGGCGGCTTGGCCAGCTAGCGATCTGCCCCTCACCAGGAGCTCTGATGGGGACGTCACCTCCAAACTCACCCCCTCTGCAGGAAGATCGGCTGCTCCAGGAGGACCAATGGATGGTAGCCTGGTGGGCTACTTTTCCTGCTGGAGGCATGACTGTCTGGGCTCTGATGCTTTAAAGTGGGTTTCCCTCCCTTCTTCCCTCCCTCCCTCCCTCCCTCCCTCCCTCCCTCCCTCAGTCCTTCCTTCCCTTCTCTGCCTCCCTTCTTCCTTTCTTCCTTCCTCTCTCCCTCCGCCTTCCCTCTTTTCTTCCTCCCTGCCTCCCTTCCTTTTCCCCCTTCCTAATAAAAACATCTTCAGCACTCCCAAGCCCTGGAAACGGTCCGTCCTGTATTCGTTTCCTATTGCCACGTAACAAATTACCACAAGTTCAGTGGCTTAAAACAACACACATTCCTTATGTCACAGCTTCCGTAGCTCAGAAGTCTGTGCCCAGCACAGTTGGGTTCTTCCGTAGGGTGTCGTCAGACTGAAATCCACGTATCAGCTGGAGCTGTGGTCCCATCTGAGGCTCAGGATTTTCTTCCCAGCTCATTTGCTGTTGGCAGAATTTCGTTTCTTGCGGTTGTAGGACTGAGAGCCCTGCTTTCTTCCCCGGCTGGCAGCCAGGGGTTGTTCTTGGCTCCTCGAGACTGCCTGCTGTCCCCTGCACGTGGACACTCTCCACAGGGAGGCAGTTTGCCCCTTTATGGCCAGCAGCAGGAGACTCTCTCCCGTTTAGAATCACTCTGCCTTTTTTGAACGGCTTGACTGATTACATCAGGGCCACTTGGGATAATCTCCCTATTGATTAACTTAAAGCCAACTGATTAGGGACTTATTTATATCTGTGGTGTCTCTCCTGCCGTATAATGTAACAGAAGTTATGGGAGTCATGGCCTATTGTGGCCACAAACCCCACTCATACTCAAGGGGAGGAGGTGACCCAAGGTGTGCACACGAGTTGGCTGGAATTTGGGGGGCCACCTTAGAGTTCTGTCTACTACCTCTCCCTTCCTTAGCCTTTCCTTAGGATAAAAAAGGACTTTGTCCTAAAATGGTGTTGTCTGCCTAATAGGAAAAAGAGGAAAGGAGGCATTGGGTAGAGTTCCTTAACCATACTGACTTCTGTCCCAGGGGACATTTGGCTATGTCTGGAGATATTTTTGCTTGTCACAACTAGGGGAAGGGGGTTAGGTGCCACTGGTATCAGTGAGTAGAGGCCAGGAATGTTGCTAAATATCCTACAATGCACGGGACAGCTGCACCCTCCCAACACGGGGCAATAGATTATCTGGCCCCCAATGTCACTAGTACTGAGACTAAGAAACCCTGGCCTAGGGGATGAAGGAACGGAGCCTCTATGTTGGAATGGGGGAGTGGACGGGGTAGGGCTAGTGCAGCCACAGGAAATGGGGAGCGAACTTTTAGAAATGGGTCAGGTGAATGAACACTCCCCTGGGCTGTGACACAGGATCTTTATTCCACCAGACATGCGACAGGTACAGGAAGGACCAGGACACCTGAGGGAAGTCAGAAATTCTGAAGCCTGCAGTCTCTTAGCAGACCTAGGATTTGAGCCTGGAGGGCTTTCTGCGAGGGGAAGGGAGAAAATCAGCTCTCTCAGTCGGGTTACCATCAGGTAAGAAACAAAAACAACTTACCGTGATCAGATGAAAACGGACTCTATCCAACCACCTTGCAATTTGCTCAACACTCTTCGAGACGTTCCTTGCTAGACTTCTGGGGTTAGAGGGGCCAACGAAGATTATCTAGGGCTGGGGTTGCAGATCCAAATGCCCTCAGGCCTCTGGCAGGTGGAGTAGAGGAGTCAGGGCCCAACGGGGGCAGCGGCCACCCGCAGGACACCCCCCGGCCTGGGGCGTGCCCCTCCCATTCTCTCCCTCAGCCTGCAGGAATGACAGCTCAGTATCGCACGTCTGATTTTTCAAATGAAATTAGGGAGTCAGGTTTTTATTTCACGTCTCTTAGTTTCCAAGTGTTGGCAATGGATTTCTCCATCATCACCATCCTCCTCCTCCTCCTCCTCCTCCTCATCATCATCATCATCATGCAGGCTAGCACCCCAAGTCGCCTCCGGCATTCTGGGCTGCGCCTGACCCCCAGACCACTGCTTTGTAGCCCGATTCTGAGTAGCTCATCAGCCAGCGAGAGCCTGTGGCGCTGATAACAAGGGAACCCCAGTTATAGGGGCTTAAACAAGTTGGGGGTTGATTTTTCACAGAAAAGAAGTCCAGGGCTGCTATGGTGGTGCCCTGAGTTGGTGTGCCAAGCCCCCAAGCTCTTCCTCTGCTTTGCAAGAGAACATGAACTTGCAGTCATTGCTGTAGTGCTAAGGTTGCTTCACTGACACCAAGACCTGTGCTGTTTCCACGCCCTTCTGTGTGCGCGCAAGGTTTTGTTTCAATGTTGAATCATAACCTTGGGAGGACATTATCAACAGTAGTTAAACTATAGGGCACAAATAGCACTCACAGCACCAGGCAAGCAAGACAGTTTGAAGATCTACGATCACAGGAACATAGTGAAGATGATTCCATGACCACTGCCTGGTTGATAGCAAACCTAGGATGCATCCTGCTTTTAGGGATGTTACATCGTGGGGATACAACCTGTGTCTTGGGGTCAACAAAATCTTTGGTTTTATTTGGGGTCAACTGTGGGGACGAAACTACTCAGAGACCCTGAGGGCTGGACCCCCAAGCTGTTCTGTCTTTTCCAGCTTTGTTTTCTCTCTTTCAATGCTGTTGCAAGTGGCTCGGGCTCAGTTCCTGGTTTCAGTTGGCTCTTGGCGTCTGCGGTGAGGACTCGAGGAAAGAATGATGGTTTCCCCAAGGGCTCACACGGCAGCGGTGCCACCCAAAACTGCGAGGGTCCAGACCAGTTGCCTGTCTTGGCTGAGGCTCGCTTTCCTCATCTACAAAACGGGAATAATTGTGCCTTCTTCCCGGCATTAATCGGTGTGTTGAGTTAAACGTATATAAAGTTCCCAGCACAGTGTTGCACAAAAGAGCAGCTTAATAAGCGTTAGCTTCCTTTTCCCTTTACAGAACTCACTCATCGAGAAGCCATGTTCCATTTCATCGACTCACCGGGGAAAAGCCCAACCACTGAAACCATGTGGGCTGTGGCCTCATTGATCCATGCTCTTTGGTTCTTTCCAAGTCAAGGTCTCTTCTGCCTGCTCATTAGGTCTAACTGGAGGTTTATCTTTCTATCTGAAGATATATCTCTAGTTTGTCTCCTGTTGAAATGTCCCTTTCTCCCAGGTAACATTGTAGAATTGCTACCAGGTGTGTATTCCTTCCAATGAGTGGCTATTAGATCCTTTCTTGGGAGGACGTTGGAAAACTGAAGGTGGAAGGAGGATGAAGGAGGGTGGGCATCCAGCAAGCTGAGAGGGTCACCTATTCACCTAGTGAGTTTCATGACTGGCTGTTGTCCATGGTGGCAGATAGTCTCATAGCAGATTTCTGTTTCTTTTCTTTTTTTTTTTTTTAATTTTTTTTCAACGTTTATTTATTTTTGGGACAGAGAGAGACAGAGCATGAACGGGGGAGGGGCAGAGAGAGAGGGAGACACAGAATCTGAAACAGGCTCCAGGCTCTGAGCCATCAGCCCAGAGCCTGACGTGGGGCTCGAACTCCCGGACCGCGAGATCGTGACCTGGCTGAAGTCGGATGCTTAACCGACTGTGCCACCCAGGCGCCCCAGATTTCTGTTTCTTAAATCCTTAAATCCCCCTCTCCTCCTCTAATATTTCTTCACTCTTGCTACCCTTAGGGATACATTTTGTTCTTTTCCCAACTCCTTGAAGTGACTGCTCTGCTCTTTATTTTCCCAGTGCTATGCATTGACCTTTGGGAGCAGCTTTGTTCTGCACCCCACCTGCTATGATGTGGATTATCCTTTCGTTTTTATTGTCTTAAGATCGTGTAATTGTAGTTTTTAGCTTGTTTATTTCCTTTTTCTTTGTTTCTTCCTCTGTTTGCTTCTTTGTCCTCTTTGTTCATAGCGCTATGATCTCCCCCTCTCCCAACACCTAAGCTCTGCAGATATCACAGAAAACGCAAAAGGCAGCGTCCCGACCTACCAAAGGCACCAGACCCATGTTAGCATCCCCAGACAATCGAGTCACCAGAGGCTGCATATTAGATAAAGTGGACATTCCACGACCACATGCATCTATCACGGAGCCTAAGTGAGGACCCAGCACGTGCCAGCTGGGTGGCCACAGTTTGTCCTTATGGTTACCTGCAAGAAATACTCATTTTTCATGATCATTTTCACTTATCAAGTTAAAAGTGTGTGCCAGGTACTTCATTAGATAGTGAGAAGGACAGATACACCCTTGCTCTTATATAACTTTCAGTCTAGTAGGGAAGATGAGTATTAATAAGAAATCACCCAGGAGTGCAGTGGGGGAGGAGGTGCTGGCTGGGAGGGCTACAGCTACGCCAGAGCTTGGACAAAGAAATGTTTCGTGGGTGGGTCTCAGCATCCTTGGGAGAGAGGTCGAGTTGGGATGTGAGGACCGAAACTGCAGGGGCTTGAGTGATGCAGAGCTGGTGAAGGTGAGGGGTGGGGGTGGGGGGCAGAGGCAGTGTGTGCAAAGGCCCCGGGGCTGGAGCCCAAGTCTGGGAAGGGAGGGCTGAGCACGGTGGAGCTGTGGCAGCAGGTCAGGACCATGCCGGTGGGTCGTGCAGGCACTGTGAACAGTTTTAATCTTCATCCTGAGATTTGTGGATGGTCTTGATTAGATCTGCATTTTGAAGAAGTTTCCAGTTTTTTTAAATGTTTATTTATTTTTGAGAGAGACAGAGAGAGAGAGAGAGAGAGACAGAGTGCAAGCGTGGGGGGTGGAGGTGGGGGAGAGACAGAGAGAGAGGGAGACACAGAATCTGAAGCAGGCTCCAGGCTCTGAGCTGTCAGCACAGAGCCCGACGCGGGGCTCATACTCACAAACTGCAAGATCATGACCTGAGCTGAAGTCTGACGCTTCACTGACTGAGCCACCCAAGTTTCCGTTTTTTAAGAAAGGCTCAGATCAGGTCTGTTGCTGGACATGGTTTCTAGCTGCTGAAGTCGGAACCCATTAGAAGGGGTGAGTGTGGGCACAGGAGGCCTGCCAGCAGGGCTCTGTGGGTCCGGGGGAGACTAGAGTAGCTTTGACTTAGCGGCAAGGCGAGAGCGGATGGACCCAGGGGCGGAACAGAGAGGAGGGGAGCAGGTTTCCAGCCTGGGCACCTCTTAGTGCCGCGGCCGGGCTCACGGGCGGAGTGGCCATGCCCACTGCTGCCCAGGTCTGGGGGCCAGGCCAGGCCCTGTGGAGGTGGGTTTCCCTTGGCGGTTCTCTGTCTCCGTCTCTCTCGTCGGGTCTCTCCTCACTGTTTTGAAACGCCGTTCTGTGCCATCTGATTTGATGCGTGTTTCTGAGTCTGAGGGTTTGGTTTTAGTTGAGGTAGCCGCACCCCCACCCTTAGCAGCCCCCTGCAAAGTCAAGTGGAACCAGATGTCTAACAAGCTCCTGGCACCGAAAGGCTCATTTAAGACTAGATCAAGGGCCAGAGTGATTCGGGTGAGGGATGGGGGTTTTGAAGTGCTGACCACATGAGATGATGTTTAGAAAGCCTCTTGTCACACCGCGTTGAACTGCTTAAGACGAGGGCTTCCCTCCCAGCCTTATCTTTGTTATGACTGCATCGGCAGCAGGGGGGCGGCAGGGACCTAAGTGGCTGCGTCCATGGAAACGTAATGCTGGATGGGATGGACAGACAGGGACAGGCCCGGGCTCTGCTTTTGACAAGGCGAATGGGGCAGCCCCTCAGGGGAGGGGTGTCCTGCTCCGTCTGAGGTGGGGGGGCGGGGGACGGCTCGGACCTGGGCCGCGTAGGCTAGTCCGGGGTCTCCCAACCAGTGGAATGTGTGGCCTCAGTTCATAGGTTAACATGGCTCTTTAGCAAAATGCCTCAGCACCTTGGGGCCTTGGTGACGTTGGAGGGACTGCCCCTCCCCGGGTTAGCCAGTTCCTGGAGATAATAAACAACTCGCCTGGCATATGCTTTTTAAATACAAACCGATCTATCCAGAGTCCACACCTCCAACTACCTCCTTATCAGGCTCTGATACTCACCAATACTGCTCACTCCAGAGACAGGTACCAGATAACTAAGGACACGTCTTCCCTACACCCTGGAGGGCCCCCCCCCAAAAAAAACCCGATATTATTTAAACTAGCCAATCTTTTTTTCTTTATTAAAATTTTTTTTAATGTTTATTTATTTTTGAGAGAGAGACAGCGAGAGACGAGTGGGGGGAGGGGCAGAGAGCGAGGGAGACACAGAATCCGAAGCCGGGTCCAGGCTCTGAGCTGCCAGCATAGAGCCCAGAGTGGGTCTTGAACCCAAGAACCATGAGATCATGACCTGAGCTGAAGTCAGATGCTTAACTGACTGAGCCACCCAGGGGCCCCCAGACTAGCCAATCTTACACGTGCTTACCCTGACTCATCTGTTTCTTCCCGTGGAAACCACAGTAAAGGCACTTGTCCATGGTTCCTCCTGCTCCCTCTGCTTCCCGGCCCCCCACCCCTGCTGCTTCTCCATGTGGTCCCCTGTGGCCTGCCGTGCCTTTTGTGCTTAGGAGTAGTGAGTAACCAACTATATTTTCAATGGCGATTGTCTCCTTATTTGTTGGCCTCACCGTACCTCAAAGGTGTTGTTAGCACACTGTAGTTTGGAATGGCGGTAAGCCAGGGTTTCGTAACATAATAATGGCTCGCACTCCCTTGAGCCCCATGCCCACGTACCCCGCTGTGACGGGGGGGGAAGGATAGTGCCGTTTACTGGCTCTAGGAGATGAATATAATCACAGACGAATGTCATCACACAGCTCCCCCCTTACTTGTGAACGCAGTTACCATCAGCTGTGGTCTGGAAGCAGATGACCCTCCCTCTGACGCAGTGTCAAACGGACAATGGCAGTCTAACGCTACGTCATTCAACTCACTTCATCCCGTGGACATTTTATCATCTCACATTATCACAAAAGGAAGGGTGAGCGCAAGACGATAAGATACTAGGAGGGACAGAGAGGGGCCACACTCACATAACTTTTACTATGATACGTTGTGAACTTGTTCTATTTTATTATTAATTATTGTTAATTTCTTAGGGTGCCTGATTTATAAACTAAATTTTATCACAGATATGTACGTATAGGAAAAAACAGTGTATACAACGTGCAGTAATATCCATGGTCTCAGGCAGCCACTGGGGGTCTTAGAACGTATCCCCCATGGATAAGGGGCGGACTAATGCAGTTGTGGCTGTTTTTGACATGACCTCCAATTTTTTTGACACTCTTCCCACTGAGAAATGGGGTCTGTGTCCTCTCCTCTCCAATCTGGGCTGGACTGGGACAGCTTTGACCAATAGAGTTAAGTAGAAGAGATTCTGCTGACTTTGAAAGGAGGTAAGAAAATGCTTTCAACCTCCGTCTCGTCCTCTTGAGATGTTTGCTTTGCTCTGGGAGTTACCATACGTCATGTAGCAAGTCTAACTAAGCTGAGATGGCCAGGCTGGAGAGGCCACGTTTAAGCCAAGCTTTCCTAGAATTCCTGGTTCACAAAATCATGAGCAAATTAAGGTAATTATTGTCTTAGGCTCCTGAATTTTGGGTTGTTATTCAGTAGCAGTAACTGAAACAGTAGAGTACATTTATGTTGCACGTAACACTGTTGTACGAAGCACTTTATAGACATTATGTTATTTGATTTTATTAATGATACAAAAGGTGGGAAGTAAGCTTCTCATTTTACACACGTGGAAACCGAAGGTCAGAGAGATCAGGTGGTTGCACCAAGGTCCCACGGAATTTGGTGTGTAGGATACCAAGGCTGAGACTCAAATCCAGGGCTCTCTGGGCTCCAAAATATTTCATCACTTTTGGGAAACAATACTGAGGACTTAGTTCTCCTTAAGGCAAGCCCCCTGGGAATGTGGCTATGGACATATTGCTTGTTTAGGGTTAGGACCTAAAATATATAAAGAACTTATTCAACTCAACTGTGAAAAAACAAAAAATCCAGTTAAAAATGGCAGAAGACGTGAACAGACATTTTTCCAGAGAAGACATCCAGGTGGCCAACAGACACATGAAAAGATGGTCAACATCACACATCATCAGGGAAATGCAAATCAAAACCACCATGAAATACCACCTCACACCGGTTAGGATGGTTAAAATAAAAACCACAAGAAACAACAAGTGTTGGCTGGGATGTGGAGAAAAGGGAACCCTTGTGCACTGTTGGTGGGAATTTAAACTGGTGCAGCCACTGTGGAAAGCAGTACAAATGGTCCTCAAAACATTAAAAACAGAACTAGCATATGATCGAGTAATTACACTACTGGGTAATTACCCAAAGAATATGAAAACACTGGTTCAAAGGGATGCATACCTTCCAATGTTTACAATAGCAAAATTATGGAAGTAACCCAAGTGATACTTGATGAATGAATGGATAATGAAGATGTGGTGTTTATAAAATCAACGGAATAATACTCAGCCATGAAAAGAATGATGTAACTGCCAACTGTAATAGCACAGATGTATCTAGAGCGTACGTTAAGTGAAATAAGTCAGAGAAAGACAAATACCATATGATTTCCCTTACATGTGGAATTTAAGAAATAAGCCAACAAAAACAAGCAAAGGGGGGGAAAAAGAGAGAGAAATTAACCGAGAAACAGACTCGTGACCGTAGAGAACAAAGTGATGGTTACCAGAGGGCAGGAGGGAGGAGGATGTGTGATGTAGGCGATGGGGATTAAGGAGTCGCTTGTGCTGAGCCCTGGGTGTTGTATGGACGTGTTGAATCATTATATTGTACACCTGAAACTAACATATCACTGTAGGTTAACTAGGTTAAAATTGTAAAAATGAGTTAAGCAACATCATGTTTTTTACGTATTATTTTAAATGATCTATTAGAAATTATTATTAATTTCCTCCTTACTGGTCTCTTTTTAAAATATGTTTTTTTAAAGATAGGATTTATGACATCGAGAAATAAATAACCCAGCATAATGACATAATTTCCAATCACACATATGTTGTGTATTTCCTGTTCAAATTAAGGTATGTGCATGTTTACTTATTAGATATGTCATTTGAAAGTATTTCTCGGTTGTGTTTCGTTTTTGTGGACTGTGCCCTGGGTTCTCTCTCTAAAAAGCTTGTCACCATCCATACAGGTCAAGATTCAGACTTCAGCAGGCGTCCTTTTCATGGCTGAACATATTTGAAAGATCAGATTATAAAAAACAGTAAAATAAAATGAGGAATGATTAAAAAAACACAAATGCTGCTTATCTGTCAAGGATTATCTAGAAAGTTCTAAAGATGATCTCTACATTATTTCTTTATCATTAACATTCTGTTCTTCCTAACAAGCATGCTGTAGACACTATTCTATTCCACTCGTCTTAGGCCAAGATACGATTTTGGGTTTAGGTCACCAGGACCTGAGTTTACATGAACTAACCTGGTGTCGTCTCCAAGGCGAAGGCCTTAGGCTAAGTTTCTGGAAGGTGGAGATGCCTTTGGATCCCTCTGTGCTTTGCTAAAATAATGATATTATTCGAATATTGAGATTTCCTAACATACAGCCTTCCGTTGGGGTCCTGTTTTGGAGTAGAGATACTCTCCCAGGCCGTTTAAATCATGACCTTACTAGAGTGGGCTCCCTTCTCCCCACCAAGTCTCTCAGCAGCCCTGCTCGTTCCAGAAGAGAGGCGCACAGCTACCCTGGGCCTCTGCCAGCTGTCCCCACCCCACGATGTCTCTCCCTCACTACCCAGAGAGGAGCCCTTCACACAGGCTCATGGTCCTCCCCCCTCCGAGGGTGGGAAATGGGGCTCAGAATGCTACTGGCCCAGCAGGGGATGCAGGGCAGCGTGCACTTGAAGCTGGGGCAGCAGAAGGCACCTGTGTGCTCATGGCAGACGCCGGCCTCCATGATGCTACGTTTGTTGAGTGGGGGGTGGATGGTTCTAGAGCAGCTCCTGACAAGGGTTCCTGGCAGGATGGGGATGAGTCCATGTCCCAGATCACTGACATCTTTTGTTTGTTTGTTTGTTTTTTGGTAATGTGTATTTATTTTGAGAGAGAGCGTGAGTGGAGGAGGGGCAGAGAGAGAGGGGGAGAGAGGATCTGAAGCGAGGTCTGCGCTGACAGCAGAGAGCCCCATGCGGAACTTGAACTCACAAACCACGAGATCGTGAACTGAGCGGAAGTCGGACACTCAGCCGACTGAGCCACCCAGGCGTCCCTGACATCTTTCTAATAGCTGCCAATGCAAGGCCTTCACTCTTAAGGGCAGGTTAGGCAGCTGAGTGGGCACCAACAAGGATGATAATAGGCACCGTGTACTGTGTTCAGGCATATCGTGTGCCATGTTTGCTGTTCCCATGGTAACAAGTTCTCACGCCTGAACCACAAAGTTAGCTCCTCCTATCCCTATTTTACAGCTAAGGAAACTAGGTTCAGAGAGGTTGAGTCACTTAGGTCAGGTCACACAGCTAATAATTGGTGGAGCTGGCATTGAGAGCTACGTTTTCAGTCATTCCTTCATCCAACCAATCTTACGAATAACTCCTCAATGCGACGCTCCAGGCTCTGGCGAAGCACTGGGACTACCACAGCGAACAAGGCAGATGAAGTCCAGTAAGGGAAGAGGTAACACGCGGAGAACAGCAACTCATCAGCAGAGTATTTTCTGATTGAGATAAGACTGACGGTGGAGGTAAGTGGGGGTGAGGCGAAAGGGAGTATTTAGGGATGTGAAGGGGGTAGGAGATGGGTTTACTGCCACAGCCCGTGTCCTGCCTCCTCGGATGCGGGGCTACGTCCAGCTTATGTCCATGGAACTACATACAGCCTGGGGACGAAATTACCGCCTGGGCACCTTGGTGTCATAGGACTATAGATCTGTGAAAGCTGGGTTGCGTTACTAGACAGAAAGCGCGGCAGAAATTCTGGGAGAATCGATGCCGGACTGAGTCAGGAGGTCTGGGTTCTGGGGCTAACTTTGCAGCTGATTTGCTGTGCAACCTCGGGCAAAACGCTCAGCCTCTCTGGACCTCACCTCTACACCGGTGCATGATGATGAGGGTAATGTGAGAAAAGCACACTGTGCCCCAGGGTTGCCCCAAGATGCCGAGCCCTCTTTTCCCTCCACTGTCTTTTGTGGGCTGACCACCATCTCTCTTCACAGCGAGCTGAGGGGAAACAGGTCACAGACAGTGGATACCACTTGCTCTTCCCTTGGCTGCCCCGAGCCTCACTCTCCCCGTCCCCCTGTCCTGGTAGCACGGGGCACACGCTCTCTGCTGCCATCGATAGCAGCTCGATATTAAGCCACCCCTTTGTCACAGCAGGATTTAGCGTGCTCTCCATTCTTGGCACTTGGCGGCTTGGGAGTCCCCGGCTGCCTCTTCCTCTATCAGGAACCTCCACGCTTTCCTCTCTTTGTCGCTCCAATTCCTGCTCAAAAGCTCTGAGTTATCCCTTTCAAGCACATGTGCTCCTGCAAATCTATTTCCCCACTGACACCTTTTGCTTTGTTGGGAGCAACCTGTTGGTTTTTCCAAGACAGCCGTACATTGTCTCCCATGCCTCACCGCCTCCCCCGCCCCCCGCGAGCCCCCCCCCCCCAACTTCTTTCTTAGGCTTGTGTGTGGTGAGAATTCCCAGGGCGGGATATTCATTTTCTACGGCTGGGGCCAGTCCCTGGCTGGTGTGTGCCCCAAACCCCTTCCTTCTTGGCACTCTCTTTCCTTCTACTGACTTCGCCTTTGTTGTGAACCCCATGCATTCAACAGGGTTTGCAGACCTCCGTCTTGTAAATTCACATGGCTCAGAAGCTCGGGGTGGGAGCTTTGTAAGGGGTGTGCATGTCTGTAAGAAAGATAGATTGATAGATGACAGATAGATAGATAGATAGATGATAGATAAAGAATTTATGCACGGGTGGGTGAATCCATGGAAGCATATCTCAGAGCTATACACAAAGGAGCCTCTAGGGGAACTTGGGTGGCTCAGTCGGTTAAACGTCCGACTTCGGCGCAGGTCATGATTTCGCAGTCCGTGAGTTCAAGCCCCGCGTCGGGCTCTGTGCTGACAGCTCAGAGCCTGGAGCCTGTTTCAGATTCTGTGTCTCCCTCTCTCTGTGACCCTCCCCCGTTCATGCTCTGTCTCTCTCTGTCTCAAAAATAAATAAACGTTAAAAAAAAAAATTAAAAAAAAAAGAAAGGAGCCTCTATCACCTGCTTCCCCTAACCTACCATAATAGAAAGAATCACTCCCTATACCTATTCCTCTGTAGTCACACAGCTAATGTGTTGTGGGGCGGTCCTTTAGAAGTAGATCTTTCACTGGGTCTGTATTTGTTGAGCACATACTAGAGCCCAGGAACTTTACACCGCTCTTGCAAGAGCCCGTGTGTCACTGTTGGTGGCGGTGTTCATGGTTCAGCGTGTGGGCACGTAGGAGTCTGGAGCGAGACCTCGGAGCTTTGCAGGGAGAGGCCCCACCCCTGCCGCCGGCCTCCTCCCCACGGCACACAGACTCGTTCATGCTCTCTGCACTCACTGCATCTTTCTGTCTCTGCACATTCGATTATCACACGGGACCCTTTGCCTGTCTGCCTCCCCAACTAGACCCTCAGCCGGCCGAGAACACAGAACAAGGGCTTAATACTTGTTTCGTGACTTGATGTTTACAATAAAGGGAATGGAGATTTCTTCCTCTCTGGGCTGAGGATTATTCTTGAATTCCACGGCAAGAAAAATATTCCAGGCAGCTTCTTCGGCTTCTCTAGTATGGATGCTTCAATCAAGTACTTAGAGGCAAACAAGGCAGATTTGAGCATTCATTTAAAAATGTATTCACTTAATGGGGCGCCTGGGTGGCGCAGTCGGTTGGCGTCCGACTTCAGCCAGGTCACGATCTCGCGGTCCGGGAGTTCGAGCCCCGCGTCGGGCTCTGGGCTGATGGCTCAGAGCCTGGAGCCTGTTTCCGATTCTGTGTCTCCCTCTCTCTCTGCCCCTCCCCCGTTCATGCTCTGTCTCTCTCTGTCCCAAAAATAAATAAACGTTGAAAAAAAATTTTTTTAAATAAATAAAAAAAAATAAAAATGTATTCACTTAAATATACTTCCCTCCCAAACCCTAACACATTAGAGTACAAGAATCGAAAAGTAAAAACTCCTGAGGACAAAGAGAACGAGAGAAGACATGACAACACATGAGATACGGCCACAAAACGTTTGGAGACGGAAAGCGGACAAGTAGGAACTTACTTAGCAGACGAGGAAGGTGGGAAACCTAGCTCGCCGGGATGGGAGGGAGTCGGTGGGAGCCAACAAGAAGCAGGCTTATCCCAGAAATGCTCAGAAGTTGGAGGCACTGAGTAGCCCTGAGGGTGAAGGTCAGGAGAGCCAAGCAGTGACACAGTTTAAAGTCTGTGAAGAGCAGATACGCCCCCAGACTTCCTCTCCCATGCCACACGGCAGGTAACCAGCCCTGCCCTCCTGCGGCGGCACAGCGGAGGTCAGCCCTGGAAAAAAGAGCGAAAGAACCTCTACGCCCCGGACACCCATACAGTGAGGAGGGGACATTAAGAACAAGGAATGAGGGCAAGCCTACGTTCTGAACAGCGGGACCCCATTTTCCCCCTTCCCCTTTCTGCCGCCTGGCCCCCTGAAAACCCACCTCCAGGATTTGGACTGTCTTGCAAGAGATTGGGATTGCTGCCCGAGGACACTGACCGGTTAAGACTAGACATTTGGAGGATCCTAATGACAAAGCTGGCCCAGCATATTTTCACCTGTAGGAAGCTCGCCTGTCAACATGCCACATCCCTGCCCATAGACACCCCAGGGGCTTCCAGTCTCCGTCACGTGAGCATGAGCGGGTGGGCCAGGGCTCAGCAGGCATTGAAGGAAAACTTCTATTATGAATTTTGGACAGAAGAAAATGCAGAAACAGAGAAAGACCATAATATCTTCATAGAAGCAGAGAGCTAAAGTAGGTTGTATCTATTAAATATGAACAGCAGGCTGTAAAAAAGGTCGTTCAGAGACTAGAAGGAGCTGTTGGAAATTAAAGGTGTAAGCGTATTAAAGAGTTTAATAGACACTTTGGAGGACACATCGATGAAATTTCTATGACAGGGGAAGAGAAACACAAAGAGATGGGACACAGGAGAAAGAGAATGAGAAAATTAGAGGACCGGCCAGGATGGTCAACAATTTATTAATAGGCTCTCAAAAATGAAGACTAGGGAAAATAAAAGGGGGGAATTTTCAAAGAATCAACGCTGGCAGTTTTCCTAGAACTGCAGGTCATGAGTTTGCTGACTGACAGGGTCCATGGAGTACCCAGCACATGTACACACACACACACACACACACACACACACACACACAATATTGGCACATTGGGTTGTCTGCCCGGCTCCCACAGAAACCGTGCACGGAGGCCTGGAACCTGTGCGGGCCGAGCTGCTTCCTCCCACCAAGCTGAGGGACCCTACGCAGAGCAGGCGGGGATGTTCCTGAAGGTGTCACTTCTCACCAACACAGGGTTAGCATTTACCGCAGAGTTCACCCACTCCCAGCCTTCGGGCCCATTCTGTCTGGCTGCTGACTTCGCCCCACCCCTCCGCAAACAGAAGATGATGGGGGGCACCCCACGTGGTGGACATGCAGATAGACATGATTCTGAACCCCAGCACTGCCTCTTTCCAGGAGAACAGCCTAGAGCCTGTCTGAGCCTGGTTGTCCTGTTACAAACTGAGGGGATCGAACGACAAGATTTCTAAGGCTTTTCTCCAATCCAGGCCTCCGTCAGCCCTGGGGATTTAGGCCGAACAAGACACAGGCTTTCTCGAGGGACTCCTAGGCTTCCAGCCCAGTCAAGCAAATACACAGAAATTACAGTACTTGAAGTGTGAAGGGCGAAAGAAGGGTAAGTCTGGGGGAATGTGGGCCCTCAGGATGGGGACACACAACCGGTTGGGGTTGGGGGGGACAAGGCAGGCCTGTCAAAGGAGGGGGGGGCCCTGAGCTGAATCTCAAGGCAAGGAGAGGACTTTGCCAGGGGCTGGTGGGGTCATGGCGCTGGCTTTCAGGCCCCCCGGGAGAGGTGACAAATGCTGGGCTTAGAGAGGTGCTGTCTACCACGCTGGTGAGCAGGCATCCCTCAGCTGCATTGAAGAGATTTACTCTGTTGAGACAATAAAACATACAGTTCTTTCTTGTTCCTTGGGCCTTTGAAAATGCTGTTCCCTCTCTCTGGAGTGCCGTTCCCTTCCTGCCGAGCTCCCAATTATCCTTTACACTTCAGCTCTTGCCAAGTGTTGTTTGGGAGGGCTGATTCCAACCCCTGTCACATCTGGTGGCTGTGGTTTGAATGAATGAAGGAATGAATCAATGGGTGACACGCGGGCCCCTGGGACCTTGTATTTTGAGGCAGTCCTGCCACACGCATGCACAACGTCACCTTCACCCAATTGGTTAAAGCCCTCTGAAGCTACCCTTCCCCTGGCCCTCACCCCCAGCGTCAGCCTCAGAAAATGGAAAAGGTTAGCTCCCCAGCTCCCTCCCCTCAGCCCTGCAACCGTGGGGCCCAGGAGAGCCGGACCAGCTGTGAGATGACTTCTTAGATCAGCAACTGTAAGGGACAGAAACATCTGTTGGCGCCCCGTGTCACTAATCATTGTCACGGTTTCCATCCTGACTGCTGACACCTGCAGCTGAGCCCAGAGTTCTGTGATCTGAGGCTGGCGATTGGTAAAATGCCACTTCAAGTGCACGCCTGTCAGAGCAGTCGGTGTCGGAGGCATGGCCTGGCCCCAGGGCAGGCGAGCAGGCAGGCAGCTAGCTGACACGGGTGAGGGTGTTAGGATCGGGGACCAGCACGGCGAGCTGGGCGCCTCGCTCTCTGTTTTCAGTGATGCGTAAGGCTACCTCCTGACAACATGTGTCCTTGTTGACGGCTTATTCTCTGACAGGCTGTGTACGGTGACACGTTTAAAGATGTCACCGGAAGCGTAGTTATAACTGATTTGTGGACAACTGGAGGAAAGAGTTAAGAGGTACAGATAGGAGATTCTGTCAATCAAAAGCAAATTTTGGTGAAACAAATCTGAGAAGGGAGCGGTGGTCTTCATATATAAAAAGCGCTTGGAAATCAATAAGAAAACATTCGTACTACAGAGGAAAATGAACGACAGACAGAATATTTATGGGAGAAGGACAACAAATGGGAAACGAACATAGAAACATGTTCAGCTAGGCTAATAATAATGCAGAGTTACTTGGAAGCAACTCAAACATCCAACCGTCGTGGTGTGGGTAAAGACACTTGACTATCACAGTGTGGTGAAATAGCATGCAATGATTAAAACAAGTCTTTGGAAGAATTTTAAATGGCAGGGGAAAAAAACTCCTGATACCATTTGAGTGAAAGAAGCTGGGTAGAAGAGCGTATGTACATTGTACATCCAGTTATGCAAATATTGTTTCCCTTTACGTACAATTTTCGGGAAAAAAATGTTGGAAGAAAAATACAAAAATACAGCGGTTGTCTCTGGATAATTTACATTTTGTTCTGCACTATTCCTGGGGTTTCCAGGCTTTCTACAATGAGTGTATTTGTAATGTATAGACTTACTCATTCATTCGGACAATGTACTGACAGCGTCCTATGTCCCTGGCACTATTCCAGGCACCGCTTTACAAAACCTACAAACATTCCCTCCGTCGCTGGTTGTGGGTATCGGAAGCCGACCCCTGGGGTTTAATTCCGGTTCCATTGGTCACATCGCTTCTCTCTAGGCCTCACCGTCTTCAGGAATAAAGTAAAGAATAACACTACTACCTATGTCATCACATGCTTGTAAGGACCAAACAAAAAGATGCATGAAAAGGGTATGGTTGGGGCCAGGCACACCCTACGTGTATCACCACCACTGGGAAAGGTACGCACAGAGAGTTCCTCCTTCCCACCAATCTAAATCCCCCCCCCAAACTGCACAGAAGTGTAGAGTAAGCCCCCAAGAGTGATAGGCTTCCTTTTGCCCCTCAGTGTCCCTCTCTTGCCACATGAACCTGCTCCTACTTCAGAGGTGCCATGCGAAATAGTTTCGTTTGTTTATACATCCAAAATATGTTTTCTCTTCATTCACGCAGATATGAGGGTGTGGAGGAGCTCAACCCCGTGACACAGAGCGGTTCGCGCCCGTTTGGCAGATACAAAAAGCAAGGGCTCTAGGACAGTGAGTAGAGTGACTGCCCTCACCCAGGTGGTGGGAGCCCGACCCGGAAGGCAGACTCAGGCCCATCTAATAGCAGCCTTCCGGAGTGGCCCTTCATCTCGGAGCCCAGTCTTGGATGGGGTCCTTTGCTTTATTTCCATCACCCCGAGGAAATGCCAGGACACCGGAAGCCCAGGACTCGATACCGCCAACACCAAAGCCACTGTATTTTTGTTTCTTATGGCCGTTTGAATCTTACTTAGTGGGGTAGTCCTCCCCTTTGCCTTTCAAGCCAACTGGGGAAGACCTATGACTTTTGTCTTCAACTGTAACTGACCAAGTCCTATGTTTCTGTGATCCACACATAGTTGAGGTGTTCGTTCTTCTCCTCCCAGATGACCTGATTCCAGCACAGCTTACGGGCAGGTGAGGGAGGGTCTGCTTGCCTCCCGGGACTCTCCTTCTCTACCCACTAGCTGCTGTCTCCACTGATCCTGGGTGTGGGAGGCAGGGAGGCATGGAAGAAGGCAGGAAATTTCTTACTTGCCCGATGCCTGGTGACTTCAGGCTGTCTGCATCTGGCAGATGTTTGCAGCTGCCTCTTGCTTCAGTGGGCACTTTTAGGGGTTCCAAGAGACTTCCTTGCTGGGCCTGTCCAGGAACTCCTTCATAATGGGTCGGGCTCTCTCACGAGGCCAGTCCTGACAACCCACCACATTCTGTGGCCTCTTACTGGCAGATTCCACTTTCTGTGTCAAGCTACATTCTTGGGCGGACGAGCCATTTCAATATGACTCCAATGTTCCCTAGTAAACCCAGATCTGGTCCCCAGGATTCATGAACCAGTGATTTTTGCCAAAGCAGGGCAGGGCAGCACACATCTAAACCAGTCACTAACAGGGAAGGGAGCCATCGCGACTGTTTTGTGTGTGGACAGCACGTGTGCATGCACACACTGGATCTCTGATTTGCAGATGGAAAAGATGAAACTCAGAGAGACAGTGTCTTGGGTAAGATCTTGCGACTACTTAGCTGTGAAGTCAGAACTGTAACCCAGGTCCTCTGATTCGGGGGGGCCAGAGCTCTCTCCCTCAACCGGCTTCACCGTCTATGAGAATAAGGAATCAGATTGGATCATCCCAAAGAACCACTCGAGTAGTCCAGGGCTCTGAGATCATGTCAGTCTCCTGGCTTTGGAATGGACAATAGGTCCCATCACAAGGCCTCCACGGCATTCCAAGTTGCCTGTTCTGAGTGACCTGGTTCACCGTGGCTCAGGCTCACGAGTGACCTTCATTTAGAATTAGCGCCAACTCCTGTTGGTTGATTGAGGACCACCTTGGCGACCTCGGTGTCAAGCCCTGAGCGCATCATCCTTGAATAATTATAAAGGAAAAATTAAAGTGGTGGGTAAGAAACAGCGGTAGATGTTTTACGCCTTGTTATTTTTCAAAGAGAGGTCAAACGAAAGGAAGGACCCCCCCCTCCCAATTATGTTAAAAGCCTATACATAAATAGTTGCGTTACTCATCATCATTTGAAAGGCAGAAACGACCCAAATGTGCATCCACTGATATGTGGACAAGCAAAGGGTGGTCCATCCAAGCAATGGAACAGTGTTCAGCCCTGAAAAGGGGTGAGGAGTTGACACCTGTTACCATGTGAAGGAACCCCGGAAACATTCAGCTAAGTGGAAGAAGCCAGTCACAGGAAGACAAATACCACATAATTCTTTTTTTCTACGAGGTGTCCAGGAGAGGCAGACACGAAGAGACAGAAAGTAGATGAATGGTTCTCAGGGGGCGGGGGGTGGGGGGGGGGGGGCTTGGGAGGGGAGAAAAGTGTGGCTGCTATAACAGGTGTCTCCTTGGGGTGATAGAAATGTTTTAAAATCAGATAGTGGTGATGGTCGCACAACTCTGACTACACTAAAACCCATTGACTTGTACACTTGAAATGGGGTGGATTTTATGGTTTGTGAATTATATCTCAATTTTATGGGGCATGAATTAAAAAAAAAAAAAACAAAACCCGAAAAACCTAAGTGGCTGAGCCGTGAGGATGTTTCCTGGCTTGTTTGCTGAGGGACCTCGGAATCCAATCAGAGGAATTAATCAACGCGTTCACTTTCGAAATAGAATTGCAGAGCGTGCCTGTGATTCCACAAAGCCATGCTTCCCAGTCTCTGTGTGAGGACTGAGCCCTATTAGCTCCATATTGGAAGTCTGATCTCCTGCTGAAGATGTGAGAATAAGTAATTTACTTGCAGTCAATCAAATGCGTTAAGCGGGGAGCTCTCAAGGTAGCCGAGGGGAGGAGGGATTGTTTTGCTTTTCTAGTGTGATCGAAGGCCCGGCCGAGCCACTGGCAGGCCTTTCTGCGGCTGGGTGAGGCCCCGCAGCGGGCGGCCCAGCGGGCTGGAATCCTCAGCAAATCATCCAGACAGCCAGGACCATGAAATTCAGCCAGACCCCCAAAAGCTGACCCCCGCAGCCCCAGCGCCCTCTGAAGCCCTCCGAGTAGGCTGGCTTCCATTTCTGGTCCAGCGTGGCCACGGAGGAATGCCAAACATCTCCGTGCCTGGAAGCCACAAGGCCACCAGGTGTTCTCGGGCCAGAGTGCAGGTTCAGGGCTGGGGAGGCGTCTCTGCTCCTTCCTCCCCAACCTCCCTCCTCTGTCCCTCTTCCTATTTCTGCCTCGCTGCCGGCTGGAGAGCAGAGGGAAAGCCACAGATCTCTCAGTGGGCCGGAGGAGATTGCTGGCGTCCCATCTTCTCGGGGGTATCGTTTCTTAGGGAAACGGTGGGGCTAATTGGAGACAGGTGTCCCCAGGTGCTAACATGCAGACTCCCACTGGAGAAGTGGGTGCAAAGTGAAACCACATGGGCTACTTACAAATAAGTGAGGTGTGAGCCGGCTGGCCCTTTACCTCTCCTTCCTTCTTCTGCCCCTGCCCCATCTCTGCAGTCTGCAGAGAGGGAGAAGCCCCCAGACTCACACGTCGGGTGGTATGGTTGTGGTTTCCGCACGGTGCTCCGCTAGGTGCAGAGGAGCCGCGGGGCGCAAGCTGGAGCCCGTTCCCAGCCTGCGACTTGAAACTGGGGCCGTGCGGGGGAGTGTGCCTTCCACATGGCAACAGCGGGGGGACCCTAAGAGGAGCCGAAGGCAGCGAGTGGCAGGGGTTCCTTTGAGAAGAGGCTCAAAGAACAGGGGCCGTTTGCTTCAGGAAGTCTAGAGACCCTCCGCACACGTCCTTTAGAAATCCATTTGACCAGCGGGTTTGCAACTTTGTCTCTCTCCGAGGACAGACACGTTCGGTCCTCTGGATCTGATGGCACTGGGCACAGAAGCCAGGAGCCGCCAGGGTCTGCCCGACGTGGTGGATTCCCACGAGTGTATCCCACGAGTGTAAAGACCCCTACGGATGTCCAGTTCCACTCTCCATCTTCCAGACAAGAGAACCGAGGCTCCAGTCTGTCCAACACTGCATGGGCAGAGCCAGGGTGAGAACCGATGCCCATGGGCCCTGGAAGCCAGGGCTCGTATTTTGACTGTGGGCTAAATCTCTGCGGGTTAAAAGACAGTCATGGAGCCTGGGGGGATGAGCCCATTTTGGTGATTCCTCTGCCTTCCTTCTTTCCATCTGCTGGATCCTCAGTTGCTGTCTGTGGCAAAAGCCCAGGAAGAAGGCGAGGGGGGCATGGTAGCAACAGGGAGACTGGGGAGCCCCGAAATCATACCTAAAACACCTCCAGATCCGTCGTCTGATACCCACAGTATTAAAGTGATTTCATTCCCGATGGATCAGGGGCTCTGAGAGGTACTGATTCTAGAGAATATGTGTTGGTATGTGCCTTGATCAATTCAAACATCGGGGGTGTGGGACATCGGTTGTGAGGCTCACTGGAGAGGACACGGTGCCGGGAGACTGGAGTCCCGAGTCCCGGCCCCGATGCTGCCACCAACCATTGCCTGAACTTTGCCATGGCGCTTCACCTGCCTGGTGTGTTAGCTTCCTCACCAGTGCAGAAGACCTTTTCATTCTGTTGATGGTTTCCTTTGTGCCACAGAAGCTTTTTTGTTTCTTCCAGTCCTGCTCGTCCATTCTTGGTTTCGGTGTCCAAAGCCACAAGAGATCATCACCAAGACCAATGTCAAAAGATTTTCCCCTATGGTGTCTTCTAGGAGTTTTACACTCTCAGGCCCAATGTTTAAGCCCTTAATCCGTCTTGAGCTGATTTTGTGTATGGTGTGAGATCAGAGTTCAGTTCCATTTGGATACGAATATCCACTTTCCCCGGCACCACTTGTAGAAGAGACCGTTCTTTCCCCAATGCATCTTCTTGGCACCCTTGGTGAAAACCAGGGGACCGTCTAAGTCCGGGTTTCTTCCTGGGCTTCCTATTCTGTTCCATCAGTCTGTGTGTCTATCTTGCAAACCTGTGCAATAAGAAAATATCTGCACATCATTTATCTGATAAGGGGTTAATATCCCAAACCTGAATTATTCTATAATTCAGTAGCCAAATAACAAATAAACTGACTAAACGGGGCAAAGGACTTGAATGGACATGTCTCCAAAGAAGACATACAATTTATTTCACCAGATACGTGAGAAGATGCTCACCATCACTAATCATCAGGAAAATGCAAATCACAACCACAGAAAGCTATCACCTCATACCTGTTCGGATGGCTACTGTATGTAAAAAAATGAAGAAATAACAAGTTTTGGTGAGGATGTTGAGAAATTGGGACCCCATATACTGGGATTCTCATTCCAGCTGGTGGGAATGTAAATTAACACAGCTGCTATGGACAACGCTATGGAGGTTCCACAAAAAACTAAAAATTGAAATACCATATGATCCATAAATCCTGCTTCTAGGTATATATGCAAACGAATTGAAATTAGGATCTTGAAGAGATAGAGGCACTTCATGTTCATTGCAGCAATATTTACAAACGCCGAGATATGGGAACAACCCAAATGCCCATCAACCAATGAACGGATGAAGAAAATGTAGCGTATACATACAACGAAGCATTATTTAGCCTTTAAAAACAAGGAAAGTTTGGCGGCCTCCAACATTCCCTCTTGTTGTCAGTTTCTCTTTCTCTGTCATCTTGTGTCTTTCTATGTCTATTTCACGATCTTTCCTTGCTTCCTCCACGTGGTGCCAGACGCTGCCGATCACCGTTTACGGATCTCCCATCACAAGGCGCTGGCCCCCAGAGAGAGACTGACTTGAAAACCCCCAGGGGAGGATCTTCATCAGCCAGGGGCGGGGGGAGCACACGGGCAGGTGCAGCTCCTGCTGGCACTGGATGTCTGGGGTAAGGAGAAGACAAGTTCCCCCAAGGGAGAGTGAATTCCCGGGTGGGAAGGTGGAGGCAACAGCAGGTAATGGTGTCCATTGCCTCTAAGATGGTCCCTCAGAGGAGGAACTAGCAGCTGGCACCAAGGTGGCTGTGATCAACGGAACCTTCTGGATGTGGAAGAGCCTCTTCCCCTAGGGGAGGGGCTGGCGTGGGAAAACAAAAGAAGTCCCACCTCCACGAATCATCCCACTGTGCATTAGGATTTAACATCGGAATTTGGGGGAGACACAAACATTCCTTCTGTGGCAGTTCCTGAGGTGCACCTGGCATGCGTTGATGCAGGTCAGCATCAGGGGGGCCTGTTGGCACTTCCCACGGGGGGTTGTGAGGGGTGAGGGCCCGCAGGATCATCAGGGGCGGGGCTGACTTTCGTTGTCCCGATGAACTGTTGGAGGAATTATTACTGGGTGTGATGGGAATCTTTGCGTTTGTTTTTATTTGTTGCAAAGAGGCATGACTGAATCCATAAATCACGGGTTGTGACCCACCGGCCACCTGTGGGCCTTGGGCCTTTGTGGAAAAAGTTCAATCTGGTATCAACTCGCTTCATGTGAAAATTGGGTGCTGGTTTTCTTGGAAAACCAGTTTACCTGGTAGACCTGGGCCACATTCCTGCTTGTCCCCATCTGGCTGGTGTGGAGCAGCGGCTGGCCCTCTAGGTGGGGCACAAGCCCCTCAGTTCGTTCACCTCTGTCCCTATCGCACTCAGACCTGGCCCATTTCGCTGATTGACTTGGGCAGCCTGATTGAAGTCAATTCAATTTAATCCATTAAAAAATTAATCAAGTGTCTATTATGTGCCTGATACTGGGTGATTGTTATCATTTAAACATAACTGAAGAATTTTTTTAATGTCTATTTATTTTTGAGAGCGAGACAGAGTGCAAGGGGGAAGGGGCAGAGAGGAAGGGAGACACAGAATCCGAAGCAGGCTCCAGGCTCCGAGATGTCAGCGCAGAGCCTGACGCGGGGTTCAAACTCACGGACCGTGAGATCATGACCTGAGCCGAAGTCGGACGCTTCACCGACTGAGCCACCCAGGCGCCCCTGCATTTGGTTTTCTTATTTATTTTGAGAGAGACGGAGACAGCATGAGTGGGGGAGGGGCAGAGAGAGAGAGGGGGGTTGGAGAGGGAGAGACCCAGAGAATCCCAAACAGGCTCTGCACTGCCAGCACAGACCCTGACACGGGGCTCGAACTCACAAAACCATGGGATCATGACCCAACCTGAAACCAAGAGTCAGACGCTTAACTGACTGAGCCGCCCAGGAGCCCCACACTGCACTTTTTAAAGCCTTTCACAAGTCCTGGTGAGGTAGGTAGGGCAAGAGTTTGTCCTTCTGCTTTACAAAGAAAGGTACAGAGGCCAAGCAGTGACCAGGCCAGGTCTCCCATCTAGGGTGGAGTGAAAGCCAGGTCTCTGCATTCCACTCCATTGGTCTTTCAACCTCACAGCCAGCGAGCATCCAGAAGGACAAGCCAGGTGTCCGGGGGTGGAGTCTACTGCAGGCAAGGCGGGCTCATGCCGCCTGGAGACTCTGGTTGAATGATGATTTCAATATGGAAGAATCATCTCGCCAAGAATAATTCATCAAAGAGTGCATCAATTCAGAAATGGACGCACCCAAAGTGTGTCATCACCTGGGGAATGAGTTCTCATTTTTCAACACAGGGCGTGGCTCAAGAAGTTTGAGAGAAGCCATTTGGCCTGGCCCATTTCCTGCGATGTGAGGTCGTAGGTGTATTGGATGATTTGGGCTAGAGTCTTTGCTGGAGACGTCCCAGGCTCCTACACCGAGGGGAAGACTATGGAGTGGGTGCAGGGTACGCTGAGCATTTGGGAAGACACGGAGGGACTCGGTGAGCCAACCCTTCAAGCAAGCCAGCTTCTTTTTTGTAGCCCCGATTTTCCAACTCAACTTCTGAGCAGTTCGTGTCGGCTCTCTGAGTTCTGTCTGGGAAATATCCACCAGGCTCCCGCTTCCCCTTGGAGAGACAGGAGGGGATGAAAGAATTATGCTCCAGAGAGGTTTCTGCCAGCTGAGAGGCAGCAAAGTCTAAGAGCTAAGAAGTTATAATGCCAGAACATGTATGGAGTGCTGTAGAGGATGATCCACTTAGCAAGAGAGGTCAGATCTTATGTGTCTATTCTATGTGACTATCGTCAGGTATTACCTGATGTGTGTGTGTTTATGTGTGTGTGTGTCGGGGGGCGGGGGGGGGGCGGTCTCAATTCAATTGCAAATACATCCATGAGGATAGTGTTAGTATTCCCATCTTCAAGTCAGGGAAATGAAACTTCAGGAACATAAAATATCTTGTCCAGGAATGGACGCCAGAATATAAATACAGAATTACCTGACTCCATATTTCCTACCCACCATCCCCCAAACCATGATGAGCCCCCTGACTGATGATGGACGTCCACGGACATGTGTTCCCTGACCGTTGCTCTCTTCTACCCAGGGGACCCTTGCTTGGAGAGGTAAGTCCTTGGCCTATAAACAAATATGTGTTGCATGAAGCAAATTACAATAATTAGCTTGTAACATCAATCCAGGTTTACATCTGTGGCCCTTATGTTTGTGTTTGAAATTGCCTGCAGGACTGAAGATGTACAGGAAAGGAAATAATTAAAAGTTATCTGAATAAAATCTGCAACGAATTACCTATAAAACTATGACTATCCAAACAGGATGACATTTACTTTATAAGTTCATGACTCCCTTTCTTTAAAGTTTGCTAAAAAGAGAGCAAAGCAATCACAGTCCTTCTCTGATTGATTAAACATGACATACATGCTAATACGAAGGAAACTTGTTCTTTGTCACTCCATCGTCTGGCTTACAGTAATTTGGAAGGTAGCAGATATAATCATTTCAGAGCTGCTAGTCTGGACTTTTCTGTACTAAAAATAGAATTGCGGGTCTCCTTCGCCTCAACCAAGAACTCATACTCCCTCTCTGTGTTTCAACTTTCATATAGATGTGAAATGATAGTGTAGCTATTAGAACAGTTTGTTTTTTTTGCTCTTGTACATCAGAGAACACATGTTACCATGACTGGTTTGTCCAAAAAAAAAAAAAAAAAAAAAAAAAAAAAAAAAGAAAAGAGAAGACAAGAAAAGAAAAACCCACCTGCTAAGATTTGCTTTAAAGCAATTATGTAGTTAGTGGTCCATCAGATGGAGTATTTGTCGCCCTCTGAATCAAATAATGTTAGGCATGATTTAGAGAAAACCCACAAAATTTGGAACATCAATAAAATATGCCACTTGTCAAACTACGAGAGAGGGACTATTCAATTTAAAGCAGCTATTGGGGCGCCTGGGTGGCGCAGTCGGTTAAGCGTCCGACTTCAGCCAGGTCACGATCTCGCGGTCCGTGAGTTCGAGCCCCGCGTCGGGCTCTGGGCTGATGGCTCAGAGCCTGGAGCCTGTTTCCGATTCTGTGTCTCCCTCTCTCTCTGCCCCTCCCCCGTTCATGCTCTGTCTCTCTCTGTCCCAAAAATAAATAAACGTTGAAAAAAAAAATTAAAAAAAAAAAATAAAGCAGCTATTATTTGAAAAATAGGTCACGACCACATCCATTAAAATTAGCCTGTGTTTTGAGAAGCTTATGATTACTAATGCAGCAATTAATTATTTTTAAAATCCATTAAAATGAAAGAACTAGAAACAAAGTATAACAACAACACGCACATATTGTCCTTCTTATGCGGTAAGCATTATTCTAAACACTTTGCAGATATTAACTAGGTTAATTCTTGCAACAACTCTGTGAGATAAAAGCCATCACGAGCCCCTTCTTTACAGACGTTGGAAGACAGGCATCAAGAAGTTAAGGAACTTCCCCAAGGTCAAACAGCTGTGAAGTTCTAGATATCCAGTTATCTTCAGACTGTGCTGCTGGAATGTTCTATGGAAGGAAATAATCGAATTCTTGGCCGAAGAAGATAAAAGATAGACTCTGAATAGAAAAGGAATAAGGTTCACCCTGGAACCCCCTTCATCCTAGAATACAATGGTCTGTGGGCTACTGACCTCCCCTGTCTTTGGTGAACACAGAGACCCCTGGGCCGAGAAAGCACCATAGATGTAGGGCAATGGGCCCTGACACCGAGTGGGCCACCAAGCCATTGGCCAGCGCCCTATGTCTACAAAGCTACCACCAGCTTCAGCCCTGGTCCCTGGGCTTCTCCAGCTGAGCTGAAGCTCTCTCTTGGTCCCATCTTACCTGACTTTTCAGAGTCCGTCTACCTGGGCCTTTGGAACTTGCTCACATGTCGTCTTCTCTGGAAAGACAATGTGGCTCAGTGCTTTAAACATATCCTGAAGAAGACAGTCCTAGAAATATACAACCTACCAGAAGAAATAGCAGGAAGTAGAAACCTTGAACATTCCAATAACCGGCAAAGACATTAATCTCCTAATCAAAATTCTACCCGCAAACAAACACCCAGGGCCAGGACGCTTGACAGGGAAAATCTATCAAAAGTTAGATAAGAATACCCATGTCTGAGTCCTAGCTTTGCCACTCATTAGCCTCTGGGTGACATCGAACGCATTGTTTCAGGGCTTCATGCCTCAGTTTGCTCATCTGCAAAATGGGGATTTTCAGGGTGTTTGTGAAGATTGCATGATATAATGCATGTGATGCATACATGTAATGTATAATTACGCACCATGTATGGGCGCATGGTGTTTGCTGGAGGGCTAGTTACCCCTCCCTCCCTCCCTTCCTTTCTTCTTCTTTTTTTAAAGTTTATTTATTTATTTTGAGAAAGAGAGAGGGGGCAGAGAAAGACAGGGAGAGAGAGAGAGAGAGAGAGAGAGAGAGAGAGAGAGAGAGAATCCCAAGCTGACTCCGTGCTGTGCAGAGCCCAAAGCAGGGCTCGAACCCACGAACCATGAGATCATGACCTGAGCCAAAGTCAAGAGTCGGACACTTAACCGACTGAGCCACCCTGGCGCCCCCTCACCCTTCATTTTTATATTCAGTGGTGGCAAACTGTGGTATTTGATAATCACGATGCATACAGATCAGTTTGCATCCCAAAGACCCAGCCAGTTGTGGTCAGTGATGTTTCTTGCGACATAGTTGAATAATTAATTTAACACACATTCACTGAGTGTGTCCAGAGATGTGGCAGGCAAACTTGTTGTGCTTTTTTTGGAACTTACAATGCAGCAGGAAGATCGAGACAGGCAGCAAGGCTGGAGTTAACCCATTAGCTGCTAGGACAGTGGCCTGTCCTGAGCGTCACTGGGATTCAGGAGGACCCGCCAGAGGGCTCGTTGGATTCCCTTTAGTGCTCTGCTCACCCCTTGTCTCCTGGCCGATGTACCTGGAGGTGTCACTCAGTGCCCGGCACCCTTCCTGCTTGGAACATCGAGTGACCGCAGACCCCACAAGGGTAGCAAGCTGAGTGAGTTTGGGAGAATGTTCCCGAAAGATCACGAAAACAGCACCCGAGTACAAAAGGCAATTAAGGGGGATATTAGTAAAGTCCCCAAAGCTGATAGTGTAGAATGACACTCATGTCTGGACGTGCCAGACAGGGAACAACCTGACCGCAGCCTCTCGCTGGAAGGGTAAGGTCATGCCCCTGACCTGGCAGGCAAGGCCAAGTTGGTTCCCCAAAGTGAGCTCCATGTGTGCGGTGCAGCCTGGCCCTGAAGAAGGGCTGCTCTCTGCCCCTCCTTTCTTTGCCTCCCTGTCCCCCCGCTTCCTTCCTGAGTCTTCAGAAGGCATGTGACACTCAAGGCCCCCTTAGAAGCAGGGGCTTTGGAGCCCATGCGTCCCACCTTCTAAGTTACAAAATCACTGGCATGCACGCTTGTTGGTGAGTACGGCTGAGGCACTTTGGTGGCTGCTACCATTTACGTTTCACCCACATTATGTCAGCCCCACCCGGTTGGGATCAGGGAGGCTAAGGAATTTGCCGGAAGGTCACACAGTTGGGAGGACAGAATTTGCAGTTCTACATTCATTCGTTCCTTGAACAAGTAGGAAGCAAGCATGTTGTGTCCCTACTGGGCGAGAGGGGGACAGAGGTGCTTTGGTTCTCATCATAGGCTCACAGAGAGGATGGACGGATGCTAACGTTACAACAGGGGCAAGCACAGGTTTCAGCAGCAGCAGCAGAGGCAGGGAGTCCCAAGAAGGCTGCCTGGAGGAGGTGCCACAAGAGTTTCGTTTAGAACGAACAGGAGTTTATCAGGTAAGCACAGGGGGGTGGTGAAGGGCATCCTGGGTACCAGGAAAGGAGAGAGGCAGGAGCCACGCTGCCACGTGGTAAGGGTTCTGCAGGTGGCAAAGCTTCACGCAGCCTGGGCAGACTGGGGCTGGGGACGGGGTTGAGACCAGATCCCAAACAGGACATACAAGGAGCTTGAACGGACAAAAAGAGCCTTCAGAGAGGTTTAAGTCCCTCCTTCACCTCTTCCTTCATCAATGCCTTCTTCCTTTTCGAGTGCTCCGGTGATCTATTTCCACGGAAGCAACCACGCGAAAACTTAGCAGAGGAAAGCAACCCTCACTTCGTGCATGTCTATGGGCGGTCCGGGTCAGGAATTCAGGAAGGGTGTGGTAGGGACATCTCAGCTCTTTCCAGCGACAGAGCTGGAGCTGAAGGAGGCGCATCTCAGTGGCTTCTGCCTCCCACGCCGGGCACCTGGCCAGCACGGCTGAAGCATGCCCAGCTGGGAGTGCTGACCAGAATGCCCCCTTGAGGGCCTCCGACATGGCATCTGCTTGCTCTGGGGCCGCCATCTTTAAGGGGGAGTGGCCCAGGGAACAACTAGGCTGCCATAGCCCGTTTGTGACCCAGCCTTGAAGATCACAGTGCCACGTCTGCCGGGGGTCAAGCCAGTCATGGGCCCACTGGGGCTCAAGGGGAGAGGGGACGGACTGTCTCTCCCTGGGAGAGGTGTCAAAGAATTGGTGGCCATCTTTGAAAACTGCCATACCTCCATGGCCTGAGACCTCCTCCCTAAACTCTGGTGCTGACTCTTGTAAACCTAACCAATCCAAGATCTTAATGGTATATTTTAGAACAGTGATTTCCGAAACTTCTCTGCCTCTAGAGAAGCAGAGGACAGAAGAGCTGGTGCTGTGGGGGCAAGGGGGCGTGGCCGGTGCCCACCAGACATCCCTCTCTGGGCTTCTTCTCCCCCTAAAGGCAACTGCTAGGGCCCCTTCTCAGAATTCTGGAGGATCTGAGGAGAAAGGTTTCAATTCACTCTCTTAAAGTGTTATTTGCCTTTAATCAAGACTCACACGGGGGGGAAAAAAAATCTCTGTGGGAATCAATGCAGGCATCTTGCAAAGCCTGAGGGGGTCTTTCAGGAGTGTTCCCTCCCTTCCTGCCACTCAGGCCAGGGCACATTCTGCCCACAGATGGGACCAGTGTTACGAGAGCAGCAGACAGACCCAAGCTGGTTACTCTCTGCACTATATGCTCTCTATTTTTCAGATTTCTGATTTCAGTTCTGAATTAAAAATTTTTTTAATGTTTATTTATTTGTGAGAGAGAGAGAGAGAGAATGAGGGAGGGAGGGGCAGAGAGAGAGGGAGACACAGAATCGGAAGCAGGCTCCAGGCTCTGAGCTGTCAGCACAGAGCCTGACGTGGGGCTCGAACTCACAGACTGTGAGATCATGACCTGAGTCAAAGTCAGACGCTTAACTGACTGAGCCACCCAGGCACCGCCAGTTCTTAATTGTCTCCCGCTAATGTTGCCAGCCTTTCTCACTCTCTTTTTCTCCTCCCCTCTGCCAATGTAGCCGTGTGATGGCACAGAAACAAAGTTCTCCTGGGGGCCGGGCTTCAGGGCTGCAGGTAAGGAGGGCTTGCGAGTGGAGGTGTGGTCAACCTGGCCGTGGCCAGGAGGTCAGAGCAGGCAGACAGGGTGACGCGGGAGGCGTGTCTCCAGTACCACCTTCTCTCCCTCCCTCAGCGTCTTCTCCCCTGTGAGCTGCCTCAGGCCCGCCCTTCCCTTCCCTTCCCTTCCCTTCCCTTCCCTGTGCCCCGGAGTGGGGGCTGGCTCCTGGTGGCTGTCTGCACAAGGCCCCCGGCAGTGGCCTTGGCTGGCCTCTTGCCCAAGCACCCACAGGCTGTGATGTGACCGGAGGTGACAGCCCTTTTTCACCCCCCCCCCCCCGCCCCATCTGTCCTATCAGCCTGCCCTGAAGAGGAAAGCTTGCAGTGTGAATCATGGTCCTGGCAGGGAGCGAAGGGCACCCCCAGACTGGGATCATCTCGGAAGAACTTAATTAAGGGACTATATCCAAGCAGTGGTTAGAGGGCAGGGAAGCCACCAGGGGAGGGAGCCATCCCCAGAACAAGGAGAGAGAGAGAAAGCTACACAGAAAGGGTGGTCCGGCGGAAGCAGTGATCTCCTGGGCAGGGCGCAATCCGTTTTGGGGTTCCTAGAGGGAGGGAGCCTCAGGGAGAGGGGAGGCTCGGTCTCACTGCCTCCCATGCCTCCCCTCGCCCTGCGCGTGCTCGCTCTCAGCCCACCCAACTGGGGGCCATGTGGGGGAGAAGCTGAAGCCGTGTCCCGGACTGGCAAAGGCTGGGTCTGTGGGGGCAAACGCAGGATCCCCAGCTCGCTCACGTGTGTTGAGTGCCTACATCAGGGCCTTTCCCATGTGCCGTGTCACGATACACCTGTCAGCCAGGACGGGTGCCTCCGTGTTACAGAGGGATCCTCGGGGCCGGTGAACGCATGGCGGGTCCTCTCCTCGGAGGCGAATGGCAGTGTGCGCTCACCAGCGAGCGCTCTGGCTCTGGGCCCAGAGGATGCCCCACAATTGCCCCACAGCTGCCTCCCGAAACATTTCCGACACTCATCAGTCATAACAAGCTTCCTGCACTAACTTGCTTTCCCAAACGCACGATTTCTTATTGCCAAGTGTAATTAACATGATACATTGACTTAGGGCAGAGCTAACAAGCACATATTAATTTTGAAAAGTCAGGTTCTTTCACTGGAAATGAGCTACTGATGAACACCTACCACAGGAGTTTAAAAGTGCAGGAAAGGGAGTGGGTAATTATGGGCAGGCACAGCCCGTAGGTCTGTGTTTCTGCCCCCCGGAAACACCCTGACAGTGAGTGATTGCCCCCGCCTCCGGGAGGGGGACGCTCGGGGTTGCCCCAGCTCTGCCTCCCGATGCCCAGTCTCTCCCCGCCATCCCCAGGGAGCATCTTGGTTCAGCCTGTCTCTCCATGTGGTTATCTCCCATCAGAACCCATACCTGAGCTGTTCTTTGCCTAATTGCTTCCCCTGACTTGGATTTACACTCACCCTCAAAAAAAAAGGCAACAACAACCAAAAAAATCATTCTAGGGACGTAGGTCACTGGGCAGCCCTGGGCAAAGGATGGGGAACAAAACAAAGATGATCAGATCCTTGTCTGCCTTTCATTCAGGGCCCCCCTGACAGCTGGAATTTCCTTTAGAACTCTGGTTTCACGAGCCAGATGTTTTCAGCAAATTCCCCTCTGGATCTCCTCTCCCGAGCGGGAGAGGGAACGTCTCCGCACACCTTTGTCGGCCACGGGCGGGCACCAGGAAGAAAATGTGTTTCCACTATTCTGCCGGCTGGACGTGGCGTGGCTCTTTTGTTGCAGGGATGCGTCTGGTCTGTGAACCGCTTTCGCAGGCAGCTTGCCCCCTCTCTGTGCCGGAAAACCCACGGGAGGGCCAGGACTGGGTTAAGAACCTTTGGTATCTTGGACACCAGTGAAGAAGCCTTGGGTTCCAATCCCACTCTGGGTCTCGTCAGCCACGGGAAGCTGGGCAAGGCACCCTGTCTTGTGAAACGCCAGTTCCCTCGCTGGCAACTTGGGGTGATGGTCCCCTCTCAGGTGTCGGTGGAATCCAAGGCAGAGCTTCACAAGGCGCCTGCTATATGGAAGGTTCTGGGCATTGTGGGTTTCCGTGCTGACTCTGCCTAGCTCCACGGGCTTCCAAGGAGGCCAGGAGCTGCTGGGGCTGTCATAAAGTTTGTGTTTCTTGGGGGACGTGAGGAAACCACCGCATACCTCTGTTTAAAAACTTATTTTGTGGTTTCCTTGGTTATTTGTAGCAACCTTGACTTTCTCTTCTGTCTTCACTTGTTCTCCAATCCATTTCCTTCATTTCTTTCGTGTCTGCTTACAGATCAGTCTCCCGAAAGGACCTGGATGCCCGTGAGGGCCGTGTTTCAGTGCCTGCGGATTTTAGACGATGCTCTTTATGTTGACAGGACTCTCCCGGCTAAATTCCTGGAACCTCCTCCCCCTCCCAGCAGTCGAGAAACTCTCCCTAACAAACCCCTCCTTCCGCTCTCGGCCCCCAACCTCATCCCCAAAACTGCCCTGTGCCTTTTGCTTCCACGAGGCCAGATCTGACGACGGTGGAGCTTTGTCTCTTCCCCAGCAAGATTTCCAATTCTGGGTTTCTGTCTGGAACGTTTTCTTGTTGCCAGGCTTCGCTGCCTCCACAGCCTTCAGCTTCTACCACCTAACGTGGCCCCTGCCGGTTCCACTCTTGTATGGACAGCCCCTCCTGATGGGATTAGTTAAGCGCCTGGCCTCGTCTTCCCAGCACTTCAAGGACACGTTCCTCTACCTGGCCCTCTGGGAAGGACCCCTCCCTGGGAGGGGCCACCCCTTACTCTGGGGTTCCAGCTCACAACACAATTCTCAGACCTCTCAAGCAGGGGCCGTGGACACATTTTCTCCAAGTTTAACGTCCCTGGATCGTTGACAACCTCATTTCAGCAGAAGCCTCCCTCAGAGCAGCCCCTGGGCAGGGACGGGGGGGAGCAGGAGGAGGCTTCTCAGACCCCTGGGGCCTGGGCCCCATCTCCGAGATCGCAGGGCATGAATGCTAACACCCGCTCCGCTTTTCATTCTCGCGTTGGCCCTGAGGACACGTGGAATTTGAATACGACCAAATAATTCTCTTAACTCTCTTGCTTTAATAGCTATCAGATGGAAACTCTGGTTCCTTTATTAAACTAGGCTGGATGTCACCCAGAGAACTACCGTGCAGGGGAATTTCTCTGCTGGATTCCCTTTCTCTTGGTTGACTCTTTCTTTCCGGCCCTGACCCAGTTTTATAGGGGGCATTCCCAGGAAAGGAGACTCTCCAGGCTTGCGCCCCAACCCCGCAGCTACTATTTGGAGAGAGAAAGCCTCTTTAGTCCTGAGTCCAATTCAGGGAGGAGCTCTGGTCAGGCTGCACCTCAGTTGAGCAAAATCTAATCAATTATTTTTAAAAAACGAGTAGCTATCTGGCTGAACTCAGCGGACCGAGTCTCCAATGGGCAAGCCTTCATGGCAGACACCTCTGCGTTCCTGGTATGAACACGTGAATCTATCCCTACTCTCTCTGAACGGCCCGCCCTCTCATCTCCCGGCCAAAGCGGGGGCAGCAAGGGTGGCTGTTCTGAAGCAGTGCCACCTGCCCCTTTGCTGGTGTCCAGGAAGCAGCAGTGAGCGGAGGGCACCTATGGGTGAAACTGCTTCTCCCCCACTGCATCGGGGGCTTTCCGAAGGGGGAAAGGAGAGGAAACTAACATTAACAAGCATGCCCCTGCGCCGGCCATGGGGCTGGAAGGTCTACACCTGCCACCTCATTTTCTCCTGACCAGCAGCCCCGCAGAAAACCACTGCTACTCTGACTTCACAAAGGATCAAACGAGGCTCTACGAGGTGGCTGTGGGTGGCTTCTCCAGCAGTAGATGCTGGAGACTGAGGTGCAGATTATTTACGGCAGATCAACATCCGTAAGAGGAAGTGGACGGAACAGGACTGGGCAGAAGGCGGGGGTGAATTGCCGTGTAGGTCCAGCAAACACTCAACCACACAGGGTAGAGGTTGCCCACCAGGACCGTCTCGCGTCGGCTGAAGTGGCCAGGCCTTTGTGTCCCTGCTCGGACCAGTCACCAGGTGTGGCCGCCCCAGGAAGAGCGTGACCTGTAAGAGTCCTTCTAGGAAGTGGGGTCTGGGTGGGGTACCTCTGGGTCTACCTGAGGGTAGCTCAGCCAAACTTTGAAATGCTGGGGTTGGATTTTGTCCCCAGGTCAGATCGCCTGCGAAAGCCGTGCTGTCTCTACTATACCGTCGCGCTGAGTAGAGGGGGGCTGTTGGGTTGGGAATTATTTGACAGCATGAATTATAACCCTTCCAGGGTGCTCCTGACGGAGAGGCTCTCCAGCTCATTTTAGGACCTGCCGACGGAGTGGTCGGTGAGAGCCTCACGAGCACCAGGAGCTACCTGTTACATAAGGTGCCACTGCCGAGGGCAGCCAGTCACGTTCAGTCTATAGATCTGGTGCCTGCTTCCGACTGAGTGCCCAAGCCAGTAGAGCCCAGTGCCCCAAAGGGGGCGTGCCAGGAAATGCCCACTGGCCATCTTTGCTGTCCTCTACCCCCAATCCACACCTCGTCCGTGCTTCCCCTGTTTTGGCATTGCCAGCTGTCTCCAGCACAGATCGATCTTTCTGTTTCTTAAAGGTCAGCCATTTCCTCGGTAGGTGGGGAATGGGGCATGAGCCATCGCGTAGCCGTGAGCTTGCTGACCATTGGTCAACTATTTGGGGAGGGAGCAGGAGAGAATCTGAGGGAGGGGCCTGGGGAAGCTGCTTGTCAGATGCTCTGTCCTGTCTAGGGAACATCATAGGGCCAATTCTTTGTCCTGTGAAGGGAAAACAGGAAAAAGGATTCTCCTCTTACGTGGCCCCTCATTTGCCAGCCTCACAGCGAACTATGTCTAGGCTGAGCTCAGCAGGGCTGGAGAACACCTTAATGGCCCTCCTGGGTCAGCCCCATGGATCGCCGGTGCCATAGGCAAGGGGGGGCTCCTGCTTGCTCGGCCATTAGCTTGCTTTGTGACCTCTGGCAAGCCACTCCTCATCTCTGGGCCTCAGTTTCCGCATTTACTTCCACAGTGAGAGAGAAGCAATAATATAAGTAAGATATTAGTTTCCTAGGGAGGCTGTCACAAAATACCAAAAGCCGGGTGGCTTAGAATAACAGAAGTTTATTGCCTCACCATCCTGGAGGCTAGAAGTTCCAGATCACGGTGTCCACAGAGTTGGGTCCTTCTGAGGGCTGTGAGGGAGAGTCTGTTCGATGCTTCTCCCTTAGCTTCTGGTGGCTTAGCTGTCAATCTTTGACATTCCTAGGTGCATCAGGCTGATCTCTGTCTTCTTCTTCTCGTGGTGGTCTGTGTGTGTGTGTGTGTGTGTGTGTGTATCCAAATTTCTTCCTTTTATATGGACACAGTCATATTGGATTAGGACCCACCCTAATTAACTCATTTTAACTCGATTACCTCTGTAAGGACCCTACCACCAAATAGGGTCAGATTCTGAGTACTGGGGGATAGGGATCCAACATATCCTCTTTTTAAGGGATATAATTCAACTTGTACCAGGTAGTTAAACCACTGGGTGTCTTTGTTCTGTTCTATTCTATTCTATTCTATTCTACTCTATTCTACTCTACTCTATTCCAGAATAGTTAACATACGGTGTAATATTAGCTTCAGGTGCACAACATAGTGATTCAACACTTCCATACATCACCTGGTGCTCATCAGGACAAGTGCACTCCTTAATCCCCATCACCTATTTCACTCACCCCCACCCCCTCCCCTTTGGTAACCATCAGTTTGTTCTCTATAGTTAAGAGTCTGTTTCTTGGTGTGCCTCTCTCTCTCTTTTTCCCCCTTTACTTGTTTGTTTTGTTTCTTAGATTCCACATATGAGTGAAATCATACGGTGTTTGTCTTTGACTGACTTATTTCACTGTCTCCATGTCATTGCAAATGGCAAAATTTCATTCTTTTTAATGACTAATATTCCATTATGTTATATACATAATATATGTATATATTATATATTCCATTATGTTATATATATAATATATGTATATATATTATATATTCCATTATATATAATGAATTATGGATAAAGAAGATATGTATCTTCCTTAAGGAAGATACATTCATCAGTCAATGGACACTTGAGTTGCTTCCATAATTTGGCTATTTGTGAAGAATGCTGCTATAAACACAGTGGTGTATGTATCCCTTTGAATTAGTGTTTTTGTATTCGGTCGGTAAATACCCAGTAATGGATTACTGGATAGTGGAGTAATTCTATTTTTGACTTTTTGAGGAATCTCCATTCTGTTTTCCACGGTGGCTGTACCAGTTTGCATTCACCACTGGGTATCTTTGAAGGGCCCTCCCAGAACCCACACTCCTGAGTTCCTACCTGACTGGGGCACGGAAAGGTGGCATTGTGGAAGGCACAATGGTCCTTGGGACCGATGAGAGTCAAGTATCTGCTACAATTAGCCGTGTAGTCAGTCATCCCAGAACCCACAGAAATCGTCCTGAAGCATCCGTACCTTCGCTGATCCACCATTTGTAGACTGCACATTAGCTTTGATTTCCTACACCTGTTAACCATTTTATTGGGCCCGTAGGTCATTAGAGGGGGTGGGATAACAAGAATCTTTGGGTTGTCAAGTAGTTTTGAACTTTGCTGTCATGCGTAATTGCTGGCAAACCATAGCCGATAAAATGAATCAAACCCAAGCTTCTCTTACGTAGGTCAAGGCAAAGTACTTTGGAGGCTGAGGAATAAGTTAGAGAGATTCTGTGGGAGGAGTTCCTGGGGAGTCAATTCATGACCTTGATTAAGGTAAAAGCTGTGAGGTGATTTACTTTTCCTTGAGGGACATTGGTGACATCTGTTATACCAATTATTTTGAACTTTGGCACTTGCCAAGTGATCGGAAGATTTATGTGATGTTAAAGCTTTGGTTATGAATGAAAAACAATTGTAAACGTAGAGAATAGGGCAAGACAAAGCCACTAAGTATCATCTTGTGTTTGTAAATGAATGTTGCTTTGCTTTGCTTTCTATGGCTGAGTCATTGAATCAGCAATTTGACACAACCTTCTCTTAAAGAAAACTTTTTTTTTTTTTGCATTTATTTATTTTTGAGAGACAGAGAGTGAGCAGGAGAGGGGCAGAGAGAGAGGCAGACACAGAATCCGAAGCAGGCTCCAGGCTCTGAGCTGTCAGCACAGAGCCCCATGCGGGGCTCAAACCCACGAACTGTGAGATCATGACCTGAGCCGAAGGCGGATGCTTAACCACCTGAGCCACCCAGGCGCCCCAACCTTCTCTTATTCAACCAACATTTATTCGGTATTCACTTAATATACATAATCGACGGGAAGGGGATTGGGTTGCAGTATTATCTCTATCACTAACTCTCATTTATATGTTGGAACAGGAGGTTAAAGGGGATCATTTATTTCTCAAGGTTTATCAGACACCTTCTATATACTACTCTTGTTCCAGCTCTGGGAGGACTCAGCCCAACAGTGCCTCACCTCTGGCAGGTCGCGCCTCTGACTGGTGCCCATCTTTTGATTCCAGTCCCAGAGCTTCCCTACTGAGGCGGTCTTGGGACTCTGCTCAGTGCTCAGGTGCACATGTACGCAACCCAGAAGTGTGGAGGAACGTGTGAGGCAGAACTTTGACCTAAGGAGGATGGGACCCATGAATACATTTGTCTCCCCTTCCCCAGTCAGAGGCAGCTAACCTGGCTTCTGGGATTGTAGTTCCATGGGGAGAGCAAAGTCTCAACTGGCCCCTTCCTGTCAGTAACACATGTTCCCCTCACGTGGGCCACCCCTCTTTTCCTGATTTAATCTCCACATCCCTCCACTCTTGCTTCCTTGGGTTGCATTCTTAGTGAAAGGAGAGCCCATGAGCGTTTTCCCCAGGCTCACCTTTCTGAGAAACTCAGCCTAGGATGTAGGGAGAGAGGGTAGGGGCTCTGCCGGGGAAGGTTCTGGGTGTGGGAGTTCTTTGCCCTCAGCCTGGTGCCTTGGCAGGGTTGTGTTTGGGTGTCTCTGGCTTGGGAGGCGGCAAGAAAGACGGTTTATAGACCCAGTCACTTGTAAAGCTGCGTTAGTAATCTGTGGACATTCTTTGGAGATGTAGCATGGAGACACCATTCCTTCTTTTTGCGTTGATTTGGGGGGAAGCGGGATTCCCACAGAAGTGGGGGAAGGTCAAGTCATGTGGTGGGTTGAGATCTGGGCAGAATGTCAGGAGCCCTGGCTTCTGGGCTTTGTTCTTCCACTAGCAAGCTGGGTGACCTTGGCGAAGTCACATTGCCTCTCTGGGAACCAGCTTTCTTGTCTGAACAATGAGAGCTTAGAGTGGGTGATTTCTACAACCACTTCCAACTCTAAAATCTCACGAGAAACTCCAATTCCTGCCATTCAGCCTGCATTTGCCTGGAAGATGCTTCCACTCCTATCCAAAAGGTCAACATGACACCCCTGTGAGATTTTTCAATATGAGAGCTAAAGCGAAAAAGCGAAAAAAAAAATTTATTAGTATTTTCTTCTCTAAAAAAAAAAAAAAAGGATTTGGTCCATCACAAGGGAAAAATAGGGGCTCTAACAACCCACAACTTTCAACTCCAACTGTGGGTATCTCTTGCAATTTAGTACATTGCTGCAGAAGGTTATTTTGGGGAGGGGAGCTCTGAGAGCCCCCAGATAAAGGAGCCAGATGGACCCCCCAACCTGGTTCGAGCATACACGTCATGCGTACCCCACCTTTCCGGTCCCCTTGTGCAGGGACAGAACGCTCTCCACATCTGAAGTCAAGGCCATGACCCCCCAGCACCCTGACCACAGCAGGAGTTGGGGGAAGCGGGACCTCACGTCCTTCTCAGCAACTCGCAGAGGCCAGTGCAAATCACTTTTGGTCATTGCCCAAACTGGAAAGAACATTTTTTCCCCAGATCGTTATTAAGAATTTTATACAATCACACACTCTCTTGTCTCACATACAGACATACACTGCCAAAGAGAAAAACTCATCCTTGACTATTGGGTCATAAATTATATGAGGTACATTTCATTATAAAGTACATTTCTTTAGTCCTTTATGAATGCTCTCCATTTACCCCAGGGGGTTGTAATGTACTCTGACATCTTACTTTCTTCCAAGAAGCATTCCCTCATATTGTTTAGTACATGGGGCCTGGAAAATTAAGGCATTCGACTCTTATATAAATGGGAATACAATCATACATCTATGCCTGGGCTCCGGGGAGGTCACATAGAATCTGCAGAAACACTGGGTAAATAAACATCAGTGAAAGAAATGTCTGGTGGGGGAAGGGGGCTGCATAAACAGTGCAAATGCATAATTGCCATGGCCCAGAAAAATTGGAAACCCAGCAATTCTATGGCCAGAAAGACGGGAATGAGTATTTTATAGTAAGCCGGCCCTCATTACGTCTGGATTTTAATTTTGGTACTTCATCCTTCCCAGCTCCCATTTGATCCTGCTAAGGCACTCGGCTTTTCCTCGAGTGGAGAACCATGAAAAGGTACAGAGTTGAGCAAATTGCAGACGATACGGGGGCCTCTCCGTTCTCTGCAATTAACCAAGTCAGGACTGGGAACGCTCGGGTTTTCCCGAACCTGAAATGCTTCCGGTTTACCTTGTAGGAGATCAGAAAGCAAAGCTCGTAAAATTGAACTCAGATGAAGAACACTCCCATCTTTGGAGTGCTACTAAACAATCTGCAAATTATTTAAATTAAACCAACCCAGCCTCCGACATCTGCACACAAAATGCTTAAATTCCAAGTGCAACTTTACTGGCATAAGAAAATAATAAGGGGAGTTCAATTTGTGTCAGCATGGCTCAGGAAAATAAGATATCATGTCTTGCTGTCTGCTTGATGTCAACTTCTCAGATGCGAGCCCTAATGCCTCATCCTAGACTGTCCGCACCAGAGCCTGCCAAACAGAGAAGTTCAGCCAAAGTTCACCAAGCTACTACCAAATAGCTTTTTTTTCCCCTCCTTTTTCAATCATTAGAAACCTTCTGTTTTATATTGTGCACACGTGATTGTATCTACCTCTTAAAACATATATAACTCTATTAGCTTCTCCTATTCTTTGGGAACACTGTCAGTTCTCTGTGATGAGTTTGTTCTACGGCTCAGAGTTATTCAGCTTTTCGACTGCCTGTCCTAGGTTCTATTCTGAAATGTTTGGTCAGGATACGCAGACAATATCTGTAATGTCAGAGGTGCTTTGAAAATAATTCTTTAAACAAATAAATAAAGTGTGTGTGTGTGTGTGTGTGTGAGAGAGAGAGAGAGAGAGAGAGGGAGAGAGAAAGAGAGAAGGAGAGGAAGGCAGACATCAATCACTATCTAAGATTGTTCCAGAAATATTTTTCAGCCCTCTCTCCCTCCTTGCCCCAAATCAGAAGCTCACTCAAGGCGTGTTGGGGAAGACTCGCATCCAGCCCTCAGGACAATCCCTAGCTCAGACCTCAGTTCCAATCTCTCCTTCAGCAGGGACACTGAGATGACCAACAAGGCAATTACACAGGCTATTTTTCTCATTTTCCTGTGTTTCGTCTTGATTTACTTTAAATGACTGCCACTCTCATTCCTCCCGGTGAAATTGTGCACCCACACTTTTAACCATGCAAAAGTAACATTTTAATGCTGCTGGACGATGTATCAATTTGGGGTCCTGGGATCACCAAAGAGCTAGAATTTCACTCATCAGCAGAAATGCAGGTTTAGTAGGTGTGTGAAGACAAAAATAAGCTCAGGGAAGTCTTTGATCTACTGTGTGCATGTTCTATAAAAATACCTTTCCTATAGTGTAACATGTCACATTTAATCTATGTTCTTCCTTCCGCATCTTTCTTCCAAGCATCACTTGGTCCCTTTCAAAGCCCCAAGCACCCAGGGTTCGAAGCAGCATGGAGAAAGGAAAGTCTCCTTTGTTTCCATTTGGTGGTGGTGCTTGGGGTGGGGTGAGTGTGGAAAACTCCCCATCCCACGACAAGACAAGAATAGTTTATTTGTCGACGCTCCCTTTCAACCTCCTTACTGGGCTCCTGCCTTCTAACTGTTTCAAAAACAGCTAAAATAATGTTGAAATCCACATTTCAGGTGCGGTACAGCTGATCACGATGATTGCAAAAAAGCATTCCTTTACAGTTAGTGTTGATTTAGATAGCTTTCAGACTCCTGCTGAATATCTATCCGACCCCAATAGCTGCGAATGGTTTAATTAAGCAATTTGATGAACTATTACAAATGAATCTGGCCTGGATACAAATCGTAAACTAAGATAAATCCTAAAACATAGCAATATTGAAAACAGTAACCTTGTCACGTACTGATCATTATCATCTTGATTTCTTTTTATCTTTCATATCATAAAATAATTCAGCTCAAACACTGCATTTAAAGGAACTTGTCTACTGATTCATATTTCACTTAATCTGGTATCAATTATGGGCCCAGATTTGGAAATTCAATGTCTGTGTAGATGAAATGCTTTAATACCTTAGATAGTAGCTGGTTTCTGGATTCAGCCTGAAATGGCATGGTCAGAAAAGTTTAAAATATTTTTGCTAGATTCAAAGATGAGCAAGATTAAAAATTCCCAAATGTGTATTCTGGAACCCCTCCAAAAACATTCCATCTTTATTCATTATTGGATATTGTCTTGATTAAAATTCCTGTTGGTTTGTTCTATGGCTAAGTAGTAATCCTGTATCTTAGCATTTGGAATGTATTGGTATCATGTGACGTGCACAGAGTCCAAATGAATATAGAGAGATCTCTTTCACAAGTCAACAAGGAGGACTTAGGGCGTTCAGATTTCAGCAGTGCTGTTTCAGGGGGAGGGGGGTTTATCTGTTCGGCGCATTCTTTCCAAAAAGTGAGTCAGAAAGAGAGCTGTTCGAAGCAAAATGATTTTTCCTACAACACCAGTGTCTCGAATCAAAGCAGATTTCTCTAGAGGAAATAAGATATATATATATTTTTTTTCTTTTCTTTATCTCTTTTTGTTCTATTTCTGGCATTTGATGCCCTTCAGTGCTAGTTTCACCCAGTAACATGTGAAAAATGTATTCGACAATGCAAAGCAGATGACGTGGTCACCATCTTCTGAGTCACCGTTCTGTTCTCTGCATTCCTGCAGATGCCTTTCAAAACCAGAAAACGATTCTGTTAGGAGCCAGTGAGAAGGGAAATAAAAATGAAAAAAAAAAAAAAGTGGGGGGGGGGGCCTGCTCATGCAGCCACACAGACACTTTGTGCTGTGTCCCCCACTGGCAACCTGCTTGGTGTGGGGTGTTCCCAAGGACCCCAGACTGGGGCCTGAATCCTGCAGAAAATCTAGGAGAGCGTGGGAGTCGGCGGGACTTTGGCAGACTTGGCTGGCCTTTTGTTCTGTTTCTTCATCATAATGGCCACTTGGAAGTAAGGTCTGTGGCCGAGAGGAAAGGGGTATACTGTTGGCAGAGGTCTGGTTGGGCTCTTTGAGGTGACATAGGTTGTCACCACCTGTCATGTCCTGGAAACGCATCTGTCAGTCAGAAAAAGTCAGAGCCAAGCTTTTAGGGACAAACCCAACTTCCAGGTAAGTCGTCACGTACACCAAGCCACCTCCCTCCCAGCATGGTGGACGGGGGTGTCTCACGGCATCGGACAAAGCTATGACCCCAGGATGATTCTGGAGCAAAGAGTCATCTGACTGCCTTAGTAGCTGCAAAGGAGTTCACAGCAGTTGCTCAATACCTTTCTGTGTACGAGGGGGCTGGTCTTTGCCTTGGGGGAAGTGAGTGGACCAGATGGTGTTTGGCGAGGCCGACTCACAGGTGAACTTGCTCACTAAGCATGCCCCCTCCAGATGCAGAAATACTGACCAAAGTCAAGAAGCTGTCCAGTTTGTGGAACACAAACTCTAAGAAGGCTTGGTCTGTTTCGTTCCACACCCCGAGACCGTTACCTAGAGCAGAGGCTGAACATGAACGGTGTCATATGATGATTCTGAACTGGAAATCAACAGATGCAATGGTCAAGGGGCTTTCGAGCACCACGACCCTAGAAGCATGCTTATTATTTTAACAAGCTAAATTTTAAGAAAACTAGACCAAGAAAGGGACAGGACTAACCATCGTTGGTACTTACTACGTGTCAGGAAATTTCTTGGGTTGATCAGTAGGTACTGTCACATTTTCTGGATTAGGAAACCAAGGCTTGGCGAGGTTAAATCATTTGCCTAAGGTCGCATAGCTAATGAGTGGTGGATCCATGGTTCTGACCCTGGACTCCCATGGTGGAGTGGCCTCAAAGATCTAATTTACTCTAACACTTGATTGTGAGAGGCTCCCTGCATCAGCGTTTAGGGATGTATTCGCCTGCTTACACTTGATGCTGGAAAAAAAAATGTTTTAAATTCTTTTTATGGGACATTCTTAGAATCTTGAGATTCAAACCAGATTAAGTAGGTGAAAGTGCTTTTTTAGACTGCTTGGCTGGACTAAGCAATTTGTTCTGAATCCAAATCCAATATAAGTATATTAGCTTCTTTCCTAGCCAAGAGTTTACAGAAGCAAGAAATAAATCACCATGCCTCCAACCCCAAGGGGTGATGCGGAGGAGGAGAGAGGTGGATGTGTGATCAGGTCTCTGAGGGCTCAGGCTTTAGTTCCAACCCTGTTGGTGAGCAGCTCTGTGATCTTGGCTGAGTCGTTTCACGTCTCAGGATGGTAGGTTTATCAACGGGCAAATAGGGACTAGGAACCCTTGCTCTGCTTACTGGTTAGAGATGGTTGGAGTCGAAAGAGAAGTAATGGAATTCACATACTTTCAAACTGCATAGCATCCAATTGAGAAAGCTTTTATGTTCGTGATGAAAACGTCTCATATTCTGTGGTGATGGAGCTTGAGATTTTCGCATCTACTGACCTAATTGTACAAATTTAATTTAATTTAACCTGTAGCTTCAGTGACAGCATATCCTTTGCCCACTTAACATTTCATTTAGTTTTTTCACTAAGTCAAAGGGGACTTTTTCCTCCCCTTTGTTTGACATGCGGGACTATTTTCCTGATTTTTTTTTCTTTTCTTTTTAATTTTAGCTCAATCAAGACTTGCTCTTTTTCTCCAAGGCAACAAGTCCAAGCACCTGGATTCACCTCAGAGGGCACAGAGAGTTGAGTCGATGTTTCCCTCCGTACATGTTTCTTGGGCTGGCCCCAGATATGAAATATAATTATGGTGCTTTCTTGCCTGATATGAAGACAAGTCTGAGGAGGCCTGGCGTACATTCCTTGGGTTCATAAGTAATTATGGTGCTGGTGATGATTGGCTACTTTATAAGGTCTTGGGCTGCTAGCATATTCTGGTTTTTCTGTAATGCACATACCCCGCGAGTCTAATTACCGCTGTTTTGGTGCCTGACAAATCTGCTTCGCTTGTAAACCTTACATTTATGCTCCGATGGGACTGGAGGGTGTGTGTTTGTGTGCGTTGTAATGACTACAGCCTAGACATTCACAAAACTAGTCCCCCACATTCAGAGCAGCTTTTTGGTTTAACGGCCCACGCAGTTGCCACGCGTGTTCTTGGTTGGGAAACTATCTTTCAAGATCTCTTTTTCTTCACTGTGCGTCTTCTCCGTTCCCGTCTGTCTCTCTGTAAACTTTATAATTCTGTGTTTCCTTTTGAAAGACTAGGTAAGAGGGAACACGTGTGTGAAAGTCGTGGCCAACTCCCATGTGCTGGGGGCCGGTGAGATTAAGGCCAAAGGCCAAATGACTCTGGCACCTGACAAGTGTGTGGATCTCATTATGGCCATTGGGTCTGCGGGGGCTTAGAAAAAAAAATCAGTGGAATTGCAGGGATGCATGGTCAACACTTGGTGAGAACGCAAGTCTTCAATGACTTTGTTTCTCATGCGCGGCAGAGGTGTGGCCCTCCCGGGTTTTAATTTTGTCTTCTAGCGGAGAAGGTCCCATCTACCGCATACACTTAGGGCTTCACAGAGCTCGAAGAAGTATTTGAAATGATCTCGGCTCATCTCTATTTGATAAATGAGTGGCATGAGCTTAGGAAGAAGAAAGAAAGTTTCCTAAGGCTTCCTGACTGCCGGGTCTCCTGACCTCCAGCTGACTCCTCGATCTTTTACACCTGCTGTCGTGGTGCTGATGTCTGGGTACCCAAAAGTCCAGGAGCTTTTGAGCACCTACACTGAGTTTGGCCGTAAGCAGCTTGGTTTGGGGCTCCCCGAGAAGTCATTAAGGTGTAGTTGTGGCCTTCGAGGAATTTGTTAGCAAATTGGAGAGCCAAGACTAACATGATCCAACAGCCTCATTACAGTAGATGAATGGCAGCTTACAGGTCAGGGTCGACATAAGGAGAGCAGTGGGCCAGTCCCTTGGGACATCAGGGTGCAGGAGGTGGGGAAGGCTGGGAAACTTGGAGATAGGACTTGAAGTGGGTTTTGAAGGGGTGGGGTTTGGGCATTCTAGGAAGGCGGTGGGGCTTGTGAAAGGCTTGGGGGTCTTGAAGAAAGCATGTGAGCGGAGCTTCAGAGTGAGGGCAGGCTAACTCCTCGGCCCCTGTGTGGGAGGTGTGGGGACGAGGTTGGCAGCACGATGGGGTAAGAGCCCATGGTGGGTGGGACAGCCGTTAGTCTAGGCTAACATGTCTACTTCCTGGGCGGAGGACAGGATCTACTGATGTTTTAAGTAGGGCAGAGAGGAGAGGAAAATGAAGATAATTGGTTGGAAGAAAGAGTGGAGGAGGTAAGATCAGAGACAGGGAGCGGCTGGGATCTTGTGGCGAAAGTCCCAGACTGAGGTGATGAATGCTCTGAGCAGGGAGGTGGGGACTGCAATACAGCAGGCGCCCAGGAAACCCCTTCACCTGCAAGGCTGCTGGAGCGAGAGTGACATCCACAATGCCAACTTCAAGAATGTCTAATCTCTTTGCCTTCCTCTTTGAGAAGTTTGCTCCGGGCATCTATGTGACTTTTCCAGGCAGGCCAATGCAAAATCCGATTCTGCACCATTCAAGGGGCGGAGTTGGAGTCAGGGAAAGAGGGGGCAGTTGTCCCCAATGACCAGGATGTCTCAGGCGAACGCTAAGGTGGCCACTGGCTGGGTAAGGTGATGGGTCTGCGCCCCGACTTGGCCTCTTCCTGCTTCCGAACTGCGGCCAAGCCACTAACACAGTCCACAGCTCAGAGTTGTCACCTGTCCTTTGCAGAGAGAATAATGCCTGCCCTAGCTACTGTGCACCGTACTGCAAAGGTCCAAGGAGAGAGTGTATGTGATCTGTAAACAGACAGCAATCATTGCCACGCCACAGAGTTCTGGCTGCTGAGATGCTGGAGCATTTGAGGCAGAGAGAAGTTACAAGAGGAAGGACATATTTCTTTCTAAAGAAGTCACTGTCTTCCACCTTGACACCTAGAGCATTCTTTGACGTTGTCGCTTCATTTTTTTTTTTTTTTTTCATTTAAGAAGGAATAGAAATGGAACTAACTTGAGGATTCTGTTGCGACTGAGGACCGTGAGCTTCCCTAAACCAGAACTGATGAGACGCTGCTGGCAGAGCCTTCAGAACTCGGGGGGCCCCACGCAAAGCTGAAAAAAATCAAGGGAAGGTGGTGGGGAGGGGGAGGGGGTGGTGGGGAGATGATTGTCCCTAAAAAAAAAAAAAAAAGAGGAGATGGTTTTCAAACTCCATTTTTAAGATATTTCCTAAATTTTAGTGACAATTCTGTCTGAAACCATTAGCAGCTTCTCCAAGGTTCTCTGAGCGGGGTTTTCCTTGGAGACTGGCTTGATTATAGGTTTAAGTCTTGATTCCTTTCTAAATGTAAAGAAGCAGTTCATCTAGAACACTCCATAAGTGCTTCCCCCCTACCCCCCTCTCCCAGGAAGAAGAGGCCTGAACTGGAAGCTGCAGCCAGCTGGAGAGACACAGAATGGGGATCAGTGGTAAGGGGACTTTTAGGCCAGTAGAAGGACAAAAAACATTAGAAACAGAAATAATGGGCACCAACTGGTCTAGAGAGTGAGAGGCATGGAAATGCGTGTGAAAAGGGCATTTATTGAGTGCTTGCTGTGTGCCAAAACCTGGTTTTGATTCCAATTTTACAGGGTCAGAGTTTGAGGGAATCTGGATTTTTTTTCTGGAAGAAAATAAGAATTCAGTGTAGGGTTTTCTTTTGCAGAATGGCATAGATACAGCCCTAGAGAGAGAGAGCTCATCTGGACTGCCATGCAGAGGGGGGATTTGGGGCAGAGGCTTGGGGCAGGGCAGCGCTGGGGGGCGGGGGGGGGGGGGG
>NW_024412395.1:11642602-11801699 GCF_014898765.1 Herpailurus yagouaroundi
ATACTTCCTAATGAAAAATTTCGTTGTGTAACCTATCCAGAGATGTGGACCAGAATTTACCCATAAGGATCTTTATCACAATATCATTTTTAATTGGAAAATTATGTCCAAATAGGGAAAGTTTCCTTTGTTGGATAGAATATTTGCAATGACTTATTTCACTTAGCATACTCTCCAGTTCCATCCACGTTGCTGCAAAGGGAAAAGTGGGTGATGGGCAGGGAGGAGGGCACTTGCTGGGATGAGCACTGGGTGTTGTATGGAAACCAATGTGACAATAAATTATATTAAAAAAAATTAAATTAAATTAAAAAAATAAAAAAAGAAAGTCACTCCTGATCTTAAAAAAAAGAACATTTGCAATGATTAAAATCATGTTCTTAATAAATACTTAAGAACACAGAAACTTCTAAGAAAATTGAAGTGTAAACATAATGCAAATTACAAATAAATACTATACTCCTGATTCCATGAAAAATAAAATACATGGAAAAAAGAAAGGAAAAATATGTATCAATATGCTAATCATAATTATCTTAAGTTGTAAGACTAAAACTGCCGTTTATTCTCTTCCTCCTGTGTTTGAATAGTTTTCCAATTTTATACTATGGAGGGACAGAAGTTTTCAAACTAGAAGGCTTAAAAAATCATTGTGGAAAAGGAAAATCCGAAAGGGTACCACTTAAGGATTCAGAAGATTGTGTTCAAGTGTCAGTGCTGCCTTATGACTCAGACGAGTCTCTTACCCTCTGTGGTCCATAATTTTTTCATCTGTACAGTGGGCATAATAACATCTGCTTGTTAATTACAGGGTTCTTGTAAATGTCAAACAAAATAAGGGATGCGGAAGTCCTTTGTTACTAGTATAAACTGCTTCAGGAATATACGAGACTCTGGTTATTGCGATGTTCCCTCCCCTCATGGGACTCCTAAGTGGCTGCTAGAGCCCTCCCCCCGCTCCCTGGGGTGGGTAGCTGGCAACCTAATCAGGAGGAGAGGATGGGCTTCTTCCAGCTTGGTGCCATTTTGAGTGGAGACTGTCAAGTCTAGCCAAAAGTAATTTCATTGTGTTGAAGAGAGAGTGGAGACACTCCCGGAATGTTAGGGAAAGAGGAAGAAGTTGGCTAGGGAGGACTCAGTCCCTCAGTTGGGATCTACCATCTACAAGGCTGGGCTCTCCTTCTACTTTGAACCAGCCCTTCCTTATTCCCACTGTGTCCCAGGATCCTCTGGCAAATGAAGGCTCGTAAGGCTTGACCCCACGCCTTTCCCAGCACCTGTTCCATATTCTGTGGGTCTGGGGGGAAATCACCCCTTCTGTCACTGATGTAATAAAGAGTTACTGTGAGTAATTCAAGTGAAGGGGTGAAGGATGTGAGTGGAACGCACACAAAGAGGGGCCGGGGGAATAGGCAAGTCAAGAGATGATATTATAGTGCAACCAATAAACAGATATGGAGTCTGTGTGAAATGGGGGTCCTTATTCTTCCTACTGAGGGTTCAGAAACACGGGTCCCAGTTTCTGCCTACGTGGATAGAGCCAACAGAGGCGTGATTGCATTCTGATTGCCAAGAATACATCACAGGGAGTGAGCACCCAAGAGATCAGGAGTGAATGGCAGGTGGACTGAGAAGGGGTCAAGGTGGACAGCAGGTGGCCGGGGGAAGCCTCCCAGCTGGGAGTGAGCACAGAGCACTGGTAAGAAGACAGATTTAGGGAGCACTCAGTTGACAGCTTCTCCCAGGTTGGAAGCTTCTTGTTGAGTCATCTTGGACAAATCACTGAAATGAACCTCTATTTCTTCAGTTGTGAAAAGGGGGCTAATAATAGGCCTCATAAATATATAAATGAGGCTTCATAGGTTACTGGGATGGTCAAATGAGAAAAAGAACATAAAATTCCGGGTATACGGTAAGTGCTCAAAAAAACACTAATTTTCTTTTTGTCTTTGAGGCAGATAATGTCTAGCCCTAGACCAATGATTGAAAACTGGTGGCTTATGAGCTAGACCTAGTCTGAAGATATTGTTTTGTTTGGATCACAGAGTTCTGGCTTTCACTATGTTTTTAAACCATTTGAATTAGTTGGAGACACTTGAATTTGGGAGATTTCATATAAATATCCAGATTTCCGACGTCTCTTGAAAAGTCAAATCTGGCCACAGGGGCCCGTGTTAGCACTTGGCACTTACTGGCTGGCGAGGAGTCAGGGCTGCTCCTGTGGGTGGGGCCGCGTTCCCCACCTCTCCACAGTCCCCCACAACTCCCTACTGAGCCCCAACCCTGAGGCCAGTGTCAGCTGCAATCTATCATTGTGTTTGCACTGTTTTATTTTTTTAATTCCTAAATTGAGTTAAGAGTTGAGTGAAATTTCTTTTTATAGCAAAAGCAGAAAAATGAAAGATTGGCCAAGAACATCATACGTTTCAAAAACAAAAACAAAAACAGAACAGGAAGAGGACTTCTTTCTCTGGGGAAGTGAAGGAAATTCCTATGTGTTGAATATGCAGAGACAGCTGACAGTATTGAAAGAATACCCTTGGCTCGCTTCCCTTGTTTATGTTACCTGCCTGGCCCTTGTAGACATTGGAGCTTGTTGCCCTTAGCCTGGGTCACTTGCTCCTATCAGTATGTGCTTGTGGAAAATATCAGCCCCTCTTTATAATTTTCGACTGCTGTGAAGGGGGAAGTTCAGACAGAACTGAGAAAGCCATGCAGGCATCAATGGTGGTTGACGTGGGGTCTACTGAGTTGGCTGCTGGGTAAGGTCTCCTGCCTCCATGAATATATGTCAGTCTACCGTGACAACAGACACTTCTTGGAGATATTTTCTCCTTCCAGAGCTTCCTGGTTGGCATCCCCAAGACCAAAGATAGCTCGAAGCCAATGAGATGTTGGCTGGAATTGAAGGGAAAACAATGGTTTAGAAAGGCACCATTTTCTAGAAATGTGATGTGAGCCATATAAGTGAGCCATATGTGTAATTTGAAACTTTCTAGTAGCCACATTGTAAAAAAAGTTCAAAGAAACAAGCAAATCTAATGTAAACAACACATTTTATTTGATCTAATATATCCAATATATATAGTGTCTAATATATATAATATATATAATATATTATATAATATATATAATATATTATATATAATATATATATTATATAATATATAATATATCTAATATATAGTGTCATTTAAACATTTTAACATGTAGTCAAGATGAAGAATAATTCAATGAGATATGTGCACGTTTTTCCCCTTCTGATTTCAGTCTTTGAAACTTGGTATGCATTTTGCATTTACAGCACATCTCAGTTTGGGCTGGCCATGTTCAAGGAGCTCCCTAGCTCTTTGGCCAGTGGCCACCATGTTGGATAATGCAGGCTTTGAAGATAAAGGGAGTTATCGGTAACTATAGATGCTTTGCTGGCTTCTTGGCTTTGCTGCTGGCTGACCCTGATTGACCAGACCTTGGGCTTTCCCTTCTTGGGGATCCCTCATCCTCTGTATCATGTGCCTGGGCTTACTCTCAAACTTGAACAGTAAGCAGAAAATTTGAGGGCCCCTGGCCAGGCTGTGTTTTCCTTTCCTTGCAAACTCTTCTGGATGCAGGGTGGTGTGGGACACTGTAGGAGGTGCTCGGTATGTCTTCTTGACCTGGTATACTCTTTTTTTTTTTTTTTTTTCAAATAGAGTTTGAGTTCTTCCATGATGGGAAATTCCTAGAGCTGAGGTCTCTGTTCTGAAGCAGGGCTTCAGCAGTCTGCTCCTGTTGCAACCTCCAAGGTTACAGAGCCAACTGAAACTCAGACTTTCAGTGTTGACAGATGCTCATTCATGAATTCATGGATTCATTAACTTAACAAACATGCCAGGCATAGTGCTAGGCACTGGGGATTCCAATGATCACAAAAGCACATTTATAACTCAATAATTACTCAATATGAAAACCAAACAAATGCTTTTCGGCCTGACAGGTACAATTACAGGTGTAGAATCAGACAGAGAGAAAAAGTAAGGGACATAAATGGAGGAGTAACCCACTGGTTTGGATTAGGGAAGGCTTCACAGAGGAGGTGATGTTGGAGCGGGGTCCTGAGGAATGAGTAGAAATTCCACAGGCAGCGAGAAGGGCATGAACTTATACTTGTGTGGCCAGCACATGCAGAACTCTTAAAGAGGGCCCCGAGTTAGGGCTGATGGCCAAAGCAGATGGTCCAGCTGTGTCTTTCCATTGTGAGTTTATAGGTGAGAGTGTAGTCTAGAGACAGCTAGTTTGATATTCACTTAGCCTTCTGTTTTATTGGGACTTTATCAAGATGCCCCAAGGTGTGAAATGTCTGGCCCCATGACCAACGTCAGAAGATGTCCGCTCTGTGCGTCTCACAGAAATTTGGACAACTTGACTTGTTTGTGCGCAGGGAGCTCTTGGGTCCCATATAAAACTCATTTCTATAAAGTACCTTAAACAGACTTCTGAATAACCCTCAAAATTAAGTACCATTAAACCGTAACCAAAACGTACATGTGGATTTGAGATGTGTCAGCATGTGTTTTGCATCTTTCACTCGTGAAATTTATGTATCTCGCATGGCCTTTGGACAGACCCCATGTGTTTCACATATGGTTGGTACATTTCTTATTAGGAATGGTATAAAGAGGGTCAGGAGAATCAGACTACTGTATTGATAAACATAAGGTTTGAGATCCACTGATAAAAAATGGCTCCCGAGACACCCACATTAATGGGAAGAACATTTATCTTGGGAACATAGAATTTTATGGCTGGAAAGAATCTTGGAGAGACTCCGGTCCAACCCATTCATTTCACATCTAAAAAACTAAGATCTTGAGAGGTTAAGGGACTCACCCAAGGTCTTCAGATATCAGTGGCAAAGCAAAGATGAGAATTGAAGCTGTCTGGTTTCCAGTCCAATACTTTTCTATTTCCCACACTGCTTTGCTCATGATTTTCATTAAAAGAGCATTATTTTCAGCTTAAAATAATTTCTGGAGAGCTATTCTAGAGGGCTTTCCAGATTGCAACTGTGAAGGCATGGGAAAAGATGGAAATGTGTGGGAGCAGAATCATGTATTTGTGACTTAAGATTGTAGCCCCGGGGCCCTCGCATAATGCTTGGCACGTAGTAGCTTCTCATTACTATTTGGGGAATGAATGAACCACACCAATAACCAAGATGAAGGCCAATGTGCCATCAGAATCCGTGGGAGTGCTCACAAAGGTTACGAGACCTATAAAACTGAAATGAGAACCACAATTAGGGGGGCAATGTACATTTTGCCAACAAAACAGGGCAAGCTTGATCTCCTGTAGAATGTGTCTCTACCCAGAAATGACATTCAAAGTACTTAATGACCATGACCACACAGATACCAGACATCAGAGTAGAGGCTGCTATGAACAATTGGAACTGGAGCCGTCCAGCACCGTCTCCTCCCATTTTACTGTCCTTTGAGATGCTCCAAATGCAGTTCCCCTCCCCTCTCACCCAGTAATTCTCTTTTCCATGTCCCCCGAGAGAATGAAACTCCAATAAAACTACAGAGAAGAAAGGAAATAAGGATGATGGCTGTGGATATTATTACATGAAAGCTGGAGTCTCAGTCAGCACAATTCTGCAGGTAGGAAAGACCCCAGTAGCATTGCATGCTGGAGTCCAATTTGGGGGTTACTTCTTTGTTTTAGAGTCAACAAGCCAGGGAATTAAAGAAGCGCATTTATGGACATTTACACAGTAGGGTTGTAGTTCATGAGTATCTGCTAGATACTGGAGCTCTGGCTGTCTGTGCACATCCTTCTGCCCACTAGCTACGTTCCTGGGAAGGGGTTTTCCCAAACGAAAGTGTCAGCAAATAGGGTAAAGGAGACTATACAAACGCACCTGCTGGGGAGCAACATGTTTGAATGCGTCTTTCATAATTTTAAGGCTGGAAAGCAGGAGAAACCCAGCATGGAACATATTAAACAAATGGCCTAACAAATGATGGGGAATAAAACGTCGAGAAACTTCTTGAAATACGCTAAAGGATGCGTGAAGTCTTGTTTCCACGAAATAGGAGCCAAAGCACCATGAGGAAGAAATAGCCTAAAATGATACTAATGTGGACCACAAAGAAGCTAAATATACAATTGCAGAATGGAAATCCTCACTGAAGAGAGAAAATAGCAAAATTGATGATGCAGAAGACTGAAGCAAAAATACTGAAGACGGACCAAGTCGTCCCCACCTCCAACTCCCAAGGGGAGAGAAAAATGGACACAGCAATGAATAGAACTGCAGCATAGACTCAAACCAAGGGGGGGTCGCCTGGGTGGCTCGGTCGGTTAAGTGTCCAACTTCGGCTCAGGTCATGATCTCACCGTTCGTGAGTTCGAGCCCCGCGTTGGGCTCTATGCTGTCAGTGCAGAGCCCGCTTTGGATCCTCTGTCCCCACTTACTCACTCTCTCTCTCTCTCTCTCTCTCTCTCTCAAAAATAACTAAAAAGAATTAAGAGTATGCACTCTGAAGGCATACTCCCTGGGACCACTGCATCCATAGTAGCAGTAACATTGGGCTAGTCTTATAACCTCTCTGTGCCTCAGTGTTCTTGACTGTAAACTAAGAAGACAAGAAGCAAGAACACTACAGATGTGGAGGACGGAAGGCGAGGATGAAGCTTCACATAAACCATCAGTAAGGACGAAACGTAATTAGATCTCTACCCTTTTCGTTCCCCTTTGCCGTTTATATCATTGATTGGAATTATATCTTACGTATTTTTTTACTTACTTATCTATCATTTTTGTTTGTTTCTTTCCATTTGACGGTGTGTTCCACAAGCACTAACACCTAATCATTCTTGTTCACGGTTACCATAGAGTAGCCTCTCCAAAAACGGTTCTTGGAGATGTAAATAAAGAACTTTTCCTGCTAGATAAAAAGACCTAGGTGTATATATTAGAGGAGCTTGTCATATCAGATCACTTTAATTAAGAGAGCCACTCTTAAAAATGTACTGGCAAGCTTTGAGTAAAGAAGGGGCACTGGAGGCATTTGTGGGGGAAAAATTCGTTTCCCTGCCCCCAAGTGAACCCATTTTTTTTTTCTGATGTCATCCATATCCTGGGTTATAGTATAGAGACAGAAAACAATAGAGCAGCGTTTATGCAACTTTTGTAGAAAAACATTGTAACTAAAGAATTTTATAGTCATGTGCTAGAGGAATTAGATAATATAACCATAATGTGCCTTTCTTTTTTTTTTTTTAATTTTGTTTTAATCTTTATTTATTTTTAAGAGAGAGACAGCGTGTGAGCAGGGGAGGAGCAGAGAGAGAAGGAGACACAGAATCGGAAGCTGACAGCTCAGAGCCTGACGCGGGGCTTGAACTCATGAACCGTGAGATCACAACCTGAGCTGAAGTCGGACGCTTAACCGACTGAGCCACCCAGGCACTCCCATAATGTGGCTTTCTTTTAAAAAGAGATAAGCCCTCAATAATGGGGAAGTCATGATATAAAAGGGGTGTAGTGAGTGTTCATGCTTTGCTCCTATGGCTTCAAAGGCCATCCATAGGCAAAGACTCCTACATTTATTACTTTATTTTATTTTTTAAAGTTTATTTATTTATTTTGAGAGAGAAAGAGAGAGAAAGAGCATGGGCAGGGGAAGGGCAGAGAGAGAGAGAGAGAGAGAGAGAGAGAGAGAGAGAGAAAGAATCCCAAGAAGGCTCCTCTCTGCCAGCACAGAGCCCAACATGGGGCTCGATCTCACAAGCAGTGAGATCATGACCTGAGCCAAAGTCAAGAGTTGGACACCTAACCGACTGAGCCAGCCAGGTGCCCTAAGACTCCCACATTTAGATCCTTAGCCTTCACAGTAGGCTGAATAGTGACCCCCTATACATATCTACCTCCACATCCCTGGAGCCTATGAATACCTTACCTCGCATGGTAAAAAGGGCTTGGTAATGTGACTAAGGGTTTTAAGATAGATTCTTCAGTATTATCCGGATCGGCCCAATGTAATCACAAGGGTCCTTATACGAGGAAGGCAGAAGAATCAGAATTAAAGAGAAGAGTGGGAGACATGACAAGAAATTGGAGTGGTGGGAGGAGGAACCATAAACAAATGTAGGCAGTGTCCTGAAGCTGGAAAAAGCAAGGTAATGCCTCCGCTCCCTCCACCACTACCACCCTGCCCACCCCCCACCCCCAGAGCCTCCAGAAAGAACTAACCTGGCTGACACTTTGACTTTGGTCCAGTGAGACTGAGTTTGGAATTCTCATCTCCACAACAGTCTGCTAATACGCCCGGGCGTTTTTTTAAACATCAAGGTAAAATTTGCCTAACAGTCAGCCACTTTAAGGGGTACAATCCAGTGGCATTTAGTATATTCCCAGTGCTGCACAACCACCTTCTCTCTCTAGTTTTGAAACTTTTTCGTTATTCCAGAAGAAAACTCCTACCCATTAAGTAATCACTCCCCGTTCCAGCCTCCCTCCCTGGCAACCACTCATCTCTGTCTCTCCTTCTGGGGCTATCGCAATAGACGCCTAATTCTGTTCCTGCTTACGCCCTTGCCGCCATTTTAGCAGTGCCTCAGGTAGTATCTGAGTCCTTGTTTTGTTTTGTTGTTTTTTTTTAAGGAGTAAATCAAATCACGGCAGTCTCCCGCTTAAAATCCTTCAATGGCTTGCCATCATATTTAAAATATCATCTACCTCTCTTCTTATATCCTTGTGATAGTTAATTTTATGCATTGACTTGACTGGGCCACACGGTGCCCGGACATTTGTTCAAGCATTATTCTGGCTGTGTCTGTGAGGGTGTTTCTGGAGGAGATTAACATTTGAATCGGTAGAGTGAGGAAAGCATCTGTCCTCCCTAATGTGGGTGGGTGGTCAGTTGAGGGTCTGAAGAGAACAAAAAGCTGATCATCTTGAGCCCCTCTTCCCCTGCTCATCATGCTTTAGTCTCATTGATTTTTCTTCTCTTTGAGCTGACCCTCGCTCCTCCTTCAGCCTGGAAGCTCTCACCCAGATCCGTGTATGGGTGGTTCTATCTCATCATTCAGGTGATCGTTCAAATACTGTCTATCCAAAGAGGCTTCTCCCCTGACCGCCCAAGCTAATGACACGTGACTCCTTCTCTTACATTATTCTGTTTGGGTTTTTTCTTCATTGCAGTTAGCATTAGCTAGCATTACATTGTTTATTTATTTGAAATTTATGACATGCTATTATCTGACTAAGCTTCATGAGTTTCGGGGTTTTGTAGTATCCCTAGTACCTGGTCTGTAGGATATGATCAGTTTGTATTTGTTGAATAAATAGAGGAATGAATGTAATCAGGTTTAAATAATTTTGTAAACCTCTGTGCAAGACTGGAAGAAAATATCAAGAATAATTGTGTCTGACCCAAGAATACATTAGAAAAAAAAGTAAAGTTGGGGACACTCCAGGCATTAAATGCACAATAACTGTCCTCTGAATCAGAGTCGAAGGAATCCAAGTATCAATAAGTAGAAAAATATGGAGTTAAAAATAGAGTGTGTGTATATCGTCCAAGTCAAGGAGAAGATTGCAGAGTACATTCCTGGTAACAAAAGACAGAAGAGAATAAATAAGATTTAAAAAGAGAAGCCAAAACATACATCAAGACAGAGGACCAAACATATCATTTATGAGACAAACGTAAATGATTTACCCCTATTAAAAATAAGATACCTTCAAATGGGTTTAAAATATCCAACTATGAATTGAGTACCATAAAGTGATACAGAAATTCTAACAACAGAAAGGGGAAAAGATTTACCGGGGAAGTGTAAACCAAAGGAAATCCAGGTGGCAATACAAATTTCACACCCAGTAGATTGCAAGGCAAATAGTGTCACATGGGGTAGAAAGAGATCTCTTACGATGATGGAAGGTGAAATATACAATGAAACTATAAAAGTAACATATAACGTGACTGTCGTGAATGACAGAAAGCAAAAATGGGAGATGGACTGAGGGGACCACAGATTCTGCCTGTGAGGAATGATCCTTCTAGTAGTTAACAATCATGGGACAGGAGAAATAAATACATAAAGAATCTGGGGAACGTAACTTAAAAGACAGAATTAATCGCTATAGTAAATGTTTTATACCCAGCCAATGGTGATTGCATCTTCCTTTCAAATATGCATGAAACATACATAAAATCGATCATACAATAGAACCTTCAAAACCAAAAACAATTCAAAACTTGCACAAGGGCAAAAGTTTTTCAGCTACAGTGTAGTAAAACTAACAGCAGAGGGGTGAGACACACATACAAGGAGATACATAAATCCAAATCCTAAAAGTAGCTCGCAATTTAAAAGCCACTTTATATACTTCGTATTAATTATTGAGTCAAAATGAAATAAAAACGATGATTATAGATTCCTTAGAAAATAACAAAAATGAGAATATTATGGATCAAAATGGATGTGACAGGCCAGTCTTCTTCAAAAGTCTGTTCGTCACCTTTAAAATGCAATAATAGCATAATAATGGGAAAGCATAAAAACTGAAATAACCAATCAATAGTCACTGTGAGAAGTTATTTAAAAACCTAACAAGTAAAACAAGCAGATGAAAGAATGAAAGATTAAAGGATTAAATATAAGTAAAAAGCACATGAGTTAGCACAATAACTTGTTTCTCTGAAAAAAAAAAAGGCAAATCTCTCATGAATTAAGTAGAGTAAATACGAGAAAAAGAAAACACAAATAAAATCAGAGACAAGAAAGGGATAAATCAAAGGACACAGACATTTCTTTAAAGACTGAGCAAACGTTATGTACATTTCTTTGCCAACAAATGAAAGCATCTCAAAGGAAATGATCATTTTTCAGAAAACTATGAAGCTTTGACTCAAGAAAAAACAAGAGCTGGAAGAATTCAATAACGGTGAAAACAAAGAATTTCTTAAAACACTATTTCTTAAGCCAAGCCCTGAGACAAGAAACTTAGTGATGTGGTACTCTAATCTTACAAGAACCATAATTTTCATGCCATATAAACATTTTCTGCACAAAGAAAACAATGGGGAAGCTAGCCAATTTGTTTTATGGAACAAGAGACACTCCGATATCAAAACCTAATACCTATAAATATATTTTTAAAAGCTATAGAATAATATCATATGTGAATATAAGTTTTAAAATTCTGAATTAACGTTGAACAAACCAAATTCAACAATATAATAAAAAAGAACATTTATTCACGAGCTAGTAGGGAACGTTAGGACATCTATCTCAATTCTAAGATGTACCTTTTCCTTTTCATGTTTAAACATCTCTGAAATTACCATGTATTTTATGATCAGTGGAATATAACAGTATAATGTAACTCATGCCACTCTTACTGGATGCTAAAAGGGCATTGGACGTAATTAAACACCACTTCTGCTTTTAAAATATTTAGGAAGCCCCCAACAATAGGATTCTTCTTCATATGAAGAATACCTAACTCACACCAACATTTCACATCACGGTTAATAGCAAAATACGAGAAGTATTTTCCGTTAACATTGGGTACCAAATAAAGATGCTTACTTTCACTAAGAGAACAGCAGAACATAAAACAGAAAGTAGTGGAATTATTATCGAAAGAAGGTCCATTTGTGGAAATTTGCAAATGATATGATTATATAGAAAACCTTAGATAACTGGCAGAAAATCTTTTAGAATTGATGAGAAAGTTCAGCAAAATTGCCTGATACAAGATAAATAGGCAACAAAACTAGATTTCCCAAATGCGAGCAATATCCAGTTCAAAGGATAATAGGATTAAAAAAAAAAAAAATCCCCGTGGCAGTGGAAAACAGAGTAGTTAAGCAAAACAGTGCCAAGACATGCCTGGAATCCATAGGAAGAAAAGTACAGTTGCACAGAGAGAATACAAAGTTTCCCAATAAACCCCATGCTTTTGAATGGCAAATGATAACGTTGTAAAGATGTTCGTTACTTTCAGAATAGCTCCTGGTTTTAAAACAAATCCCTTCATCAGACATGATAGAATGGTTCTAAAGTTCATCTGGAAGAACAACGTGGCCGGAATAGATAGAAGGAGAAGGGGACTTACTCTACCCAATGTTAATATATATTAAAGCTGTAATTCCAATATACAGATTAAAATTTCAAAACAATCGTCTCTGAAAGCCCCCAGCCATCTGAGCATGGGGGTTCCAGCAAGCAAACATGTGGTTAGTTGGGAGGAAAAACCACTCCACACGCACAGTCATACAACAGACTAAACTCTAGTTAGACTAAAGACTGCAGCATACAATAGCAGATTATAAAATGGGAAAAACATTTAAACGTTTCATTGATTTGGGGATCAGGAAGAACTTTTTAAAAGTAGACAAAAACAAATGGAAAAAGACGAATTTGATTACCTACAAAGCTTAAAAGGCAAGTGGCGATTTGAGAAAAATAGAATATTGAAGAAAAGGCGGAGTATCTTATATGTAAAAAAGCTCTTAACACAGGTAAGTGAAACATAAGAAATATTTAAAGATCCATAGGTAAAGAATTTAAGTACTTAATTAGTGAATGGAATGGAAGAAGCCAAAAAAAAAAACCTATGAAAATATGTCATTCTTACTGCTAGCCAGTGAGATAAAAATTAGCTTGTACAAAAGCCAGATCCCCCTTTGCTTTCTTCGTATCGGAAAGAATAAAATAATCTGTGAATACAGATTAAGGCAATGATTAAACAGGCACTCTGGTTAGAATACAATTCAGTACAACGTTTCTCAAGTATGAATTCCTTCGTGTGTTTCATGACTTACTGAGTGTATCTTTTCTGCACTCAAGTAATTTCACTGTTGAGAGACACTGCCTCATGAAGCAATCAGAGACATGAGGGCTTACGCACAAGTATTTGTGACAGACATGTGCAGAGAAGGTAGGGAGAGTTACGGGTGCTGACGGAATATTACACACTCAGTATAATCACGTTCTCTGAGTGAAAAAGCAGGGCACAAAATTGCATATACCGCATGTTCTCAATTTTGTTAAAAGTACACGGATGTGTGTATGTACATATATATGTACGTTCGCAGTAATACAGTATACAGTTGAGACTTGAACAATGAGGAGATTAGGTAGGCGGGCCACACTAGTCACTCAGAAATATGTGTGTAACTTTCTGGTCTCTCCAAACTTAGCCAATAGCCTACTGATGACTGGGAGCCTTACCAATAATATAGGCAGTTGATTAACACAAACTTTGCATGTTATATGTATTATATACTGCATTCTTACAAAAAAGTAAGCTAGAGAAAAGAAAATATTATTAAAATCGTAAGGAAGAGAAAATACATTTACATTACCATACTGTATTGAAAAAATTCTACATGTAAGTTGGCCCACACAGTTCAAACCTGTGTTGTTCAAGGGTCAACTGTATCTATCTATCTATCTATACACACACACAGTATATTGTGTGTATATATATATACACACACATATATATATATGTATACTATATATGTATATATATGTATATTATATATGTATATATGTATATGTATATTATATATGTATATTATATATACATATTATATATACATATACATATATATTATATGTATTATATATATAATTTATATATACATATTATATATACATATATATTATATATACATACTATGTATACAGTATATAATATACACACACTGTATATACAGTAGATAATAGATATCCAGATATAATATACAGTATATTTTTAAAAATTTAAAAATTAAAAAAAAATGTAAAATTAGAAAAATCTAAAAATTAAAAAATATACAATATGTATATTATATACTGTATATACACACATATTTTTTAATTTTTAAAAATGTTTTTATTTTATTTTTGAAAGAGAGAAAGACACAGTGTGAGCGGGGGAGGGGCAGGGAGAGAGGAAGACACAGAATCTGAAGCAGGCTCCAGGCTCTGAGTTATCAGCACAGAGCCTGACGCGGGGCTCGAACCCACAAACCACAAGATCATGACCTGAGCCGAGGTCAGACCCTTAACCGACTGAGCCACCCAGGTGCCCCTACCCACACAAATATTTAATGAAATTGAGAACACTCTACATATATGTAAAATTATATATGTATAAATATAATAAAATTCTGAAAAGAAATATACTCAACTATTAAATATTGTCTTTGGGTGATGGGATTACAAGCAAGTTTGTTTTCTTTGTAGTTATTTGTGTTTTTCAAAGATTCCCCCCACCCCAGAAAAGTAGAATGGTCATAGGGAACAGATACAAAACAGATAAGGAAAACCCATAGATAATTTCTGGTTCTCTTCCTGCTTGTCCTCTTTATTTACCTTCCTACCCACGATATAAAAGAAAAAAGAATTAAAGAAAAGAAAGGAAGAAAAAAAGAAAAGAAAAACACGAAGTGACCATAGTGACTTGTTTTCTACTCTACGTACCGCTCTAGCTCTGAGGAGATGGGTCATGAAGCAGAAAAGAGAATTTCAGCAGCAGGAAGAAACCTGAGCTATCATTTATGCCAAGCCTTCAATTTCACTGTTTGGTTCTTCCTGGTGCCTCCCAGATTTCTCTTTGGTCTTTATCCCATTCTCCTCCTGGGAAAGAACGGAACTTGGTGATTTTCACCTTTATGTGTGGGTGAGTCACTTGGTTTCCAAGATGTGCTCCGGGGCTCCACCTCAAAATGTGGGAATTCATTCATTGGACAATCTCACACCGGTGACCACGAGCAGGCCCTGAGGAAGTAACCTTCTATCCATGAATTTACAGGCCGCCGTGTCCCCATGGGGAGCTCTCATCTCAGCCCCAACCTGTGGGATCCTAGGAACTCATCAAGAATTTCCCTGGGATGAGAGGTAGGTTGGAGTGCACCGGGGAACAGCAGGACCTGACCCCCACCCCCGTGTGTCCCTCCCTGTCAGAGGTGTCTCAGCAGGTAGAGAGCTTAGCTCAGGGGAGGGTGCCCGCATCCATGCAAGACCCCAGCTGGGGATGGGGAGGAACAGGTACCAGGCAGAACCCCGCTGATGGGCGGGACTGGCTCCCACCGGCAAGCTGATAAAGACAATTCAGCTGGGCTCTCCAGAAAGCAGGGAGGTATCGGGAGGTTTGTTTATTTATTTATTTATTTATTTATTTATTTATTTATTTATGCAAAGTTCCAGGGTGATGTTTCTGTATCACTTCTTTCACTTCAGATGGTATATTCAGACCCTTAGCCAAGACAAGAACTACCCACAGCAGGAAAGGGGTGGGATCAGAGAGTCCAATTAGCCAAAAAGGAGGCGGTTAAGGAACCAGGGAAAAAAGAGGACACCCTCTTTCTTTTTTTTTTTTATTAAAAAAAAATTTTTTTTTTAACGTTTATTTATTTTTGAGAAAGAGAGAGACAGAGCATGAACGGGGGAGGGTCAGAGAGAGAGGGAGACACAGAATCTGAAACAGGCTCCAGGCTCTGAGCTGTCAGCACAGAGCCCGACACGGGGCTTGAACTCACGGACTGCGAGATCATGACCTGAGCCGAAGTCGGCTGCTTAACCGACTGAGCCACCCAGGTGCCCCAAGGATACCCTCTTTCCACAGACCTTACAGTGCCAAAGAAACTTGCAGCCAGGGGCTCTGTGACTTGGCCATTTTTTTTTTCTTTCTTTCTCATCAATATTGGCAAAACCGATTCCATTTGGAAACCAAACGATCTTAAGGCCGGAGGCACCATTAAAGATCTTGGGTTTTGAGTGATACCAGTTCTGCCAAGATGAAAAACAAACAAACAAACAAACAAACAAAAAGAACAACGAGTGTGTCTGTGGTTCAGTAAGTTTGGACAATTTTGTGGACAATATTGCCTTCTTGGAGGCTCATAATGACCAAGGGTATTTAAAAGGCTTTGAGGACTGCTGCAAGTAAAACACCAGTAAAGACAGATCTCGCGTCCTTTGTTTAATTGTACGATTTTTCCACGTTTCTTCGGTGGCGGTGCTAGAAATGGTTAGCGACGATTCCTTCCATCCCTTGCAAACACAGACCGTTCTTCTCATGCAGGGGCAGTCTGTTTTCTCCACACTGAAATCCGTGCTGGCCCTGTGACCTGCACAGTGTGGGAAAAGTGACATTGTGTTAGTTCTAGGCTTAGCCCTTAAGAGGCCTGACGGCTTCTGCTTCTGCTGTCTTAGGAGCCAGCTGCTAGGCTGTACAGAAACGTGCGCTAGACTCCGACATGGTTGGAGGCCAGACGAAGAGAAGCCTTGCTCACCCAGGATCGCTCATCTGGTAGCAGTGCTGGAGCCACTCTGACGAACATTTGGAGACTCTTCTCCGGAGCAAACCCTGCAACACGCACTGGGAACATGGCCACGAGGGAGACTCAGTCTCTGCCCTTTGGAAATTTCCACTTTTGCTTTCTTCCAGAACGGGGCTAGAGATGGAGAGTGAAGCAGAGAGCAAAGAATAGTGACAGAGATAGGCAAAGGGTGCTGCAGAAGGCCAGCGGACAGCTTGGGTCCCCTTTGCATGCTTCTGGGTCACGGGCCTCTTCCTGGAAGAGAAGTCATTTTAGTTGAAACCTACGGGTGAAGAGTGTGGTGGGTTTGGATGTGTCCGTAAATTCTTTGACAATCCCCTCCTCCCAAGATGGAGGCTAAGCTAATTCCCCTCCCGTTGAGTGTGATTTTAGTTACTTGCTTCTGACCACAGATTTAGCAGTAGGGGATGGTGTGTGACTTCAGTGTGGTTTCCTTTCCCTTCTCCCTTTCCTTCTGTCTTTCTGTGTGTGTGTATGTGTGTGTGTGTGTGTGTGTGTGTGTGTGTGTGTCCCTCTTACTTGCACTGAACGACGCCAGCCACCATGTTGTAAAGATACTCAAGTAGCCTATGGAGACATCCACCCACGTGGCTATGCTGAAGCTTCCCGCCAGCAGCCAAGCGAATGAGTCACCTTTGCAAGGACCATCTGGCCCAGTCACGCCCTCAGATGACTACAGCCCTAAATTAGCCGCAACCTTGCCGAGAGAGCGCGAACCAGAACCACCCGAGCAAGCCACGCTTTGGGGGCCACTGCCACCTTATTCAATCCCCAGCCTGATTTCCTATGGAAGAGGCTGCCTTTGAACTTGCCACCAGCTCCAGGACCACAAAACCCAGAAAGATATGAGAGTCCCCACTCTGCAGGTTTAAGAGCAGCCTCTAAATTACTGAGATTTCCTGCCAGAGGGCCCATCTCTGTGCCGAAAGATTGACAGTGGAAGTGATCATATCCCCTTCTTACCCTGGGAATATCCTACCTCCTATCACTGGGTTGTAACTCTACCCTCTATCAGTGCTTTTCAACTTCGGCCGCATATTGGCATTACCTGGGAAGCGTTCGAAGCTTCCAAATGCCCAGGTCAAATCCCAGAACAATGATACGAGACCCTTGAGGATGGGGCCAAGGGATCAGTAGTTCTTAAAACTCTCCAGGCGATTCTAGTACATAGCAAAGGTTGAAAACCACTGCTCTATGCCCTGAACTGGATAAGCTGGCGATTTTTAACAGATTTTCACAGGGAAGCAAAAAAAAATACAGGAGCACTGTTGGTCTGTGGCTTAGCACACTGGGATTCAAGGGCAAGAGGCTGCAGGCCATGTCCTGTCTCCCAACACAGAGTCCAGGAAGCTGTGGCTCAGGGAGTATTCAGCCCTTAGGCATGGTCTCTCTTCTGATAGTAAAAAATGGCTAGCATTCATCTGGCATTTGCCGTGGCCAAGCACTGTTTGGAGATCTTTACTTATTTAACTAGGTGAAGCGCTATAACATCTTATAGATGAAAACATTCAAGCCCAGAGAGGTTTAGCCATGTGCTCAAGTTTACAAAGCCATCAGTAAGTGGAGCTGAGATTAGCATCCAGGCGTCTGTCCCCGGAGCCATCACTCTTTGTGACTTTGGCATTCTGCCTCCCTGGGCCCACGGGCTTGACTCTACGTGACTCCCAATCTGCTGGATTGGGTGGGTGAGTGAGTGGGGGTTAAAATGCAGAGTCCTGAAGCCCAGGCCAGGTGCTGACTCAGTGGGTAGGAGAAGACCAGGAATCTGCATTTGTAACAAGCTCCCTGAGCTTGTTTTATTTAAAAAAAATAATTTATTTAAAAAAAAAAATTTTTTTTAACGTTTATTTATTTTTGAGACAGAGAGAGAGCACGAACAGGGGAGGGTCAGAGAGAGAGGGAGACACAGAATCCGAAACAGGCTCCAGGCTCTCAGCACAGAACCCGACACGGGGCTCAAACTCACAGACCGTGAGATCATGACCTGAGCCGAAGTCTGACGCTTAACCGACTGAGCCACCCAGTGCACCTCCCTGAGTGATTCTAAAGCAGAAGGTGTTTGGTTTACACTTTCAAAACTTGGGCTTAAAGTCCTGGAAGGCCACGCTGTCTGAACTAGGGGAGACATCTAAGCTCGCTGATCACTCACAGGGCTCCTTTTTTTTTTTTTTTTTTTTTGCCAGTTGATTCTATCCTGTTTTGTCATTTCCGGAGGCAGATGAGAAGCAGTGTGCAGATGGACAGAAGACGACAATAATGGCTGATAGCCCAGGCATTGTTCTAAGTGCTGGGCTGTCTTAATTCCGTGAGCGCAACAATAGTATACACAACTAATGTGTCCATTTCATAGGTGGGGAAACAGAGTCACAGGCAGATTAAACATTTTGCTCAGAATCACTGGTCACTGGTCTCATTTGCTCTCAGGCCATGTAACTCCAGCATTAACCCCTCTGCGCCATGGTTTCATAGAAGGATCTTCAGGAAGCAAAGGCCCCCCAATGTGGCAAGATACCAGGTGGCCTGAGGTGAAGAATCCAGCAGGTAATTCTCCGGGGTGGTAATGGCTCAGGGAACCAGTTCCTTCTAGGAACTTGGCTGCCCATTTGAGTTTTTGGTTGTTTGCTAGGCTGAGAATCCCCCGTGCTCCCTCTTCGGCACAACCCAGCTGTATGTACAGACTTGGATGCGGGTTGCTCCAGGTAATCAAGGCAAAAGGCTGGTTGCCGGTTGGATCTAGATCAGAATGCCACGGAGAGAAGATTCTAGATGCGGTAGGTGAGGTATGAAGGAGACAATTTGGCAGAAGCAGGAACAAGGAGCGGGGCGTTATCACAAAAGGTAAGACTTTCCCCGGGTTTGTGAATCCCTGAAGGTACAGAGTGGAGGAAATGCTGAATTTCCCATTTTACATGAGATGGGGGTATCGGGCCTCCTTTATTTTAATACTGAAGTTAACGGCAGTTCCTTGAATTCTAAGAATTTCGGGACCTCTGGAAACGGCAGGTGCTGGGTTCATACAAACCAGGGCTGATTCTGACCATCCCTGGTTCGTTTAGACAAGGGATCTAAAGTGAGTCAGAAGGGATTTTGTGTCACGTAGCAGACAGCCATGGGGTTCTGGGGCCCGGGTAAGGGAAGGAGACGGTCCAGGAGAGCTGTAATTAGAGTGACAGCTTTGAACAAGTCCCACGCGGGACTCAGCCTGGGCAGAGCGGCAGGTGACAGCAAGCCCTTGCTCTGCTCCCCACGGGTCCTGCCCTGTGCCACAACAGTCTCCACCCCACGGACCTCCTCAGGCCCCAGGGTCCTCACGGAGTCTGACTGATGTCCTGGTGCTGCCTGTGTCCAGAGCCCAGGTTAATTTGTGGTGTCAAAAGCACTTGAGTTTTCTAGGTAAATAAGCCCCTCCTGGAGTTACGTCCTCCCACTGTCCAGCCCCTCACTTTCTGAAGGTGGGTTACAGTTTACAACATGACCTCACACAGAGCACTTTATTTTCACGGTGGCCCTCTGACTCAGGCCACACTGATGTCCGTCCTTCCTTCCTTCCTTCCTTCCTTCCTTCCTTCCTTCCTTCCTTATTTCTTTCCTTCTTTCTTTCCTTTCTTTTCTTTCTTTTTCTTTCTTTCTTTCTTTCTTTCTTTCTTTCTTTCTTTCTTATTCATTCATTCTTTCTCTTTTTGTCTTCTTTCTTTCTTTTTCTCTTTCTTTCTTTCTTCCTTCTTTCTCTTTCTTCCTTCCTTCGTTCCCTCCTTCCTTCCTTCCTTCCTTATTTCTTTCCTTCTTTCACTCCTCCCTTTCTTTCTTTCTCTCTTTCTTTTCTTTTCTTTTTCTTTCTCTATCTCTCATTCTTTCTTTTCCTTCCTTCCTTCCTTCCTTCCTTCCTTCCCTACCTCCCTCTCTCTTTCTTCTTTCTTTCTTTCTTTCTTTCTTTCTTTCTTTCTTTCTTTCTCTATCTTTCATTTTTCCTCTCTTCTTTTCTTTCTTTTTCTCTTTCTTCTTTCTTTCTTTCTCCCTTCTTTCTTTTTCTTACTCTTTCTTTCTTTCTTTCTTTCTTTCTTTCTTTCTTAATGTTTTATTTATTTTTGAGAGAGAGACAGACAGAGCACAAGTCCAGGAGGGGCAGAAAGAGAGGGAGACACAGAATCCAAAACAGTTTCCAGGCTCTGAGCTGTCAGCACAGAGCCAATGTCGGGCTCAAACTTATGAACCGTGAGATCATGACCTGAGCCGAACTCATACGCTCAACTGACTGAGTCACCCAGACGCCCCCCGCTGGGCTTATTTCTATTTCCCAGAGGGAGAGGCTGAGGTTTAGAGAGAGTAAATAACTAGCCAAGGACACACAGCGAAGGTTAGCATGTAGGTTGGGCTCAAAGAGAGCTTTCTTGTTTCCAGGCTATGTCTTTTATTTTATAGGCATCCAGGGGTACCTGGGTGGCTCAGTCGGTTGAGTATCTGACTCTTGGTTTCCGGTCAGGTCATGATCTCACGGTTTATGAGGTCGAGCGTGGATCGGGCTCCGTGCTGACAGTGTGGAGCCTGCTTGAGATTCTCTCTCTCTCTGTCCCTCCTCTGCTCACTCATGTGTTCTCTCTCTCAAAATAAATAAATAAACTTTATTTTCTAGGCATCTATTCAGTTCTCTTCTGAGGACTTTAAGCTTTTCCAGGACAAGAAATGTGCCTTCTGTTCTATGAGAATCACGCATGATGTCTTCAGGTTCCCAGTGCACATTCACTGAGTCCCTGCCTTTCCAGAGTCCCGTCTCCCAGCACCACCTGCTTGGCTGACATGTCCCCAAGCTTGACCCCTACATTCAATGAGTGTATGAGTTGGGTAAATTCTCACACTCCATTATCGGTGTTTTCATTATCTGATCCTCCGCCTTAAAGGGAGACCACAAAGAAAGGCGGGAAAAAAAACAGCCTCCCGTGAGACCAACATACAACAGCCATCATGTTGCTTGTTTTTTCAAAACTCTTCTTGAACATCAGCTACATGCCATGCTCCGTGCTTGGCCCAGGGGCACAGGAACAAAGGAGACAGGCATGACCCCTGTCCTCCTGGAGCTCATGGTCCAGGGGGGAGGGGGGAGGCACACATTGCATGAGTCATTTAAGATCTCTGTGGTGACGTAATGATAGAGGAGAAGGAGAATGCAGGGAGAGCAATTGACCTGGAGACTGCTACTCTTGGAGGGGTCAGGGGACGCTGCCCAGAGGCTGTGTTTTCCAAATTCTAAGCTGGGACCTGAGGGATGGATGGCGACTGGAGTGGGGAGGGGCTGGAGGGTCAGGAGGCAGGAAAGACCTAGTTGTGGGGGGTTGGGGGGGCACAATGGCGGCAGGTGCAAGATGGGGCTGAGGAAGTGGGGGAGGGGACGGCAGGGGCCCAAGTGGGAGGTGGTGGTGGCCCTACCAGGGCGCTGGCCATGGAGATGGGTGAGGTGAGAGATGTGTAGAAGGCGGCACGGACATGACTTGGAGGGGGACATGGCGTCAGAGGCGTTCTGGAAGCGCAAAGGCATGTGGCGTCAATCCCGCGATGGGGAAGCAGGAAGCGAGAGCCGTGTGGGTGGGTGTTGAGGTCGGGCGGTGCGGGCTTTGAGAGTCCAGTGAGACGCGCAAAGGGAGACCTGCTGGGCGGCCAGATGGAGATCCTCAAGCTCTAGGACGAGACAAGAGACAAGAGACAAGAGACAAGGACAGGGCCGTCCCCTGGGGAATGCTGACACTGTGGTAGGGGTCGTGATCACACAGGGAGGAGGGGAGGAGCGAGAAGACGGAAGGCTGGGCCGAACCTTGAGAGCCACCCTGCTCCAGACAGCCCTGACTCAGGTGCTGGAGAAGCACTCGGAAGATGGGTGGCTAGGATTGTGGCAGCTGCGGAAAGGGGGCCACCAGAGAAAGGGAGCTGTTAAATGTACCAGACGTTTCCTAGACAGCAGGGAGGAGGGGGGAGGGGGCTGCGAACTGCCAGTGGTGACCTGGAGGTCATGCGGAGGAAAGGTGATTTCCCTTCTCTGGGTCCCGTGTTCTTACCTAGAAAAAGGAAGGGGGCGAGCTGTTGGGTCTAAGAGACAGACATTCTCTAATCCCAGCAAAATGGGATTATTCCCATTAGCAGCGTGTAACTGCAAGAGGTTTTTAATGACACAAGCTTCCACTGGCTCCTTGGGGCTGTCAAGCTTGGTGTAACAGGCCAACTGGGAAATTTGCTGCTCAGCTCCACGTTTCCTCCACTTGATTTCAGGTCATTGCCCCTAGCGACATCCCTCTCTAGACTATCTCAAATATTCTGATTTCTATACCCGTGGAACACTTATACAGTGGCCTCATATTTTCCATTCTTTCTTGTCTGAAACTTTCCCTTCATCTCTTTCCTCCTATGACCTTGCTAAGTACATACACGCAAAAGTCAATCCTTGAGAATTTATTAAACAACAATTGTGTCCTAGGTATGGTCCAAGTGGTGTGTGTGTGTGTGTGTGTGTGTGTGTGTGTGTATTTACACACACAGTGGTAACAATGGTAGACACTGGAGTTCAACTACAAATATAGGTAGTGCACAGAATCTGATGGACTTTTGAAAGCCAGGTTTTTAAAAAAAATATATGAAATTTGTTGTCAAATTGGTTTCCATACAACACCCAGTGCTCATCCCAAAAGGTGCCCTCCTCCATGCCCGTCACCCACTGAAAGCCAGTTTTTGGATTGGTCCATTTAGAGACAATTCTGGAAGGGAAGGAGCACAAGAGGATTTTAGGATTAAAAATCAATTTTAGACGATGTCCTCTGCCAGCAGAGTCAGGTAGCAAGCTGTTTACCGGCATCCGGGCATTCAGACTCAGAAGAGACAGCAAAGGTCAGCATTTTTTATTTTAACTATCCTGTATCGTTAAATGGTGGGGTGAGCTGGGTCCCCTAGAGGTAAGTAAGTCATACAACTAATTGGTAGCATTGCAGAAATGGTCTCCTCTCAGCACAACAGAGCACCCTATGTGCTAAAACGCTGGGCTGGCACCACTGGGGTTCAGAGAACCTTGACCTTCATTGGTTCTACCTGGGGGCCTAAAATAAAACCCTTGTGGAACCATCTCCGGCCACATCTGTATTCATTATATATGTACAAAAGTACAGCAGAGAAGAGACACATGCTGTGGGCCTCAAAGCTCTGAATATTCTAGTAGGTAGAGAGGGTGAGGGAAGGGGCAGGAGGATCCTGAGGACAGAGAGAATAGAGTGCAGCCACAGGCAAGTGTGAAGAGAAACCAGAAGCAGAAGTGTGGGATTAGGTTAGACAAGTCAAGAGATATTACAGAAATGCAATACATGTAGTCAATTTTCCAGCTGTACCTACACAGACAAAATAGTAACCTGAGGGAGGGGGCTCATGGGGTTCTCCCTTCCACTCCTGTGTCGTAGCATTTGGGTGTTGTCTGCTTTGCTGCCCCGTTTTACCCCGGGGGGAGAATCGGACTCAAAGATGCACAGCCCCCAGCTGGGTGAGGTGGGATAAAAGGGACCCAGTGCAGCCAAGACGGTGTGAGCAAGATGGCTGGGCGAAGGGTGAGGGGTGGCCGAGCACGGGGGACCACATACTCGCATCCCTTAAAAGGTTGAGAGAGACAAATGAACCTGGGTTCCTGTACATTTTCATTGTGTCCCCAGTTGGAATCAGGACACATTGTGTACCTATCCCTTGCTCAGCGTCTTTAATTTGTTCCCCCAAACACTCATTGTCTCTGAGAGAGAGAGAGAGAGAGAGAGAGAGACAGACTGTTGAATGCAGACATCTTTCGCTTCTTTTGGGAGGAAAAGTTATGGTAAATTTCATTCCGGAATTTTCACCAAGGGAAAATTGTGTCAACCAAACAATGAAAATAAGTTTCTGATACTGTGATTTATAATAAGAAATACGTATCGGGGTCTTGGTTCCCATTTCCGGCACAGGGTTGCTCAAACCCTTGGAATGTCCTGAATGATGAAACCAAGGAAAGGTGCCTCCTGTTATGTTAATGAGGTGAGGCTCGGCCCTCCCTCAAGGATGGGGCTGGTTGCCAGGAGAGCCAACCGCACGATTAGAGGGTTGCAACGTTCAGTGCCCCCTCACTTACCTCCTGGGCAGAGGAAAGGAGGGGAGGCCGATTCAGTCACCGATGGCCAGTGATTTAATCAACCAAGCTCCTATAACAAAGCCTCCGTAAAAATCCAAAAGCATGGGGTTCAGAGAGCTTCTGGGTTGGTGACTATGTGAAGACTTGGGAGATTGGCTTCCTCTTGCTCTGCACCTTGCCTACACGTCTACTCCATCTGGCTGTGCCTGACTTCCATCTTTTGATAATAACCTGCAATCTAGTAAGTTAAATATTTCTGTTTTTGGAGCCACTCTAACAAATTAACAGAACCCGAGGAGGGGGCGTCCATTGGAACCTCCAGTCTATAACAGCTTGGTCAGAAGCCCAGGTGACAGCTTGGCCTTCAGACTGGCTTCTGAAAGGGGCTGGGAGGAGGTAGCCTTGTAGCACTGAGCCCTTCACCAGTGGGATCTCATGCTGTCTCTAGTAGATAGTGTCACAACTGAGACGAATTGTCGGATACCCAGCTGGTGTTGTGAAGCATTCGGTGGTGTGGGAAAAATCACCTCCGCGTCCCCCTCCCGCCTGGTCCTAAGACCACTTCCTGTTAAGTCATAAGAGCAACTTGAAAGTAAATCAATCAACTTTATTTGTGAGTAAAGTGAAGAATTGTGGTATTTACCAAAGGAGGAATCAAAGACCAGATAGTAGATGGAAGCTCGTGGAAGCGAAGGAGTCATTCTTGAGAAAGTGCTTTCTTTTTTTTAATTTATTTTTATTATTTTATTTTATTTTATTATTTTTTTATTATGAAATTTATTGTCAAATTGGTTTCCATACAACACCCAGTGCTCATCCCAACAGGTGCCCTCAATACCCATCACCCACCCTTTGTTTAATGCATTATTTTTTTTAGACCTGACGTAACTTTGGGGGAACCTGTGGTATCGTGCGATCAAGTTATGTGCTTTAAAAAAGCAGTGGCAAAGCAAAACACCTTTAAAGGAAATACAGGCTAATTATACTAGTGCATCGAGGCACATGGAAATAAGGCATGTTCTTAACAGACCAAAAAGCACCACAGAAGGTGCTACCTCTGTGGACTCAAACCTCTTGTTTGGTGTTCATAAAGCCCAAGGCTTTGGGTTCATTCAGATGTGAATTCAATTTTGGCCCCAGTGGTATTCTTTAACTAGAAAATGTGGTGTCAGGTAAATTGTTGAGTGAGTCTTTGCCTGGAACCATAATGTCGAACCTTCACTTTTTCCAACATATTTATTTGCAATGTTGAGGGGTGAGCAACTTGCACATTGAATAAGAGGGATGGGGCGCCTGGGTGGTTCTGTCGGTTGAGTGACCCACTTCAGCTCAGGTCATGATCTTGCGGTCCGTGAGTTTGAGCCCCACGAAGGGCTCTGTGCTGACAGCTCAGAGCCTGGAGCCTGCTTCAGATTCTGTGTCCCCCTCTCTTTCTGCCCCTCCCCTGCTCATGCTCTGTCTCTCTCTGTCAAAAATAAAATCAACATTAAAAAAAATTTTTTTTTAATAAGAGGGAGGTGCTATCTGGAAGTGGTACAACTTTTCAAGAGTCATTGTGATGAAAAGTCATTAACAGATACACAGAGAAAGGAGTAAAATAGGCTTTCTCTCATCTCCAAACTTGTGCCCGCAATGTTTGCACTGCCCAGGACAACTTCCTCTCCGCATCGTCTGTGCCTACTTTGGCCTGGCACACTCTTATTCCGCTTTTCAGGATTAGCTCAGATGTCTAGTGCCGCGAGGAATCTTCTCTGATCTGTCCGTCGGTGCCTTCAACTCCCTCTATTTGGTCCGGGGCTGTTCTCCTTCATGTTCCTAAGGTCCCCGTGCTCTTGGCTCTCATCACATTCAGACGACCGCTATGCCTTTTCACATTTTTATGTTCTCGCTCTGTGTTTCTCATTAGACTGTATAGGGAAATAATGAACAGAGGCAGTGGATATATTCAGTGTCAGTCGTGCCTGCCACAGTGACTGGTGTATGGCAAGCGTCCGATAAATGTGAGTTAGTGAATGTGTGTAAAACATCATTCAAGAAAGGATTGAGAAGCCAAACTTGAGGGCTCTTTAGCGTATTGGGCAAGTGTATTGGTTTTCCGCGTGGTAGAAAAAACAATCCCAGTATCTCAGCGGCTTCCAACAACAAACATTCACTTCTTGTTACATTAATGTTGATTATGGGTAGACAAAGAATCTGATCTAAGCTGTATGCACATTGGCTCCACGTGTCCTCTCATGTGGGACTCTGTTCTCAAGGTGGAAGGGAGAAGCGTAACTAGTGAAGCAAAATATGTCATTACAATGAACTGCCTTCACCTGGGTGGGAAAGTATGCTTTGCTTATGGGGGAGCATCGGACAAGTCCCATCTAAACGAAATGGGGGTGCAGTCATTTTCAAGAGGAGAGTTGGGTGGTTGTGGTTACCAAGACGAGCAGATTCAGGGACTTTGTTTTTCTGACCTCTATTCTTTTAATAACTTTGCTGAGGTGTAACTGACATGGAACAAATCACACACTTTGCACAACTTGCTAAATTCACCTGTGAAACCTCTACTACAGTCTAGATCAGGAGTAGGCAAATTGTAGCTTACGTGCCAAATATAGCTGACCACCTGTTTTGCGAATAGAGTTTTACTGGAAAACCATTTATTTACATATTGTGTGGCTGCTTTTGTTCTATGGCAGAGTTGAGTAGTTGCGACAGAGACTAAATATATAGCTACAAAGGCGAAAAATATTCACTGTCTGGCTCTTGACAGAAAAAGTTGGTCAACCCTTGATCTAGATAATGAACATATCCATCATCCCCAAATTCCTTTGTGCCTCTTCGAAGTCCTCCCTCTTACTCATTTCCAAACCCCTCCCATCCAGGTAGCCACTGATTTGCTATCTCTATACATTGTTTGTCTTGCAATTTTATATAAATGTACTTTCTTATATCTTTCTTTCAGTCACCGTAATTACCTTGAGATTTATCCACGTTGTCAGAATAGATCAATATTTATTCTCTGTAATTGTTGATTGGAAATCTATTAAATGGATATACCACAGTTTGTTTACTACTTACTTGTTGGTGGACATTTGGGTTGTTTCTAGTTTGGAGCTTTCACCATTAAAGCTGCAAAGAGATTTATGTGTGCAGATATTTGTATGGTCATATGCTTTCATTTCTTCTTCGTAGTTACCTAAAAGTAGAATGTCTGGATTTTGCAGGAGATGTATAGGTAAGCTTTTAAGAAATTGTCAAATTGTTGTCCAGACTGGTCATAACAGTTTATGATCCCACCAGCAGTGTATAGAGGTTCTAGTTCATTCACATTCTTACAACACATAGTATGGTCAGTCCTTGAAATTTTAGCGTTCTAGTAAGTGGGCAGTGGTTTCTCTGTGGTTTTAAATTGTGTTCCTTAATGACTAACGATAGTGTCATAATCTACTAGGGTTGCCCTAAAAGAGATCACAGACTGGGTGCTTCAACAACAGAAATTTATTTTCTCATACTTCTGGAGCTAAGAAGTCAAGATCAGCGTGCTAGAAGAGTTGGGTTTTGGTGATGATTCTCTTCCGACTTATGGATGTGCACCTTCTTGCTACGTTTTTCACATTGCCTTATTTCAGTGAGCACCTGTGAGGGGCAGGAGGGAGGAAAGAGAGAGAAAAAGGAGATTGAGAGGGAGAGATTTCTTCCTCTTCTTATAAGGCCACTAATCCGAATTTGGGGGTCCTTTTTTTCATGACCTCATCTAGTCCCAATTACCTCCCAAAGGCCGCATCTCCAAATATTATCACATGGCGGGGATAGGGCTTCCAACATATGAAGGGGGTGGGCAGACACAAACAGCTGGTCCATAACAGATATCACACATCTTAATTTTTCTTTGTATGTGGGTATCCAATCCAGCACAATTTGTTCTGAATTGCTTTTGCCACGTTACTAAAAATCAATTGTCTGCCTCTGTGTACATCTGCTTCTAAACTCACTCTCTATTCTGTTCTATTGACATGTTTATATGGTTTCGATGTGTACCGTATCCCATTGTCTTGATGACTGTAGCTTTGTGCTAAGTCTTGAAGTCAGGTCATGGTAGTCTTTGAACTTTGTTTTTTTTTTTTTTTTTTTTCTTTCAAAGGTGTTTTGGCTACTCTAGGTCTTTGGCATTTCCGTACAATTTTTAGAACCACGTTGTCAACGTCTACAAAAAAAAATCACCTGTAGGCTTTTTATTTTAAAATTGGCAAGCTGATTTTATTTATTCAGAAAGATAAGGAACATGGGAGGGCTGAAACAACTTTGATAGGGAGGAAGACAGAAGACTAACATTGCCTGATTTAAAGGTTTATTTCAGAGATGTAATAATCAAGACGACATGGTGCTTTTTAAGGGTGGACATATTCTTCAATAACACAGAATATAGAGACTTCATGAATAGATGCACATGTATTTGATTTTTAATGACTATACTAAGTTAATTCAACAGAGAGGTATACTCCTTTTAACAAACAGTGCTGTAATAACTGGTCATTCATAAGGAGAAACAAACAGAAAACCCACTGCAGCCTCTATCTCATGCCATGTGAAGAGATAGATGTGAAATGAATTATAGATCTAACTATAAGAGTTAAAACTATGAAAGTTCTAGAAAAAAGCATGGGAGAAAATCTTTTTTAAATTTTTTAATTAATTTTTTAATGTGTATTTACTTTTGAGAGAGAGAGAGAGAGAGAGAGAGAGTGGAGGAGGGGCAGAGAGAGAAGGAGTCGCAGAATCGGAAGCAGGCTCCAGGGTCTGAGCTGTCAGCACAGTGTCTGATGCGGGGCTGAAACCCGTGGACCATAAGATCATGACCTGAGCCGAAGCTGGATGCTTAACCAACTGAGCCACCCAGGCGCCCCAGGAGAAAATTTTTCTTAGAAGAAAATATTCATAATGCATACATATGTCATAGAACTTGTGTCCAAAATATATAAGGAACTTTTATAACTTTTATGATACTGAGATGACAACCCAAAAAGATGGGTATAATATTTGAACATTTAACAAAAGAAGATAGAAAATGATCAATAAGGTTGTGAACAAATGGTCAACATTGCTAGTCATCAGGGAAATGAAAATTAAAATCACAGTGAGAGGGCGCCTGGGTGGTTCAGTTGGCTGACTGAGCATCTGACTCTTGATTTTGGCTCAGGTCATGATCTCTCAGGTTCGTGAGATCAAGCCCTGAATCAGGCTCTGTGCTGACAGCACAGAAACAGAACAGCTAGAGAACAGAGAGACAGAAACAACTAGAACTCTCATACATTGTTGATCGGAGGGTGAAATGTACAAACACCTTGGAAAACAGTTTTTGTTTCTTATAAAGTTAAACATACGTATACTACACAAGCCAGCAATTCCGTTCCTAGGTATATACCTGAGAGAAATTAAAACATATGTTCACACGAAGACTTCTACAAAGCTGGTCAGAACAGCTTTGTCACAATAGCCCCAAACTGGGAATCATCAAAACGTCTGTGGGTAACATAATGGATGAGCAAACCATCCACACACCGGATTATTGCCTCCAATAAAAAGGGAGCAAATTCCTGATGCATACACACGGAAGAATCTCAAACATGTTTTACTGTGCAAAAGAAGCCAGCCAGAGAAGAACACACACCACCTGATTCCATTTATATGAGGCTGTCAAATAGGAAAAAAAAAATCTATATTGATAGAAACCAGATCAATGTTTGCCTGGAGTGGGGAAGGGAGATCGACTAGGGTGAGCAAGACAGAATTTTTAGGGGTGACAGAAATATTCTATACCTCAGTTGGGGTGGTGGTTACAGGAGAATCTATATTTGTCAAAACTCATCCAACTGTACAATGAAAAATGGGTACATTTGTTTTATTATATGCAAATTGTATCTCATAATTAAAAATAAGAATAGTAACTTTATGTGTCAAACGAATATAGGTGCCTACCGATTTTTCAGCAGACCATGAAGGTACATATCTCTCATGCATTCAGCATCTAAACTCAGACGGCAGGCAAGAAATGGCTAGGCTCTGCTGAAGGAATGACCAGCTGATTCAGCATGCCGGGCCCTCTAAACCCAAAGTTAAAAGCGATCTGGCATATGCCCTTTTCGTGACCCTTTCATATTGGCAAATGGATGCTGCCATATTGGACCATGAACATGATGCCTCGTGTTGCTAGGCATAGTAGGTGGTGAGTTGAAAGGAGCCCAGGTCCCTAAGGCTTCCATGAAGCATAGACAGATGACCACCCACATCTGGATTTCCATGTTACAGAAAGGGAGAAATAACCTGCCTTATTTAAGTGCCTCTTATTTTGATTCTCTTTTATGGCTTAATATAAACTCAACTGGTATAATAATTGTACAAAATTGTCTAAACAAAAATCAAATCATAATTTAGCCTTCAATTCTACTTTTGTTGAACACCCTCTATGTGTTATAGAGGATTCCATAAATGCTTTCTGTTGACTGGTATTCAATCCAAGAGGTACTTGGAACCTTCACATCATAAAAAATTCTTCCTCAACTCATCCCACCTGGTGTTAAGGTCTGAGACCAACTTGACCATAGTTACTAGCCAAAACCCTTTTGGGGTCAGATTGTCAAAGTAGGAAGCTTCAATCTGTCCTAGAGGCAAAGCATACTGGATCCAATACAAACGTGTTCGGGATTTAGGGATCTATCTTTGTTGTCTGAAGAGTACTGTGAAACTTAGGAACTTGGAAGGAACATGTTTATAAAGGTTGAGAGCTCAAATGGGACTGAGAAAATTTACAAAGCTCTCCAAGATTATGACTGATCTCTGTCCTGGATGGAGTAGTGTGTCCCCCCCCCCTCCCCAGTTTGTGCTCTTCTGGAAACTCAGAATGTGACCTTATTTGGATATAGGGTCTTTACAGATTTGTGAAATTAGTTAGGATGAGGTCCTACTAGATTAGGGTGGGCCCTGTATCCAATGACTGGTGCCCTTATATGGGGAGACATAGAGACTCAAACACACACGGGGAGAAAGCCATGTGATGAAGGAGGCAGAGATTGGAGAAATACCAATACAATAAACCAAAGAATTTCCGGGATTGCCAGCAGCTACCAGAAGCTGGAAGAAACAAGGAAGGATTCATCTCTAGAGCTTTCAGGGGGAGCACGGCCCTGCCGACACCATGGGGTTGGATTTCTAACCTCTAGTACTAGGACGGTATAAATTTCTGTTGTTTTAAGCCACCCAGTTTATGCTAATTTATATGGCAGCCTGAGAGGAAACAAATCCAGTCTCCAACATTTCAAATCACCTTTCTTTTGTCTCTATGGCACCCCTCACCCGCTTTTGCTTCACCTTGGATTTCTGTTGTTTGTTCACACCCAATTCCTTGAATCGGGCATTGTTCTAGATTCTTTTTTTTTCTAAAATGTCCATTTCACTCTGACACATAAAAATGACTGTGTACCCCTACCTTTTGTTTGAAGCCTCCTTTCTGCATCAGCCCGATATGGGGGCAGCAGTGTGTGGGGGAACTCGTGCGTACGATGACGTCAGGGCCTTGCGTTGCTCTGGTTGGTGCCTCGCTCTGTTGAAATGACACTTCCCAGTCCCCGCCCATCTGTTATGCTTCACACAACTCTAATTGACAATATTGCAACAGAGACTTGGAAGCATTTCTCCAAAACCCTTCAAATTTCCTGTGATGGAAATCCCTTTAGCTTAGTAAAGCTATGGTAGAAATGAAGACATCGAACTAGACCCTGAAAAAGCCCTCAGCATCCTAAGACAGTGACACGATGCTTCACAGGGCCACTAGTAGTCAAGTAAACATAGGCTGTCCTGTTTTCAACCAAGTAGAGTGAGCTGGAAGCATTTTTATTTATTTATTTATTTTTGGTATTCTTCTAGAAGCTTTTTATGTTGCTGATTCTGAAAGCAGTGGAAACTCTGGACCACTTTTCACTTGGGTTGGGCAACCCATTTGTGAATCAGGACGTATCCCCACACGGGCCATAGGAGAAAATTGCTGTAGTCTACGGAATGCCTCCAGATGTTAAACCAATTGACGCTATCCTAAAAAACCAACACCGGTTGTTGCATTTGGTTTCCACATTTTTGTTTCATTTTCTGCAATGGTTGCCTTTCCCCACTGAGCCGTTTCCATCTCTCCGGGACGCTTAATGCTCACCTTTAAAGGTGTGATCTCCCAGCACTTCATTCCCTGGCGAGGCTTCTTTTAAACAAGCTAAAACAGACATAACTAGGGCACTGTTTCAAGCTGATATGACAAATGTGAAGCTGAAGAATATTGAAAGCCACTCAAAAATTGGTTTGGTAAAAGACAGTGGTGTATAATGAAACCAAACGCACAGATCGGAATTTTAAAAGAAATCCTAGTGTGAAGATAAAAGGACGTGAGAGATAATAAATGTTGAAATGATACACCATCTAATGGTATCCTGTCAAGGAAGAAAGATAATATGATAACTTACGGAGCATCCCCGAGCCTCTATAGGTAGTTGACCTATAGTTTGCAGGGAAACAATCTTTTTGTTTCATCTGGCTCATATTAAAAATAGGAAAAACAAAACCAGCCTTTTTTCCCCCGCTCTCACACAGATGGTGGAAAAATCCATGCAATTTTTAACTGTCTGAAATTCTTTAAAGCAATATAAGACAGAAAGAATTATTAAATCACTTTTCCATTTCATATAATGAAAAACTGCGGTACCACGGTGGGGCTGGGGCCATCAATTTTGGAGCAAGTGGGAGCTCTGATTGGTCCTGTGGACCAATCAATCACCCGGAAGTCCTGGGTCCCTGTATCTGAAGTCGTCTTGCTGTAGGAAAAAGAAATTTAAAATAATCAAACAAGCCGAACTGTTCATTAGCATTGATATCATTCCTTTTTGAGATTTACTTCGAATACAACTTACATATGACGTACATGTGGGGGCTCGGGGGCACATCCACATTCACTCACCCATGTGTTTCTTTTTTCATTTGTTAATTTGTTTATTCACTTATTTAAAAAATATTTAACAAGTGATTCCGCCAGGCACTGGGGACCCATGCCCTGTCCTTGAGTTAATGGTCCACTGGGACAGACCAATGGGCAAATAAATGACTACAATGTAGCCTAATAAATTGTGCGATCAATGTCATGTGCATTGTTGACATTAATATGTATATCTGTCCATTTCCACATACTCTGGGGCAAAATCAGAGCTATTAGAAAGGGCAACTCACTTCTATCTAAAGTTTTTTATTTACTTCTGAATTTGGACTTGTCTCTAATACAAAGGATATTTGATGCAGGTTATAGAAATACACAGAGTACCACATTTTTAAATTTTTTAATGTTTATTTATTTTTGACAGAGAGAGAGAGAGAGAGAGAGAGAGAGAGGAACAGAGCATAAGTGGGGGAGGGGCAGAGAGAGACGGAGACCCAGAAATCGAAGCAGGCTCCAGGCTCTGAGCTGTCAGCACAGAGGCCAACGTGGGGCCCAAACTCACAGACTGCAAGATCATGACCTCAGCCAAAGTCGGACACTTAACCAACTGAGCCACCCAGGTGCCCCAAGAGTACCAAATTTTTCATACTTAAATGAATCTGGTTGAGAGAAGCCATTTGTTCTTTGGGAAAGAACCCAGTTAGAGACACTTATTGAATCCGGATATGCGGATTCCTGGGGTACCAGTCTCTAGGGGTAGAAAACATTGTCTACTGACAAGGCCCCTCTCCCCTATAACCTCTTACCTAGGCGGCAAAACTGGACAGGGACCCAAAGTTACCTAACCATATGCAAATTATCCCTTTTATAGTGCCTCGGTTTCCTCATATGTAACATGGAATTAACAAAGCTAATTGCCATTGGGAACAAAGAACAGTATCTGTTAGGGCGCCTGCATGGCTCAGTCAGTTAAGCATCCAGCTCTTGACTCTGGCTCAGGTCATGATCTCACGGTTCGTGAGTTCGAGTCCCATGTCGGGTTCTGTACTGACAGTGGGGAGTCTGCTTGGGATTCTCTCTCCCTCTCTCTCTGCCCCTTCCCTGCTTGCTCTCTATCTCTGTCTCAAAATAAATAGGAATAAACTTAAAAAAAAAAAAAAGAACAGTGTTTGGCATGTTACAAAGCTATAAAAGTGTTAATTCCTATCAATATTTGCTACCCAAGCCTGATTTGCAAGAGCCGACATGCTACTGAACAGACAACCAGGAAAATGCACCTAGATTTCTACTGGGTTCCCCTTTGCATGCACTTGCCCTGCTGCCCTGCATGGTTTCCATTGGAATTGGAGTTTCCCAGAATTCATTTTTTTAATATGAAATTTATTGTCAAATTGGTTTCCATACAACACCCAGTGCTCATCCCAACAGGTGCCCTCCTCAATATCCATCACCCACCCTCCACTCCCTTCCACCCCCCATCAATCCTCAGTTTGTTCTCAGTTTTTAAGAGTCTCTTATGGTTTGGCTCCCTCCCTCTCTAACTTTTTTTTTCCTTCCCTTCCCCCATGGTCTTCTGTTAAGTTTCTCAGGATCCACATAAGAGTGAAAACATGTGGTATCTGTCTTTCTCTGTGTGACTTATTTCACTTAGCATCACACTCTCCAGTTCCACCCACGTTGCTACAAAAGGCCAGATTTCATTCTTTCTCATTGCCACGTAGTATTCCATTGTGTATATAAACCACAATTTCTTTATCCATTCATCAGTTGGTGGACATTTCGGCTCTTTCCATAATTTGGCTGTTGTTGAAAATGCTGCTGTAAACATTGGGGTACAAGTGCCCCTGTGCATCAGCACTCCTGTATCCCTTGGGTAAATTCCTAGCAGTGCTCTTGCTGGGTCAGTTCCCTCCTGTCTCAGTCCCAGCTCCCTGGAGGTGGAATCTGAGCATATCCCATCAAACGAGCGGCTCCCTGATCTTGGGATGAAGCAAAAGTCATTAGAAAGAGGTTGATGACAACTTGACCCTCCTGTGGGCCAGAGAGAAAAGTGGGTTTGAGATCAGCAGGAGGCTTTAGCAAGGAGGTTAAGCCAAGGAAGTCTTGGGGTATGGTTCAGAATGGGAGGGAAGTCTGTTGTACGGTGTGGTGGTGGGAGCTCGGGGGCAGGAGGCTGGGGGCACATGACCTCTCCAGGCTCCTTTTCAGGCCGACCAAGCCTTCCTCCATACTGTGGCAGGTGGCACTATAAACGTTTTTCTGGGTGGAGGTTCTGGGTTTCTCCCTCACCGGGGCCCGTGATACAAAGGTACGGATAGCTATCTCAACAAACAGAGAAGTAACATTTGCTATTTAAAGAATCGGGAGTTGTGCTCGCTTCGGCAGCACATATACTAAAGAATCGGGAGTCGTTTCTACATTCTAGTTAGGGGAAGGATGGGGAGTGTGCCGTGGAGAGACATCCTTGGCAAAGAGAAGCCTCCAATTTTGCTTGGGAAAATCCTTTTTTGGGCTGTTAGGTGGGGGCAGTGTTAGGCCTGGAGCTTCTTCCAGAATAGCGAGAATGAGGGTGATAAGAACATAAATTGTTCTTCATGTACAAGTCGAATTGTAGCCCACCCGAGCAGACTGATTGTTTTCTGAATTTGAAGGGATATTCTTAACAGGCCAGGAAAGTGGCTTTGTGATCTTCGAACAGACAAGAGAGAAGGAGAGAAAAGATGTGCAGTTAGGAAAATACCTTCACAACATTGGAGGTCTAAGTGGCCCAAGAAGAGAGAGAGAGAGAGTGCTCAACGATTCCTTGTGGAAAGGTATGGGAAGGAAGCTTCAGGAACAAGATGCGATGCATCCCTTAACAACCAAGCCTCCTGGAAAGGCATGTTCGACAACCTAGACAACTAAGCAGTAATTTTAAGAATGAAGAGGTTTAAGAACCGTGTGATGTAAACTGGGAACTGGGTCCTTAATTTGGTTATTAAGGAGAAGGGCGTTCCAGAAGACTGGTAACTTGGTGGACACTTGGGCACATGTGGTGTGGCCACTGCTAAAAGGGTCTTAGTCATTCAGTTCTTTGGGTAGAGAGGAAGGATGGTTCTGGAGGTTATGCTGGAGTCTGGCCAGGTGAGAAGTGCTCTGTTCACACTCAGCAGGGGCATGGAATCTGAGTTAAACCCTGGCTGCAGGGCCAAAGGAGGACCCCAGGCAGGGCCCTGTGGGCTGTGTCCCTCACATAACATTACAGTTGCGAGCGCGGTAGCCTGCTTTCCAAGGTGGTGGTCTGAGACGTGTCTTAGAAACAACACTGTCTCCCCAAAGGGACCTCGGGGACAGATATCTGTCTGTGCCCTTTCTTTAGAAAGTTAATCACCCCAGGGGGGTTTGGGAAGGCATAAGTGAGGCTCCTTCTTCTCCAAAGTACATTTGCATTGAAAACTGTCAACTGTTGGGGCACCTGGGTGGCTCAGTCAGTTAAGCGTCTGACTTCGGCTCAGGTCACGATCTCGCGGTTGGTGGGTTCGAGCCCCGCGTCGGGCTCTGTGTGGACAGCTCGGAGCCTGGAGCCTGCTTCAGATTCTGTGACTCCCTCTCTCTCTGCCCCTCTCCCACTCATGCCCTGCCTCTCTCTGTCTCTCAATAATAAATAAGCGTTAAAAAAAAAAAAACAAAACTGTCAACTGTTGTCAATTCCAAACATTCTGTTCATCCGTTCAGCACACATGAGCACCTACTGTGGGCAAGGCACATGCCAGCCACTGGGGGTGCATCGGTGACGAGATGCTGTCATGGTCCTCAAGGAGCTCCAGTCTAGTGGAGAGTCAGATGCGCAGGGTCAGATCCTGACCCAAACGCTGCAAACTGTACCAGGAGGAAGCCCAGGTACTACGGGGGCAGAGCTGGAGGTGAAGGTGCTAGGGTTGCAGTGAAATCTTGCTGAGTCCCCAACAGGGGCTGCAGGGAAGGGATAAGGGAAGGTGTGTTGCCTGGGTCAGGGGCAGGGCCAAGGAGGCACCGAGGGGAGAGGAGAAGGCACACCCAGCCCAGACAGCTCTCTGGACAAAGGGAAGAAGGGAGGCAGGCTGGCCGGCCATCTATAGGGGCCATTTTCTCATCCTGACTTTCTTGGGTTCCCCAGCAGTAACCAGCCTTTCCCTTGGAGGCTTCTCACCCCAACCCTGAAATAAACCGACCGTGAAATAAACACACTGCCCCTTACGACCTCCATCTTGGCACACGTTGTTCACAGGGACAAATACAATTGCAAGCTGGGGCTGGGCTGGAGTGAGCTGGTCCTGTGCACAGTGAACGTTGAGACCCATCTGTGGCAGCCTGCAGCCCAGGGCTTCTTTCCGTGTCCATTGTCCTGGGTGCCGAGGAGACACTAATCCCACCTGCCCGCTGCCTTGGCATCGCAGCCGTGTGATTTGTTCTCAGGGACCAGGAGCAACCACAGCACAGGTAGCCGCAGACTATTTCTGCCTTTGCTTGCAGAGAAAGATAATAACCTCAAGGAGGGGCTTTCACAGCTCTTTGAATTGAGTTGCATGTTTGTTCTGGGTTATTTTTTCTGTTTCCTAATATAACACACATTGCTATTGAGTAAATATTGATCCGTTTGCAGTCGGCAGTAGTGGCGGAGGATGCCGAAAAATAATCAGCCAGGTGATCGGGTCTGCATTGCGGGGCTGGAAGTGAGGGTGGTGGGGGCCCAGTTAGGATGGGGGCCATGTCCACACCACAGACAATTCAATCGACACTTCTGTAATTACTACGCCCATTGTGGTCCCTTATAATATACGAATCTTCCTGGAATAACACCATTTGTTGAGCATCTGTAAATCAGTCTGTGATGTAGATCCAGGTCATGTGTATCAGCAAGGAGAAATCACTGTGTGTGTGTGTGTGGGGGGGTAGTGCTGGCTGCAAATTGAATTACAGTTAGATTCTTTGGTGATGCAATAAAATCTTTGTGAATTAAAGGGCCGCTCGTGTTGAAGTCATGGCATATTTTGACCAAGGATGAGCTTCATCTACATAAAAAAGTTGGCAAACAAATTAATAGGGTAATCAAGTTGGCATGGGTTTTCAAGTTCTCAAGTAGAGTACCAGTTATTATATGTCCTTTTTCAGAACCATGGAGCCTAAGCTCGTTGGGTGTGACTCCTCCCATTTAACCCCTTCTACGATGTCCCTCCAAATATCCCACCATTCCATCTTGGCTATTCAGGTGGCGGGGGGAGGGGGGGGGCTGGTGGGGGTGGGGGTGGGGATGTTCATTGTCTTACAAGGTAATCTGCTTTATTTGGAGGGCTCCAATAGAAAGTACTTCCTGCGTAGAGCCAAAATTGTTTCCTTACTTTTAGCCACGGGCCATACAAAAAAAGCCTAATTATTCTTTGAAGTATTTGCAGACGTAAATATTTCTGTGCCTTTATCTGCACTTAAAATCCAAAGTCGATGATCACAACCCCTGCTTGCTTTCCCTTGCCCCGCTCCAACCTAACGCCTAAACTATTGCTTGCGTAATCCTTTCCAATATTCACCTAGCCTGTGACTTCGAGCGGTTTTGAAAAACTTGCTACCAAATGATGTTTCCTCTAAAATTTTCTTTATGTTAGACCGGCCTCTAATGCCTGGATCTTCCTGCATTTACCAGAATTAGTGACATGGGATGGCACTGGCGGTTTGAAAGCGGGAAGATGAGATCAACCCTCTGATGTTCTGTGGTGGTGTTTGGCATACATGATTGAACCTTCTTGAAGATTCTCTGGAGGAAGATGGTGTCTAAATGCATGAATAAATTAAGAAGCCAATAACAAGCCAGGAAGACCCACCCATCAGACCCTTGATGGTCCGTGAAGGTGGACTGACATTCCTTCTGTTGGTTTAGGCAAGTGCTCTGGACTCTCGCTCTGCCCCTTCCCATTCGAACCCCTTGCTCCCATCTGCTTGAAAAATTAGAGCTCACTGGCTCTCCATTTCCCAATTCCGAGTCCTACAGTTTTATCTCTGCTTCCGGCTTTGCCTCTTGTCTTTGGTGCTGTTCATTTCTGTGGCCCTTGGTGCTGAGGTATGGCCCAACTATTCCTGTACTCCCAGCAGCTCCTGTCATCTTTGTTGCATTCTTTCTGTTCCAAACATGCACCTTCACACCGAGTAGATCGTGTTGAAGCCTGGCACCCCATTAATGAAGGGATTTGATCATCACGCATAGTTCTTCCCATGCTATGTCCCCAAGGCTAACATACTAGGCTACTCTACACCCCTCCTGCAGAAACTAGTCTGCTGAAAGGTCCACATTCACCGTTACCACACTACGAAGCTGAGAAAATACAAGTTCGTTTTCATTGTGAAAGAAACTTTGATGGGAAATAGTATAACGTCACTTAAAATGACTAGAGAAATGGGCAATTCCCTGTGCCCATGCAACCTGATCTTCTTCCTGGGCGCACCAGGAAGAAGTTGTTGCCGGAACTCCTCTCTCTTTTTTACAGAAGAAATGGATGCTGCTAGAACTTAAGTAACTTTCATGGGCTTCTAAACACATAACGGAACACAAATAGAAACAAGGGAAGTCTTGTACATTGTAATCTCTAGTGATGCACAGGGTTATTTACTAATTTATTTTCAGTAAAATCATTTGGAGGGCAGGTTAGATGGCACATTATCGCCTTTAGGTCTTTCCATTAGTGGCTAGTTACTTGTATGTTTATACCATACCTTGTTCCAAAAAGATTTTGCGCTGGTTTCAATAATACAATAGTTCCTTCAAAAATCAAACTACGAGGGCCCCTGGGTGGCTCAGTCCGTTAAGCGTCCAACTCTTGGTTTCGGCTCAGGTCGTGATCTCATGGCTCGTGGGATCACGCCCCACGGTGGGCGCCATGCTGACACCGAAGGGCCTGCCTGGGGTTCTCCCTCTCTCTCCTCTCCCTCCCCCTCCCCCTCACGTTCTCTTTCTCTCTTTCAAAATGCGTGAACAAACAAATAAGAAGCAGGACACGGGATTTAAGGATGGAAGATGTTTAGTTCAAGAAATAGTTGTCGTGGACTGATGTGGTGGCGGTGATGGTGGAAGAACTGTGGGGGAGGTGTTAGTGGTTCAGGGGTCAAGGCGGAAGTGGAGTCCGTGAACCGTTGTTGTTGTTGATGGTGGTGGTGGTATCGATGTTGGCAACAGCGATGGCCGTATGGGGGTGGCTATTAATGGTAAGGGAAGCAGCCACAGTAAAAGGAAAAGAAGGATCAGGGAAATTATGGTTTAGCCAGAAATGACCTGAGCAGACTGGAGATGAAAAGCTGGAGTTAGAAGGAAAGGGAACGGGAAGTTGTCGTTCTACCTTCCTTTTGTTTTTCAATTGGTTTATTTAAACTCAAGGTTGGTAATATACAGCGTAGCACTGGCTTCAGAAGTAGGACCCAGCGATTCCTCATTTGCATGTAACACCCAGTGCTCATCTCAACCAGGCCCTTCCTTGATGCCCCTCAGCCGTGTAGCCCATCCCCCGCCCACTTTCCTTCCAGCCACCCTCGGTTTGTTCTCTGCATTTAAGAGTCTCTTATGGTTTGCCTCCCGCTCTGTTTTTATCTTCTTTTCCTTCCTTCTCCCCATGTTCATCTGTCTTGTTTCTTAAATTCCATGTACGAGTGAAATCATATGATAGGTCTCTCTCTGACTTACTTCACTTAGCACAATACACTCCAGTTCCGTCCACATTGTTGCAGATGGCGAGATTTCCTTCTTTTTGATCATCAAATAATATCCCATTGTATATATACACCACTTCTTTATGCATTCATCAGTTGATGGACATTTGGGCTCTCTCCATACTTTGGCTGTTGCTGATAGTGCTGCTATAAACATGGGGGTGCATGTGCTTCTTTGAATCAGCATTTTTGTATCCTTTAGGTTAAGTACCTAGTAGTGCAATTGCTGAGGAGTTTTATTTTTAATTTTTTGAGAACCTCCATACCGTTTTCCAGAGTAGCTGTACCAGTTTCCTTTCCCACAATAGTACAACAGTGTTCTCCTTTCTCTGCATCCTCGCCCACACCTGCTGTTTCCTAAGTTCTTGGTTGTAGCCATTCTGACAGGTGTGAAGTCGTATCTCATTGTGGCTTTGATTTGTTATTTCCCTGATGATGAGTGATGTTGAGCATCTCTTCATGCATATGATATATCTGATAAAGGTTAGTATCCAAAATCTGTAAAGAACTTACCAACTCAACACCCCCGAAAGCCAAATAATCGAGTGCAGAAATGGGCAGAAGACATGAAGAGACACTTTCCCAAAGAAGACACCAGATGACTAACAGACACGTTCTACCTTCTGTCACAACTGAGATATAAAGTGGGCTGAGTTCTCAGCAGTCTGGCCAGTGGGGATAGCTATAATATTAATAATGTTAACTAATATTTACTGGCTTACTACGAGCCAAATGGTATTGCAAATACCTTAAATGATCTCGTTTGGTTCCTTTCTTTAAAGTTTGTTTATGTATGTATGTATGTATGTATGTATGTATGTATACATATGTATGTATGTATGTATCTATGTGTGTATTTATTGAAAGAGAGTGTGCACACACATGAGTGGGGAGAGGCAGAGAGAGAAGGAGAGAGAGAACCCCAAGCAGGATCCTCGCCATCAGCGCTGAGCCTGACACGGGGCTTGATCTCCAGAGCCAGATGTTCAACCGACTGAGTCACCCAGGCGCCCCTCATCCGGTTCTGATGACAACTCATGCAATAGTCCCCTCTTTTTATTCACATTTACAGATGAAGAAATTCACAGACGAAGACGAAGAAATGGGGCCACGGAGAGACTTACGCGATTTGCTCAATGTCATAATGGTAGCAAGTGATAGGACCAGGGTTCTGTCATCTGCAGCTCAGGTTCTTTTTCTTTGTCTTTTTTTTTTTTTTAAAGTTTATTCATTTATTTTTGAGAGAGACAGAGAGTGCAAGGCGGGGAGGGGCGCAGAGAGAGAGGGAGAGGGGAAGATTCCCTAGCAGGCTCCGTGTGGTAAGTTTGCTGAGCCCCACGTGGGGCTCGAACCCACGAAACCATGAGATGATGATCTGAGCTTAAATTAAGAGTTGGATGCCCAACCGACTGAGCCACCCAGGCATCCCCATTGCTCAGGTTCTTAACCGTAGAGCTTTGGGGCGCATGACAGAGAGTGAACTGTGTACACAGGGCTGACCAGCATCCAAGGTGGTGGGTAAAGGAGACATTGTACTTGCTCGTACTCTTGGGTTATAAAGACTCTTCTTTAAGTATTGAGTTAAGAGCTCGGGGAGGAGTCGGCGGCCACAGTTCAACTCCTTAACCTTTAACCTTCAAGTGCACGGAGAAACAGCTTCTCATATGCCTGCCCGTTCCTTGCAAGGCAGAGCGGTGCCCGGGTGCAGGCAGCTGTAATATGAATGTGGTCCAAGAAAACAGGTTAGCTGCCTTCCATTTTCACAGACTGGGCGACGGAGGATTTTTTTTACAAAGAAATTTTGATGTTACGGTTGACATCTGTGGTCTGGGCTGTCAGTTGTGACCCACACTACTGGCCGTCCACTCCTCGGGACCTTTTGGGGGATGTCTGTGTGCGATTTCGTGGTTCTGCCCTCCTTCGCTGCAAACTCTCCCTCTGGCCCACCCGAGCGGGCTGCGTGATGGCCCTGACGCGTTGGCTTTCACGCATGCTTTTATGATTATCTCCCCTTCCCCCGGCCCCACGAGCACACATGGGCCCACCGTCTATTTTTGCAGCCTTTGGTCTGTTTTCTTCGTTAATAAACTCTTTCACGTTTTTCTCGGCTTCTTCTTTTTATTAAAAAAAATTTTTTTTTCAACGTTTATTTATTTTTGGGACAGAGAGAGACAGAGCATGAACGGGGGAGGGGCAGAGAGAGAGGGAGACACAGAATCGGAAGCAGGCTCCAGGCTCTGAGCCATCAGCCCAGAGCCCGACGCGGGGCTCGAACTCCCGGACCGCGAGATCGTGACCTGGCTGAAGTCGGACGCTCAACCGACTGCGCCACCCAGGCGCCCCGGCTTCTTCTTTTTAGAGGAAGGGTGGAAGAGGAGCCACCTACCTTACCATCCTTGGGAGCCCCTTGTCACCTGGTACCAATGCATCGGCAGGCCCACGGCAAACTGCAGTTGGGTTCCGAGGATGTGGAGCGTCGGTGGCTGGAGTTGGAACAATATTGTCAGCTTGCTCTTCCACCTCACAGAGCATCATTACAAAGTCACTTAGTCTCATACAATGTCTCATGGCCTGTCACTCTGACATACTCACCGTGGCGAGAGAATGTGGATACACTAATAATCAATGTTTTCCGATTAACGTGCCCTGACACTTACACCACCGCCTAAGAAAATAGGAAAGTTTCTCCTTTGAAAAGTTTTGCAATTTTTAAAAATATAATGGAGTTAAAGCCATTTACGCCCCTGGACACTCATAGGAACGAGAGAAAAAGCAGCACATGAAAAATAGGTCTGCACTTACCAGTCTGCAGAAGTGACGATACTTCTCAGTCTTGTTTTTTGTTTGTTTGTTTGTTTGTTTGTTTGTTTTTTTGGCTGGGGTTTATGGGAAAAGTCAATATTGAGGAATTTTTAGCATTAAAAAGAGGCTTACGATTGTAAAGTTTAACATAGAAACTTAATTGGGGTAACAGTTCCATCCAATGTAGAACTTGTACCATAACCTCAAATTTAAGCTTTTCAGGGAAAATGGTTGTAGCGGGAGGCTCAGAGAAGATTCATAGAGCTAACAAATGTGGCATTGATCGGAACTGATTGCAGACTGTTACCGCTCGCTTGGGAGTTTGGGGTGGGGGTCGGGGGTCACTCTGCTGCCCTGTTGTCCAGAATGATGCTGATGATGTTAACATGAGCAAAAGCTAGCTAATCTTCACATCTTCTGGAGTTTTACATATCAGTTAAAAATTTCAACACCGTTGAGTAAAATTGTAGGATTGATGGAAGTTACTATCACAACAAACATTAGAAAGACCCCTGCCAGGGTTTAATAATCCCATACCACTCTTTGAGATCAGCCACAACTTTCTGACCAATGCAGAAATTGGTGATTGTGCCCATCTACTGGTGCTCAGATTTAAATTATGCAAGAAGGCAATGCGTATTTACAGAAATGTGTCCGTTCGCAAAGTGGTCTTGTTCAAGGTCAGGGAAATGTTTAATTCAGATGGAACAGAGCGATAAAGTGACTTTTAAAGCGACTTTTATTGAATTCAAAAATTGTGAGCTAAAAGCACTTGAGTTAAATTAAAAAGCAGTTTTGTTGAGTTAATGGTGAGCATAGAGAATTGAATCAATAAAAACCTTGCTTGCCATTAAGTTCAAAAACAGTGAAAGCATTTTATTAACTGTGTTGTTTTAAATTCAGCAATGTATGTTCCCTTAATTTGCCAAGCTTTTTTTTTTTTTTTTTTTTTTTGCGCTTCTGAATGTGGGCTTTAAAAATTGCTGGTATACGTAAATACACATGTATCTAATCTAAACCAGGAGCAAAACTGACCTTGGGCAGGTCATTTAACGACTCCGCTCGTTTCATCACGGGTGAATCCAGGAGAGCTATTGGTGTTTCACATGTTGTTACATTTACGAAGATAGTGTGTAGGGTCCCAACCAGTGGGGTGGGCCCACACTCACTGAAGGCTTCCTATGCCCTTTATAATTTATAAAGCTATCACAGATAAGTGAAGGTGAATTCCCCATATGGCAAATATTAGGTCAAAACATGAAACTGCTGTTTTTGTAGGTTGAAGATGGTTGAAAAACAGCAATTTCATATGGTTCAGCCTAATATAGCCCTCTGGAATTCATCCATCCATCCATCCACCCACCCATCCCATCAGTCACTCAGCAAATCAAGAGACTGCTCTTCGGGGGGCTGAATGTACAGCGACCAACCGAGAAAACATGGAAATTAAGACAGATGGAGAGACAGGGAACCACAAAGTTTCAAATAAGTGTATAATTAAAAATTGTGATAGGTGCCATCAAAGTAAAAACTTGGGGTGACAAGAACAGTGGAGGAAGCCAAGAAGGGTAGCTCAGAGGCAGTGCCATTAGGCTGCATCTGAGTAATGATCTGGAGTGAACTAGGTGAAGCATGGGGAAGAGTACTCAGCAGAGGGAGCAGCATGTGTGAAGCACAGGGCGGGGGGCGCGGGTGGGATGTACATGACTCTACGTGAGTCTAGAAGGTTGTGGGGAGAGTGCTGAGTTCCATTTCTCAACTTTGAACCAGGATGGCCTCTCTTTCCAGCTCCATGGGATGGATGTCCCAGTGAGATGGTCTGGTCGGTTTGCTGTCCACCTGTGCCCATATGCTGCAGGTGTTGCCCATGGGGCCAAGCACTACTGGCCTCAGGTAAGTGACGCTGTTACTCTGATCAGTCCTTATGCAGAATCTAAACTCGGAGCCTCAGGGCCCTGCTTGAAAATGAGGAAGTGATTGACAGCTAAGGCCATTGCATCAGCAAGAGCTATGCATTCAACCAGAAACTGTCCTTAACAGAGCATTGTGAGAATACATCAACAAGAACACATATTTTATTTATTATGTGCTTATTATGTGCCAGGCACCAACATATCAACTTCCTTTAAACGTTTTTTTTTTTTTTTTTTTTTTTTTTTTTGTTTTTTTTTTAACCAATTATGTCCAATGAGATAGGCATTACTATTATCCCATTTTACAGGTATGGAAACTAAGGTTCAAAGAGATACAGTGACTTGCCCATGGTCTCATGGTGAAGAGGTGATAGGTCTAGGCAGTTTGATCCCAGAGGCCCTGCCTTGAACATTTCTGCTATGCTGACCTCCCCACCCCACCCCACCCCACTCCACCGCATGCTATTAGTGAGCATGTTGTGCTTTGGTTTTCTTCAACGAATGTTACAGTCAAGCCATGACCCTGTGAGTCAAAGATTGGGTCTCCCACAATTAAGTTTTGCTTGTTGAAATCATTTATCAAAGAGGTAAATTCTCACACAAGAACTTGGATAGTGAAGGCTATGGGTCCCAGCAGACTGGAAAAACAAGCTCAGCTTCCTACTTTTGGTGGACACCCTAAGAATCAAGGGGTCTGTGCATCTCGTCCTGGGTGATGTGGTTAAGAAGGGTCTGAGGGAGGGCAAGAGCTGAACAGGGAGCCACCCACTGAAGCACAGACCTTCCAGCTCCTGTTTCTCTGTGGGATCCCAGCCCAGTCTCTGCAAGGCATCGGAAGGAGTATTTGTCCACCTTGGGCCGGACTGACAAGGGGGAAGTTCATTGCAACAGGGATAGGCATTCCAGGGAAAGGTAAATCCCCAGCTCCAGGGTCACCTTCTTCACTGAGAGCTTCTTTCCAGTGCCGCCCCACAGAACAATGCTTTGGCTTTGGGGCTAACGCTTTTCCTTGCCCTGTTACGAGCAACAAAACATATTTCATAATCCCATGGGTAGAGTTCACGGGCTATGTTATCTCCGCTTCCTGGAGGCTGCCAAGCAGGGAAAGATGCCCGTGAAACCGCCGGCGCCAGACGTGAAGAGGAATGCCCTACAAATGCAGTTGTCTTCTGAGTTCCTGGGTGGCGAGGCCCGGTTCAGGCACCAGGACTAAGGCACATCCTGCCCAGGCAGTTTTGGATGGGGGCCCTCCTGGGCTCTCCAGTGCATGTATCGATTTCAGGGCCCTGCATGGAATCAGCGCTGGGAAGGGAAGGCCTGAAACACTGTGAAATGTGATAAAGCTGGTTTGGTTCTGGGTGCCCATGCTTTGTGACACCTGCCTATCTGTTACACTGATGCTCTTACACAACTGTCTGGGAATTCATCTACACCCGCAGGCTTCCAATGGTGCCAACCTACCCCGGAATGGGTGGGGACTGGGAGGGAGGGGTCCTACTGGCCTCTAGCCCCCCTCTTTGGCTGTGCCGAACTCCCACATCCACCAAATGACACGCTGGCGGAAATCATCGGCATGAAGCTACATTGTCACTTTCAAGGACGCCTCCCTAAGATCCAGATCACAGGGGATATTCTGCCTCCGTCGCCCTCCCAGGAAACCCACACACGTTGTAACGCTCAGGAAAGGAAGTTGCCAAACTTCCCTAGAAATTTCTTTCATTATTGAAAACAATTCAGTTGTCCAATAACAGGCCAATGGGTAAAGAAACTGCTGTATCCATGTGATGGAATACTACTCAGTAACCAAAAGGAAGCACCTACTAGTGGACCAATGTGGAGAAACTCAGAAGCCTCATGTTAAGTGAAAGAAGCCAGACTCAGCCGACCAAATGCCATATGATTCTATTTATATGACATTCTGGAAAAGGCAAAAAAAATTGGGGAAAAATCATCCCCATGGCAAGTAGGTTTCAGTCTCAGGGGTGTCTCTGGGGACTCAATGTTAAATGAGGGTAAAATCGCTTTGGGAAGAAACTGAGCCTCTGCATTCAGAGAAGTTTCTCTTTTATCTACTTTATGCATTGGGGTTTGGTTCCTTTGGAAAGCTCATTCTATAGTTTAAAAAAAAGTTTGAATATGCTAAACCAGATGAAATGACATTTAGAGTCACAGTAAAGAGATAGAAATCTCCACTCCTTGTCCAGCTCAACTAACTTGAGTAGCTTAACTCCTAAGGGAGAAAATCTGATTAATTTTATGATCTCTTTCCCTTGAGAAATGTTCGTCTGCCCAGGAACTTACAATTTTGCATGTAGCTTCTGGAGGAGTCTCTGAGGTCCATCTCCAAAGCCCCTAAAACCCCGTGAATCTCCAATTCAAGATCTCTGCCTCCGAGAACAGGGACCCTATTACATGCAATCTTCGTATCATCCAGTTCCGATATGTCACTTCTGATATGGCTGCGTAACAAGCCATCCCAAGACTTAATGACTTAAAATCATAACAGTTTATCATTTCTCTCAATTCTGTGTGCTAGTCAGTCTCAGTTGGGTGGGTCTACTGTTCCATGTGGTGTTTGCTAGGGTTACTTATATGGCTGCAGTCAGCTGGGAGGTCCTGTGGGTGCTCTACAGGGGCAGAGATGTCCAAGATGACCTCAGCCACATGTCTGGGGCCTTCGTCTTGACTGTCAACTGGGGCACCTTAGTTCTCTTCCATGAGGACTGTCTTTCTCTCTCCCCAGGTGGACTCTCATCGGTCACTAGTTAAGCCTGAGTGGCTGGCTTCCAAGGGAGAGAAACTCGAAGCTGCCAGTCCTCTTAAAAGCCAAGAGCAGAACTGGCAGGGTCATCTCCGCCATAATTTATTGGTAAAGCAAGTCACAGATTCAAAAGGAGGGAAATTAGATGCTTCCTCTTGATTGGGAGAGCTCTGTGCACTTCCAGTGACAGCCATCAGAAGGCCACCAGAAGGTGGATGTACCCCTGTTCCTCAAAGCTTATATTTTCTCCCTCCGGCCTATTGCTCTGCCAATTTCCTGATGAAATTAACTGTACTCTTAACTGTACACTTTGGACGGACTCATATAGTGCCTTTTTTTTATTTTTCTCTCCCCAGAAACGCATGTCTTTCTTTTTTCTCTGGACAAACTGCACACTCCCCAAGGAAAGGAGCCACAACTCCTACTTCGGGAAGCTAGTAGAGTTCTACCACACGGGAACAGCCTTGTGGTCTTGTTACGAGAGCAGCAATTATTTGAAGGCACCGGCCCGTCACTGAAGCCCCTTCTCCACAGATGATGCGGTGGGTGAAGCTTTGGCTTCCACGGGCACCTGAGATGACGAGCTGTCTTGCCATCTGCCAAGCTGATTTGGGTTTTCAGCATCCCCATCTGAACTGCAACGTAAGATGTCACTGGAATGCATTTCCTGTTTGTTGGGATAGGACATAATGAAAATAGGATCCCACGGCAAACATTCCCGGGAAGGACTGATGCCAGCCTTACCGTCGTGCCCTGCGGGGTCTACGGTATCTATCCAAATGCTTTATTTCAACTGGGCAGCCTCTTCTGCTGCTTCTTCGTGTTTCTGCTCTTTGCCTAGAATACTTCTCTGTCTCTCATTCCTTTGCCTCAGCTTGGCCCATTCTTCAAAGCCCGCCCCAACTAGCCCACAGTGGTCTGACCATCCTCCCGAATCCACAGGTTCTCGGGATCCTGAGCTTGAGGTTCTTGGAGCCTGAGAGCTGGAAAGCTTTTCTGAGCTTCTAGTCCAACCATTTCAAACCCTCCAAGTACTGAGGTTCAAAGATGGGCCTCGGCTGCATAAGGCTGATGAGTGGGTCCTATATGCCGACCTCTGCACTGGCCACTTTCCTTTCAACTTGAAGGCCCCCTTGTGTTTTGTTTTAGCCCTGATCTCCCATGTAAAATGTTGTATGGCAATAAAAAAAGATTTCATGCTTAAAAATTGCAAACCATAGGTCTAATCCGATTCCTTCTTTTTGTAAATAAGAAGAATTGGTTTGCACACCTGGAGCAGGCTGCTCACCTTTCGATAAGTAGCCAGTGAGTGGTAGGTTCAGAACTCCGGTCTCACCATCTTGGCTGACTACTGGCTACCATTTCTAGATCATTCTGGATGAGGACAGGATCCGTTCATCCTAAGAACGAGAGTAACGGTCTTGACACTGCCTTGCTTTGTCTTAAGGAATCTTTTATCGGACTGGGATCCTGCCCCTGCTTTGCTGGAATTTTCTGTGCTGCTGCAGAACGATTATTGCAGGATTATCTTGTGCCGCGGGACCGTCTCTAGAGCCTGCTGGGAGCTTGTTTTGCTAGCTCAGCTGTTTCTCAGTTTGCCCTGCCTGGATGATGTCAGCTGTGATGTTGTTTCACTCAAGAATCCTCCCTCCCGCTGCTCACTGCCTCGGAGTCTTTTGGTCCAGCTAGCGATGTCTTCATCTTCCCCCCGTTTTCCTGTTCTCTCCACTTTTGATATCCTTGAGGCTGATGGTGTTTGTCAGCTCTGTCTTTAACTCTGGGGAAAGAGCTGGTGGAGCCATCTGTGGGTTTTGGAGAGCATCCCTGCTTGTAATGATTTTTCCTGGAGGCCCCCTTGATGAGGTGAAGGCCCATTGTTGCATTATTACCCGTTGTCGCCTGGGCTTTCCCATCAGAGAGCGTGTCTTGTGCGGCAACAATGGCATATGAGGGATCTCAGAAAAACAATAGTTGTTGATTTCTTCACAGACAATTCAATGAAGAAGTCGGTTCCCAGGACGACGCTCGGTTGAGTCCCTCACGTTTTTTGGGCTTGCAGAGTCCTCTGCGGTGGCCGTGGGAGGAGGATTTTCGTTAATTCTCCTCCCAAAGGTCAGGGAGCTGTCAGAAGCTGGGAGAAAATGGAGAACGGGCGCTTTCTCTACGTGAACAGAGAGTCCTTCTCCCAGAGTCATGGGCCAAGATGAAATCACTATAAGCCCTCTAAAACCTTAGTAATTTGGGCTACTCATTGTGAAGGACAGCGAGGATACTTGAAAGGACTAAATTACGTTAAATCCAGCTCAACCGTTGGAAGAGAGTTTGCTGTGAAAGAGCAGGGGACAAGGGGTTGAAAAACCAGGTTTTAATCCGGGCTCTGCCAGCAGCTCGCTGGGTGACGTTAGGTGGGAGTCTTCCTCTCCTTGCATCTATACTTCCTCACGTACAAAACGTGGGGTTTTAAACAAATCGTCTCTGAAGGCCCATCCACATCTCACAGTCTGACTTTTTTTAGAATGACTTGCGAAGTAACAACCCCAGGCAGGGCAGTGTTCTGGTGTCTGCAGGGGAAGCAGAGGGACACATGTACCGGAGTCAGTCTACACCGTCAGGTTTTCTTTGGGTAAAGCCCTGCCACCGTGCTCAGTTCAAGCAGAAAGGGTTGTGCGTTAGGCTAACAAATCATTGCCAAAAGGACCCGGCTTTATTCAAAAAGCATGTTTGTAATTAGAGCATTAATCGCTCAAATGTAAATGCTTGCTTATGAAGCACTCAAAACCCGAGTTTCTCCTAAATATGTTGCGCAACTCTCTCGCCATTGTCCTTTGCGATTGTTTAGTTCCTGCTTTTTCTCATAGATCATTCTTATAACTATTAATGATTTATGCTCTGCCTCCTCCAGAAAGGACTTGAGGCAGCCTCAAGCTGAAAACGCATACAAACCATGACAATGAAAATTTTTTAAAGGATTAAAAAAAAAAAAAAAAAGGAGGGAAAACAGAAACCAATTATCCGGGGGGGGGGGGGGGAGGAGGGGAGATAGGCTTTCCAAATACCTGGAGACCTGGAGAAGTTTGCTTCTCCAGTCACACACTTAATCCCCCAGGTTAACTGCACTGTTTTGTTCTCAAAGCACAAATGTAGCCAGGAGGAATGGGGAGTCCAGATGTCCTGGGAGCTCGGTCAAGGACTTACAATGTGCATGGCCTGGGGAGAAGCTGGATTCCTTCCCTTAAGGACAGGTGGGAAGATAGATGTGCAGACAACTTCTCAGGGCACAGCGTGCTTTGTGTACATCTCTCAGTGAGCTCTACGTTATCTTTTTAAAAATTTTTTTAACGTTTTATTTATTTTTGAGACAGGGAGAGACAGAGCATGAACGGGGGAGGGTCAAAGAGAGGCGGAGACACAGAATCCGAAGCAGGCTCCAGGCTCTGAGCTGTCAGCACAGAGCCCGACGCGGGGCTCGAACTCACGGACCGCGAGATCATGACCTGAGCCGAAGTCGGCCGCTTCACCGACTGAGCCACCCAGGCGCCCCTACGTTATCTTGATTGGGTACCTCCATCAGAAAAACATATGGGGCACGTACCCCTTTACTATATGTATAGAAGTTACAGACGTGAACTACACATTAAGGTCTTGTGCACATCGTGAAACATACATACACAGAAAAGAAATAAGAATGCTTGAGATAAAAAAGCAAACATAAGTAGCTCTAACATTTCCTTCCCGCCTTCAAGTGGTGTGACTTTATTTGGCTGCAACGCTTCTAAGTGGAACAATAGTTGTTTAAATGTTAAGAAATGGGTGAGTGCTTATAAAGTGCTGAAAGACAATGTCTTCCAAGCATGTGAAGCAATTCACTCGCAATTAATTGCATTAACGCTTATAACTTGTTAGGCAAATGTGGCCGGCTAAGTAAATTCTTTGGGGCAGGGCAACAATTTGAGATTGATAGCAAAGCTGCAAAAACGTGAAGGGTTCCCATACACCCTTCACTCAGTTTCCCCCTAATGCTAACATCTAGCCAATGTCATTGTTGCTTAGATTGTTATCGCCTTGAGCACCCCCTGGGGTATTTGCCCCCAAGCCGGCTTTGGCCGAAGACTGGCCTTTCTCTAGATTCTATTTTTTAAGGTAAACATTTAAGTAGAGTATATGTGCATACAACCAAATGCAGAAATCTTGAGTACACACACCCTCCACCCCCAGGAAAGAGTTGATCCCCAGGAAGTAGCCCCTGAGTACCAAACCCACAACAGCCAGCAGTGGCTGTTCCTTGTGGCCCATAGTCACTCGGAGCAGAGCCCGAAAGACAAGCCTCCAGCTCTCTTGTTCACAGCTGGACCTTCAGAACCTAGAAAAAAGTCCAGCGCAGCAGAGGCACTTCATAAATACTTAGTGACTGGCTGAGTAACTGAGAAAACAAAATTTTCTTCAAATATCTTAGAAAGCAGAGAGGGGCCATAAATATACATATATTTTTCCTATTACATGGTCAAATGAAAAAAACAGGGCTTTCTTAGTCACGGAAAAAAAAGTGAAGACCAGTGAAAGTTTTGCCATTTACGCAAGAAATTGCATGTTAGCTGGCACCGTAGTTACGACTTAGTCCAGTGATGGCTTGGAATTCTGTGTGTGTGTGTGTGCCCTGAGCGGGGGCCGGTAGGGCCCACCTCTCATCCCGGCTCACATACCGTGTGACTAGCATGTGTTTTTCCTGTTAAGACTTCACTCGCACGGGGAAGCCTCTCCCGGCCCACACTGTTCTCTCCCTTTCCCGAACTCACATAGAACTTTCCGTCTGTACCGACTCTCATGATTGCATCGTCTTCTCTCGCTCCTACAGGATCTTGGCTGGTTCGTGGGTGAGGCTGTGCTGCATTAATTAGTTTCGTGGGTGCAATCCTTGCATCGTCAACTAGATGATGAGCTCTTCGAGTATAGGCCGGTGCCTTCTCATCTCCTAGGCCTTGCAGATAGCATAGCGATGTCAAATTAAGACGGCGGAGTTCTCAACTGCCTTGCGGCTGTTTTCCAGGAAGGCTGCCCAGCAAGGCATCATTACCTGATCTCATTCAACAACCTTCAACAGGCATGCATTAAGCGCCTCCTGTCTACAAGGCACTGTTCACTGCCCTTGAGTGGTGTGTGTGTGTATGTGTGTGTATTAAATGGGGGTGGACAGGGACTGCGTCTCTGACAAGTCAACCCATGAGCAGAGGCTTGAGTGAAATGAGAGAATGAGCCAGGAGAATTTCTGGAAAAGAGCAGCTGGAGAAAACTCGTGCTGAGCCATGAACACCTTCCTTTGATTTCCACATTTAGAAGAGTTTCGGTCAAAAACCTGGGACCTGAGAGGGCCCTTCATCTCCTCGCACTTTGGAGTCCTTGCCAGCCCGTTAGGTGAGTCAACGGGACCAGGTTTCCAACCTAACATTTTTGTGACTTTATGGAAAAACTATTAAGTGATGGAGAAAACACATTTTCTCTCCTACTAGCCGAGACCTTCTCTCACATACTTTACTCCTCCCCCCCTCTCCCCACTACAAATATACACAAACGCATCTGTGCACTTTGCAGCTGTCTTTTTATTTCACAGCCATGCTACGCAGCACATGTGAGTGTGATCAACACAACCGAACGCCCAATCCTGTGTGTTCAGGATTATGCACTGACAATTGCTCAGTGATCTAGGTTGGATAATGTCACTGCCACTCTCCATCTGCCCGGCGACATGCACACTCCTGGAAGTGCTGAGGGCCCTAAGCTACAAGACTCCTCATGTGGTCACTTCCCTCGGTCACCTTTCTTATGGACGCCTCTTTCCAAAGTTGCCTGGGTGTCGGCTAAACAGAGACACCTGGGGAGGTAGCTTTCACTTCGTTGTCCCCCTCCCACTGCATCTGGGGAGTCACCGGGTACCGCTGGATGTTACAAACGCCACACTGAAGTCTGGATTGCTCTATCCACAGGCATGATTTCCTTTAATTTAGAACTCTCTTTTCATTTGGATTAAAATGGAGCATGTGGCTTTGGTTTATTTACCCCTAAGTGGTGAAATGATGCTTTAGCAGTTAGCGGGCAGACCAGAGGACCATCTCCTCCCTGCCTTCAGGGAATTGGGGGAGCCTCTGTTTCCCCCCAGCAGTAACTTGCCCTACACTGACTCTGAGCTGGTCCACATCCCCTAAGACATGGTGACAGTCTAATGGGACAGGGGAGACCATAGCCAGCAGCAGGTTTTCGGGATGAAGTCTTGGCACAAATGTCCTGGCTCCCTGGATTCACATCAGAGTTTTGCCTCAGGGTAAGAGTGAAAGGCAACTGAAGACTGTAGCTGCTTCCTTATGATTCCTGGAAAAGCTGAGTGTCTGTTACTTTGCATATCGTGGGGGGGGGGGCGGTAATAAATTCCCATTTTTCAGAATAGGTGGGGCTGAATTTCTGTTCTATTCTCTATATAGCTCTGTTCAATCAGGATCGTATCCTCAGTCCCCCATGGGCAACAGGCCACGACCCCAGCACACCCAGCCACGGTACCAGCCTGCGGTCTGCTGGATATTCTCTTCCATTGGACTCCTGACATCACTTCTCTCTGTCAACTTTGGAGCTCTTCCTCAGCTCAGATTGTCTCTTCTCTTAAATAAGTAGCTCTTAACCATTCTGTGGTCAGAGATTCCTGGGCCGTGTCTTTCCTGAAAATTGCCCACATGTAGAATTTTACAGTTTCAGGGGCTATGAGGATTTCTCACATCTTACCTGGAGACTATGGATTCTGAATTAAGCACCCTTAAGAGGGGCACTTTCTCTGTCTGTTTGTAGATCCCACTGGACCACAGGTAGAAGTGACACTTCCTCACTTCCTATCTCCCTATAGGTGATGCTATTCCGATGGCCACTATCACAAATTATCGCAAACCAGGCGGCCTGAAACCGCACATATTTGTTCTTTTTCAGTTTTGGGCTTATAAGTCTTAAAGCCCCTTAAAGCCCCTTTTAAGGCTTACAATGAAGGTGTGAGTAGGGCTATGGTCCTTCTGGAGGCTCTAAGGGAGAATCTGCTACCTGGCCTTTTCCAGCTTCTAGAAGCTGCCTGCATTCCTTGGCTCATGGCCCCTCCCTCCATCTTCAAAGCAGCAGCACAGCATCCTCAAATCTCTGTCTCTGACCTCTGCTTCCACTGTCACATCTTTTTCTCAGACTCTCCTGCCTCTGGACTCACTGGGATAATTCAGGAGAATCTCCCCATTTTAGTTCCTTAACTTGATCACATCTGCAAAGTCCTCTCATCATGTAAGGTAGCAAGTTCACATGAATTAGAATGAGGACTTTTGGGGAGGGGCATTATTCAATCTACTGCACTATTTTTTTTTTTTTAGAGAGAGAGAGAGAGAGCAGATGGAGAGGGGCAGAGAGAGAGAGAGAGAGAGAGAATCTGAAGCAGGCTCCTTGCTCAGTGTGCAACCCAAAACAGGGCTCAATCCCGTGACCCTGGGATCATGACCTGAGCCAAGATCAGGAGTCAAACTCTCATCTGACTGAGCCACCCAGGAATCCCTACCAGACTATTCTTTTCTTTAAAAAAATTTTTTTTAATGTTTATTTATCTTTTGAGAGAGCGAGCGAGAGAGAGAGCGAGAGAGAGAGAGAGACAGAGCACCAGCAGGGGAGGGGCAGAGAGAGAGGGAGACACAGAATCCCAAGCAGGCTCCAGGCTCTGAGATGTCAGCACAGAGCCTGACGTGGGGCCTGAGCCCACAGACCACGAGATCGGGACCTGAGCCAAAGTTGGACGTCCAACCGACTGAGCCACCCAGATGCCCCTCTACTGCACTATTCTTAAGCCTCACGTCCTGGGAACTCTTTCCAGACCACTCAATATTCAGAATAGAGCAGGCTAAGCCACCCTCTTCCCCAGTCAAGCTCTATTTTCTCTCTAAGGAATTGCTTCTTTCCCTGGTGAATGACCTTTCTTTTGGACACTAGTCCTTCTCGTGGAGGATGGGACTTGAGGGCTTTCTTGAACTGGACCGATTGTTAATGAATGAGTGGGATTCTAATGATTTAGTTTCTGACTCTTAGTTTCATGGTGCATCTATCACCACATTGCAATATTGTGTTCACACTGGCATTGGTGGTTAAGATTCAACCATGTTATGGGAACAACTCTTACGATCATATTGGTAATGACGATCCAGTGTACTGGCAGACTGAGTTAAATCTTCCTCAGGGTGGAATACTAATCGAAAAAAAGTGGCCCGAGGCAGAACTGGATGTAGGTAACAATCAACCATTTTTTACACTAAATAGTTCTATACGAGTTTATTATAAGGTATAAACAGGGGTAAAATGAGCGATCAAGTTAGTACACATGCAGTAAGTCCTGTGAGTCCCCCTAGGGAACCCTTGGGTAGTCTTGGAGACCCCAGAGCTTCCAATTGGTGTCAAAAGTGAGGGTGGCCTTGGGGACTCCCTAACTTACAGGTGCTCTCTGACCCTGCCCTCTGAAACCTACCTGTTCTTAACGCCCCCGTTCAGACTGCTCTCAGCTGGGCTAAGCTGATGGTTCATAGATTACCTCCACTTCTAGATCGACCTCTATAATTTCACAAAGGCTGGGGTGACTTCAACCCAAAGGAGAGGCTGAGGGTAGGGCTCTTTGGGACATCTGGCCATGGAAGAAGCAACATACTGGGGCTTTCTTTATATGGTCGGCGGACAGCTGCCAATCTCACCCAAGGCAGGCTGCAACCAAGCACTGTGCCTATAGGATGAAACGTTATCCGATTTCCTTGCTTTGTTTGATTAACTTTTGGAACACATTTGCACATTGAATGGGGCAAATTAGCTAGCTCGGATCCTCATGGACGATGCTAAACACGTGCTGATAATAAAAATAGTAGCACTTCGCATCAAAGAGGATTCATTGTGTGCTGAGCATTGCACGGGGCTCCTCCCTTAATCCAAGCAACAATCCTCCTGATGCACGTTACCCAGCCTTCTTTCGTGGAGGAGAAATGAGGCAGAGGGAGCTTTAGTAATGTGCTCGAAGGCCGACTCCAGCGCTGGTACCCAGAGCCACCGTGGCTCTTGTCTTCCTTGCATTGTGCTGCCCTATCTATTGTTTCTTTTTTTAAATTTTTTTTTCAACATTTATTTATTTTTGGGACAGAGAGAGACAGAGCATGAACGGGGGAGGGGCAGAGAGAGAGGGAGACTCAGAATCGGAAACAGGCTCCAGGCTCCGAGCCATCAGCCCAGAGCCCGACGCGGGGCTCGAACTCCCGGACCGCGAGATCGTGACCTGGCTGAAGTCGGACGCTTAACCGACTGCGCCACCCAGGCGCCCCGTGTTGTTTCTTTTGAAGAGATTACAGTTAACTAGAGCAGAAAGAGGCCCTCGGAAATCAATAAGGTACTCAATCTATCTGCATTAAAATTCCGGAAACAGCATCTATGGATTGATTGACACGAGGAAGCACAGCCCATGCCCGGAAAGAGAGGGACTGGGGACAGTGGGAAAGGATCTGGTCTGTTGAAAACTTATTTTATGTCATGTTCTTGACGTACAGGGTTTTGTTTAATCTCTGTAGTCCCAGGAGGGACTATGAACTTTTTTTCACAGATGAAGTAACATTGACTTTAGGTCCTGCTCCAATTATGAGCTGAACTGCATCCCCCAAGATTAATATGCTGAACACCTAACCCCAATACCTCAGATGTGCCTGTATTGGGGGACCGAGTCTTACTTAAAGAGGTAACCAAGGTTAAATGTGGTCATGACAGTGGGCCCTAATCAATCCAATGTGACTCGTGTTCTCCTAAGAAGAGCAAATTTGGACAAAGATGCAACAGGAGGGAAGGGCATGGGAAGACACCGGGGAAGGCTGCCATCTGCAAGCCAGGGAGAGAGGCCTCAGAAGAAACCCGACCCTGCCGACAACTTGATCTTGGACTTCCAGCCTCTAGAACTGCGAGGAGATAAATTTCTGTTGTTCAAACCACCCAGCCTGTGCTGCTTTGTTGTGGCAGCCTTAGCAAGCGAATACAAGGTACCACGGAGATTCATCACCAGGTATGACTAATTCCAAAGCTCTGCCTGGCCCTTCCTCTGCGGCAGGGAAACGGTCAGCCAGCGATGTGGGAGGCAGCCAGGCAGGAGCCGAATGAGTGATGTGCACAGGGATTGAATGTGATGGCAGGGGAAGGTGTGCAAGGGTGAGGGTCAGGAAAGGCCTCCCAAATGAGGGGAGCATAGAGTCGGGATGGGAAGTTCGGGAAAGACCCGGATGGGCAGTGGGAAAGGAGGAGGAGGGCATTCCAGGCCACAGGACGGCTGATTTTGCTGGATCTCAGAGCCATCCCTGCTGTCTGGATGGATGTTTGGCCAGCCAAGCACACATGTGGACACAGGACTGAGGAATGTTGGCCCCAGTTGAGCATGAGGAGCTGATCTGTAAATCAGGAGTCTTTTTTATGGACCACTTCTTCCTCTGAAGCCCCAGAAGATGACAGGAACAAAAAAGCCGGCAGCTTCCCTCATTTATTAAGAAGAAGAGAGTACAAGAAGAAGGGACCAAGAGGCCCCGGCAGAAAAAGGACAAGTTAACCCTAAAACTCTGGGCCTTGGAAGAACAAAGCTGATAACAAGCCAGTCACAGGGTTGAAGGCAGAGCATGGGAATGAGGGAGGGGAGGGGTCCCGAGTCTGACACACAATGTATCAAATATAATAAGTCCTGTGAGGCCAATCAAATCCCCTGTCACCCCAACCCCACACTATGCCAAATCGCAAAAGCAGATGTTTTGCAAACTGGTAACAACTCAGAAGTCTTGCCTTGTGATTGGCAAGAGACCCGGGGAGGCTGCCGGGAGGGCTGGAGAGAGAGGCTTTTGGGAAGGGTCCCGATACTCGCGCACCAGCAACCTTACCCTGAGTTCCTCCGACAACAGAAAAAGGGGGATTTGATTTGGCTTGGGCAAGGAGAGAAGATCTATTGTAACATGGAAGAAATTCAAGCACGATAGGAGAACAGAGCGACATTTCAAATCACTGTGATTTATCTGGCCCCATCGCCCGACCCATTTCTTTCAAATACCAAGCTGACAGGGCCAATTGCAATACTTCATGGTGGGGTAGGGGTGGCAGAAAGAAGGCCCCTGTTATGCCTTTGGAAACTCAGTCTCTCCACACTTCATCCTGAGCCTTTGGCCTTCCTCTTTCTGGCAGGGGAACACCCCCACCCCCACAGCTTCCAGCATGTTCTTGGTGGGAGCAGTCACCAGAGGTAGCACAGGCTCCCCAAAGTAGCCATGGCATTGTCTTCAGCCTAAAGGCAGCATCCACAAGGCAGCCCACACCCCTCCCATCTGGTGACCTTGCAGGGAGACGCTGGCACATGCCCATTGCTCAAGGCCTGGCCTTGAGCTCAGGGTCTCGGGCTCAGCAAGGGGCCATAGGAGTCAAGTGGTTTAAAGGTAGGTTTCAGGCAATTCGGTGGTCCTCTCTGCTTTGCTTTCCTGACTTCTCCAATAGGGAGGACATTATACGAGTTCTATGTTTTGTTTTTTTGTTTTTTATTTCTGGCATGACATGCAAAAAAAAAAAATGTGCCTGCTTAATGCATACAACTTGATGACTTTGAAGATAAGTATACATTCTTGAAACTATCATAACAGTCTATGATGTAAACAAATCCATCGCCTCCCTAAGTTTTCTCCCACCTTCTTTATTATTATTACTATTATGGTTATTATTATTTTGTGATAAGAACACTGAACATACTATCTATCTTCTTAGCCATATTTTTTTAGTTTTAGAGAGACAGAGAGAGAGACAGAGCATGAGCAGGGGAGGGGCAGAGGTGGGGGGGAGAGAGAGAATCCCAAGCAGGCTCCATGCCCAGCACGGAGAGCAATGCAGGGCTCGATCCCAAGACCGTGAGATCATGACATGAGGCTGAAATCAAGAGTTGGATGCTTCATCGACTGAGCCACCCAGGCATCCCTTAGCAAATTTTTAAGCATACAATATAGGCTAGCCATTATTGTTTTAATTTTTTAATTTTTATTTTTTAATGTTTATTTATGTCTTTTTGAGAGAGACAGAGACAGAATGCAAGTGGGTTGGGGGCAGAGAGAGACGGAGACACAGAATCCGAAGCAGGCTCCAGGCTCTGAGCCGTCAGCACAGAGCCCGACACGGGGCTCGAACTCACGAGATGTGAGATCGTGACCTGAGCAGAAATCGGACACTCAATTGACTGAGCCACCCAGGCGCCCCGTGGGATAGCCATTATTAACTATAGGCACAATGCAGTAGTGTATCTGTAGGACTCACTCATCTTGAGTAACCAAAAGTTTGTATCTTTTGATTATACCTCCCTGTTTCCTCCTCTCCCAGTCCCTGGTAACCACCATTTTATTCTCTGCTTCTATGAATTTACTATTTCAGATTCCTCATATAAATGGTATCGTATAGTGTTTGTCCTTCTGTATGTGGCTTATTTCACTCGGCAAAATATCTTCCAAGTTCATCCATGTTGTTGCAAATGGCAACATTTCCTTCTTTTTAAAGGCTGAATAATATTCCATTGGGTGCACGTAACACATTTTCTTTATTCATTCATCGGCTAATGGACGTTTAAGTTACTTCCATGTTTGGCTATTTATTATGAATGATATCGCCATGAACTGTGATCCTGCTTCAATTCCTCTGAATACATACCCAGAAGTGGGATTACTGGGTTATATGGCATTTCTATTTTTAATTTTTTGAGGAAACTCCATTCTGTCTTCCGTAGTGGCTACACCAATTTACATCCCCACCAATAGTGCACCAAGGTTTTCTTTTTTTCGTATCCTTGCCAACACATACCTTTTTTTTTTGATAATAGTCATCCTAACAGATGTGAGATCATATCTCACTATTGTTTTGATTTGCATTTTCATGATGATTAGTGAAGTTAAGCACATTTTCATATACCTGGCAGTCATTTGTGTGTCTTTTTTGAAGAAATGTCTATTCAGTTCCTTTGTAGCATTCTGCAAAGTTTATAGAGTTGCTCTTTCTTTCCTTTGTTCCATCCAGTACCCTACAGTGGACACTGGGGTGTAGAAGGAAGCACCACATCTTTGCTTACATAAGCTTATCTTTGGGGGGGGGGTGGGGTAGTGGGGAGAAAAATGATGAGTGAATGAATGTATCACTTGGTTATGATGAGGATGGAGACAGTTGTAACTCTGGAGGGTCTCTGAGCAGGTTTGTGGTATGACTGTGTCAGTGGACAGGGCTGACCTGCTGTCATTGGAGAACAGCTGGATGAGGAAACACCTTGACTCCTGGTAGGCAGAAATGAAAGGCTCTCTTTCGAAAGGCAAGGAAGAACAGGCATGGATGAGATCATTATGGCAGTTTTGTTAAAATCTATTGTGATGACGTTTTATCGAAACCATCTGGGAGTGTGAAAGGTGTTTCAGCTTCAGTGGCATTATAACTGTTCATGTTCAAGGCATAGTCTCATCCAGGTCTGTCATCCCAATTCTGGCATTGAGAACTGGGCTCAGATCTCTTATTGATTGGAAGGGAATTGACATTTTTGGGTTGTCTTCCAAGCTAACGTGAAACAACAAGCAAGGCCCTTTCTTATATAATTTCACCTAATCCTCACCTCAACCCCATGAGGTAGATGTTAGTACACAACTTTACGGATGAGTGGAGTGAGATTCAATAATTTTCCCAGACTTAGGAAGTTACTAAGTAGTAAAGTTGACATTTGAATTCTAAAGCCCTTGGCTATTTGTCTTAATAAAATCCTAATTTGAGGTAATGAGACTGAGAATTGAATGGTGGTCCAAGGGAAATACATTTTTCATCTATTATCATGTCTGCTTTGTTGGTGTCTGCTCTGCCATCACTGAAACCATTTTATTTATTTCCCATTGATTTCTGGCTTTCCACGTTGCCAGCTGCCAGAAAGTTGTCTGAAAGTCTCTCTTAGAAAGATCTCAAGACAGATAGAGTGCTATTGTTCTGTTCCAGCATCATGTTAATGATAACAATGGTTTCTGTTGGCCAGCGTTGACCTTAGAGTTGGCAAAATGAGAGCTGGTGAGTTCTCAGAAAGGGGGACCCATGGTGAAGGTGAAGGAAGATGGCAGGCAGGCCTCACGTCCTTCCTGTGGACCGAAGTTGTGAAACATATAGGAATTTATATGAATGGGGACTATTGTAGATAAGATATACCTGAATTTTAAAAGTTTTTGACCAAATCTCTCAGAATCATACCTGCACATTTTAGTGCTTTCATAGTAAGTGTACGTTTCCATCTTAAAACATTAAATGCCTTCCTCTCATGTGGTAACTTAACTTCCTCTTTCCCCGTATTGCCGAATTTCTTAAAAATAACTAAGGGGCGCCTGGGTGGCGCAGTCGGTTAAGCGTCCGACTTCAGCCAGGTCACGATCTCGCGGTCCGTGAGTTCGAGCCCCGCGTCAGGCTCTGGGCTGATGGCTCAGAGCCTGGAGCCTGTTTCCGATTCTGTGTCTCCCTCTCTCTCTGCCCCTCCCCCGTTCATGCTCTGTCTCTCTCTGTCCCAAAAATAAATAAACGTTGGAAAAAAAAATTTGAAAAAAAAAAAAACTAATATTTATTTCATCAGATTTCTCCATTTTTTTCCTGAACCCTATTACAATTGGATCTTCACCTCACAGTTTAGTCATGAAGGTTCCCAATGAACAAAGCAAGGGGACTATTTCCAGACTCATTCCTTTTGTCTCCCTGGAGGACAGTATTTGACATCAGTGATGCATCCATACTTCCTGCAACTTCTTTGCTCCCAGACTCCTAACTACTCCTGTGTTCCCCTGGATAACTATAGATAGTCCTTCCTTTGCGTGGTGCATTATACCAAGGTTCAGTTTCCATAGTTTAGTTAAATAACACCAATCCCCAATAAGATGGTTCAAACTTTAGTTACCATGACCTATTAGTTGTGCATGACTGCATAAACTTCACTGTTAGAGGTTAATTCCAAAAGTCATCACATGAATAACACATATGTGTCATGATTACAAATGCATATCGTATCTTTTAAAACCTGTGGTCACTGGGTATCTATTATTCAGTTGACGCACAGATAGCGAAGCCCGTAGGTGTGTTGCTTCTTTGTCTCCCCGTGATAATCCTACATAATATTTTACAAAAATAGATGACCAGAAGGAGAGATTAGCCAGCAGAGGCGAAGGTGCAGCCACAAACAAACAAACAAAACAAAACAAAACAAAACAAAATATGATAATACTGGAGTAAAACTTGAATGAAATGTAGATGAAAAAGCTGACCAGGGGAACATTGACACTGTGGCTTTACAGGGAGCTGTAGGCATGCAGCCTGAGGAACTTAATGAAGACGAACTTGCTGACATAAATGAGGAAACCGGTTGGCATAAAAAGGATGATGTCCCAAGGGAAATGACACCAGCGAAAGGCTTCCTGCGAATGGAATCCTTAGAGGTAGCTCACAGTATGGGAGGCAACAAGATTAGGTGTTAGAAGCTGATCCAAACTCAGAAAGGAGTATGAAAATTGACCAAGGCTTCAAAAAGACCCTACCCCTATACCCGCTTACCTGACTCCGCGAAGGCAATCACTCTTGATCAGCTCTTTTTTTCAGGGAATAAGATATTTTAATTCTCTTCAAATGTTTTAAGTTACAGTGGATTCAAGAAATGTTAGTTGTCCTATTTTTTTTTTTTCATTTTCCTATCCATTTATAGCCGGCAGTAAGAGTTTCTAATGTGTTCACAAACATTTGTAAAGGTCACAGAACAATTGTAGTTGACTACTAAGATTGTTCGGCGTGGGTTCAGCTTGCCCAGTCGTTTTCACGGTCCTGTACCACCATGCAGAGCAAGGACTGCCAGGGCAAGGTGCCTCCAAGTTAACATGACTATAATTTTATACATCACCTTAACCTCAGACCACCCCCATCTCTTGCATTCTTGAGTTCAGTTACAGCGAAAAGGGCACCGGCGGTGGCCAGGAAGTTTGTCTTTTTGCTTTTCTCTTTACCACATTGTCCAAACCATCATAGACTCCTCCATTCGCTCCGCCCTGCTTCTAATTAACCCCAAGTTCTGCCCCATATGTCTCCTAAACTTGGCTTGAATTTGACCCAATTTCCATTTCCGCTGTTTGACTTTGGTTTGAGTTCTTATTGTTGCTCTCCCGCGGCCACCTCGTGATCGTTCTTCCATCGACCTCCACCCATCTCCGTTTTCTCTGACCATACACCCTGATGCAAATGCCGGAGCTATTGCTCTAGAAGAACAATCTAGTCACATTATGTTACTTTGCAAAACCTTGCTATTTGTCTGCTGTCCTTGATGAGCTGAACTTCTCAACACTTCTCAAAAAAGCCCTGCCCTTTTAAGCCGCCGTGCCTTTCCTTGCGCTGTTTCCTTCTTCTGGGTGGTCTTCTCTGCCTTTTCTGAGTTGACTCCATTTATACACCTTTAACATCCATTACAAGTCTCTCCCATCTAAGCAAGAGTCTTTTCAGTGTCGCCATGTTTAGTAACTGCTTTTTCTGTGGTTCTACAATGCTTTATTTATAATTCTATGCTGTACCAGTCATGGAATAATGTATTTATTTGTATATGCATATTTCCTGCTAGACTGTAGCTCCTCAGGGTGAAAACCTTGTCTAATCCTAAGCTTCAGTGCAAGAAAACAACAAAAGCAGTAATAGCATCAAAATCAATAGATGCCAATAATTATAATATATAATATACAACATATTATAATCCATAGCACATTATATTGTATATTATATTATATTATATCATATCATATTATATAATTATAATTCGTAAAAGAGAAGTTTTCAGTGGAACAACAACAAAAGAGTAGTAGTCGCATATGACCTCTGTAGACTTAATCATTATAAAAGAATGTGCTAGAAAACTTTCAACATGGATTTCTTTCTACCAAACTGCTAATCCGTGACGGGCAATCTCCGTGTGGTAAGTGTGGCTAAAGTGTGCCAGCACATATATATGAAGGTCTTGTCTGAAACCCAAAAGTTGAAATAGCTCCTTTTAGACATCAGTAACTGCAACAGAGTGCATTTAAGTCATAGACGTTTCTACAGAATTCAATAGTTCGATTTTCAGGAGGCATGTTGAAGTTTAAACACACCTTTCAGGCATCAGGCCCTTGGTGAGTAATCCCATCCCTTGCCAGCGACCTCTGCTTTCCGAAGATTCCTCTCTGGGAGCCCCTCTGTGAGCAAGGTCTGAGCAGCGGCTCCTGCCTGGGAGTGTCCTGGGACATGTTTATGTGGTACAAGCAAAGCAAAAGCAGAGAAACACATTCCTGTCTGTTGCTCAGAATATAAATCTGTCACAGGAGCCTTCCAAAGACAGTTTGGCCAAGGAGTAATGAAGTGAGGGAATCCGTAGGTGACCAGGGATGACACAGTAAACTCCAAATAATTCAATATGATTAGCGAATTAGCAAGGACCTAGGCGAGCTGGTGAGAAGAGATGCGTAAATTTCCCCTGGCGTAAATGAGCGGCGAATCAGCCCATCCAGGGAAGGGAGGCCACTGTTCTCTAAAGCTGGCTCAGGTTTTAAGGGCTCCACATCTCTAAACAAATCCAAGGGGCTGGACTTTGAAGATGAAGTCAGTATTGACAAAGAAGAGGAGGGTCGACAGGACCACAGAGGGTTCCATCTGCAGATGGGCTGGGAATGCGGGCATGGCTGCTGGCCCAGAGACTCCTGCAGGATGGTGGGTCAGGGCAGCAGAACCTGGGATCCCCTTCACTGCTACGGTTCCGCTTTTAACACTGCACCGGGGACCCCGGAACCTCTGGCCACCTCGGACGCACCAAACTTTAGTCATACGGTTTGTTCTCCACCCCCAGGACCAAATCTCCAAAAATATTATTGATCATATTTGCAATGTTCAGAGCAATGCTTCAAAAACATGTTTATGAAAATATGTACCCACCAATAAATACACAGTTACGTAATCTTTTCTTAAAACTGAAACCTATTTGACACACACCGTGACATTAGTTTCGGGTGCACAACGTAGTGACGCACAAGTCTACACATTATGTTACGCTCACCACAAGCGTAGCCATCATCTGTCACCATTCAACGCGATTACAATACCATTGACTGTGTTCTCTGTGCTGTACCTTGCATCCCGTGACTTACTCATTCTGTAACTGGAAGCCTGTACTTCCCATTCCCCTTCACCCATTTTGCCCATCTCCACACCCCCATAGCGTCGTTTTTTTTTAATTTTTATTAACGCTTCTTTATTTTTGAGACAGAGAGAGACAGAGCATGAACGGGGGAGGGGCAGAGAGAGATGGAGACACAGAATCGGAAGCAGGCTCCAGGCTCTGAGCCGTCAGCCCAGAGCCCGACGCGGGGCTCGAACTCAGGCACCGCGAGATCGTGACCTGAGCTGAAGTCGGACGCTTAACCGACTGCGCCACCCAGGCGCCCCCCATGGCGTCTTTTCAAATGACCGCATATAGGTACTATTCTGTTGTATTGATGTGTTTGATTAATTTAACTGATGCAATGCTCATTCCTGAAAATAGTTAATAAAATTGTTTTCATGGATGAATAAATCAAATAGGTTATTATTCTGTTATTGCATATATGTGTTTGATTAATTTAACTGATGCAATGCTCATTCCTGAAAATAGTTAATAAAATTGTTTTTATGGATGAATAAATCAAATAGGTTATTATTCTATTATTGCATATAAACATACACTACATGATTAGTAAAATAGTATTACATTAAATAAGTACGCATTACCATTTGAAATAATAATGACATTAACATCCTTGTGACTAAGTCATCAGGCATACCAAAGATTATTTCCTGGGTCTTTAAGATCAGGTTGATTCTGCATTCATACAGGTTTTCCAGAGCATTCAGTCAATGCAAATGAACCTCAGATATCTCCGTCTTGATCCTGGAATTGCAGATTGTCTGTATTTGCACCCACCGTTGTTTCTTCCTTAGACAACTTTAGCTGCCATCCAGCTTCTAACATTTTTAGCATTAATTCAAAACCCAGTTTCCAACTGTCACATGTACCAGGCAGTATAGTATATGCTAGAACATATGGCACCACGCATAAGAACTGGTCCCTGTCCTCAAATTGCATGCATTTCAGCTGAGAATGCAAACAGGAGCATCATTAGAAGTCAGGTTTATAAATGCCGTGATGTAGGGAAGACGCAGGGGTTGTACGGGTCCAGAGAGAAGTTTCCAACCCAGGTCGAGGAGTTAAAGCAGCTGATTGGGCAGAAGATGAGATTCAGGCGCTGCATCTGCAGTAATGATCGTGAATTAGCCAGGGCAGGGGCGGGGGCCTGGGGCCGGAAGCAGGGGACATCTCAGAGGAAGCCATCTTTACCACGTTCCAAGGAGTTACTGGTGCCGTCTCTCATTCTTTGTGGCTGCTTGGGAAATACAGAGCGAGCGCGGAGAGGAAACAGGATGTGGGCGCAGCATCTGTGGTGAGTCAGTATGAGAGCTTCTAGCCCTTGTAGGTGATTTTGGGTGTCCTGGCCTGTGTGGATTATGTCCCAGCACGTGATAAGAACCTGCAGTTTCAGGAATATTTGAGGTGGTCAAAGAATATACTTATTTTTGTTAATGGGGCAAGAATGCTTCAAGAAATTTTGTACTGGCAGACTGTATCAACTCTTGGTTAATTCCAGAACATACTGTGAAATAGGTGGTAGGTGAGCATTTTGAAACCTGTTGGGATGAGCACCGGGTGTTGTATGGAAACCATTTTGACAATAAATTATGTTTAATATAGAACAAACAAGCAAACAAACCAAAACAAATGAGAAAATCCTGTGGTGACTTCTAGTCGTCAGGGTCACTAGGAACATGTCACACCAAACTAACCTCGTCGCCTTTTCGCCCAGGGTTACATGGATGGCACATCTTTAGCAAAGTTAGAGGACTCTAGTTTTAGCAAAGCATAGGGGACACCATATTAAAGCTGAAGGGAAAGTATAGAGGAAAGAGACAATACTGTAAAGAGGCTAGTTGCAAGCTTAGCTTGCCTTAATAGATGTTAGTTTGCAGTTCCTGCTAGGGATAGGTTGATCATCTTGGACTTGATGGTGGTCACGCTCCGTCCGAAGCAGTGGATTTTAGGGTAGGTAGTAACTTGAGGCGAAATGCAGAAACACCAGTGCTTAGAGATGAGAATCAGGGATCCAGCGCCGTGTATGGAAGGGAATCAGGTTGCTGTGCGTGGAGAAGAGAAACTTACAGAGAACATGAAGTCAGACTTTACATTTTTAAGCTTCTTAAATCTATCAGTTGAGATTTTTTCATCAGTTTTGGAAAATTCTCGACCATTTTGGTGTTTGAATAGGGCTCCTGCCCCTTTCTCTCTTTTCTCCTTCTAGGACTCCAATGAACTATTTGGCTATTAAACCTATCATTTGGGGTTTTATTATGTGGTTTTGCCGTTATCGAACTCCCATTCCATTTTACATTGCTTTGTATATTTTCAGCTCTGTGATGAAATTTTTAATTCTGTCTTTTTGTCTTTCTGACATCCAAGGCATTGTTATTGAAAGGTCTTTATCTGATAAGTTCAATAGCAGGACACCCAATGGATCTGATTCTGTCTTCTGTTATTTCTATTTATTATTGATCATTTTGCCTTACTTCTTTGTATACCGACTTCTCTTTTGGTTGTGTTTTTCAGAATTGTAAGAAAAAATTGCTTGAGAAAAAGTGGTGAGACCAGAGATGATGTTATTTCCAGAAAGGTTTTTGTTTTGTTTTTATGTGTGTGTGTGTGTGTGTGTGTGTGTGTGTGTGTGTGTGTGTGTTAGTTCTGGCAGAAAGTGGTGGAAGCAGTCAGGGGTCATCTTAATCCAACTTCATAGCTTGAGATTTTAAGGGTCATTCATAGGACATGAAACTGTCTGTGTCAGAGCTGGTTTATTTCTGATTTACTTATTTCTAGGATACAGCCCTTAAGGGTTGCAACCTAAAATATGGGGGTTTACTACCTCCCCGTCTCTCTCCCTTGGCTGGTTCTGGATTCACCTCTTGTTCTTTAGCCACGTGAAGCATAGCCCCACTACCCCACATCAAGAGTCAACATCTTCCAGGGAAAACGCAACACCTACCAAAATTATATCTCTAGATTTCCATTCTATTCTGGATCTTGGCCTGGAACTTCTCCATTACTTCAGTAACGTTTAAAAACACTTTGCTCATCTCTTCTACTTATTTTCTGTAGGAGGATTGGTCCTAATTACCAAGTGTATAATTACTAGAAGCCATTAAATGAGAAAATAGATTTGTTCTGTTTTGTCCAGTGGTTGGATGAAGTCTGATGGATGGAATTTACAGAGGCCAATTTCCACTAAACCAAAGGAATAACTTCCTAGCAATTATCCTAACAATAATAAAATGGGTGGCTCATGAAATTGAGAGCTTTCTGTCATGTCTTAGTTAAAATGGTGCTTTGCCAACATTTCTTCTGGGGAATCTTTAGTGGCAGAGGGAAAAGAACTTGTATCCTGTGGGACTGTTTAGGTGTGGAACACATGAGATTTCTTTGAAGTTTTCTGAATCTAAGATCAACCTCAACCTAACTTAGTCCAAACAGACTTCTGGACTTCTCCCACATTTCTGTAATGGCACCAGGACCCTACCCCGCCACAAATGTTCAGGCTTTAAACCTAGGAGTAGCCTTCATTACTCTCTTTCCTTCACATTCCACATCTAATCCGTTAATAAGAATTTTCGATTCTCCTCCAAAATGTATGTTGGACTTGACAACTTCACTCCTCACCCACAGCCCTAACCTCAGCCCCATTTGTTTGCTAGGGCTGCCATAGCAGAGTGCCACAGATTGGGTGACTGAAGCAAAAGGAATAATTGTCTTACAGTTCGAGAGTATAGAAGTCTAAGATAAAGGCGTCAGCATGGTTGGTTTCCTCGGAAGGCATCCTCCTTGGTAGTAGATGGCCATCTTTTCTCTGTGTCTTCGCATGGTCTTCTTTCTATACCTGTCTGTATCCTAATCTTTTCTTAAAATGTCGTCAGTCACATCGGATTAGGATCTGCCCCCCAATGACCCCACTTTACCTTGACTACCTCTTTCAAGACGCTATCTCCAAATGCAGGTGCAGGCACGTTTAGAGGTACTTCACGTCAGAGCTTTAACATGAATTTGGGGGGACACAACTCAGCCCCTAACAGCCACCATGTTTTCTTGCTCCGATCACAGTAAGAGCTTCCTTCCTTTTCTTTCAGCCTCACTCCCCCACAGTCCCAAAGCCTACCAACCCCACAGCCAGAGCGATTTTTCTGAAGTGCAGATCATATCACATTATTCCTGTGCTGAAAACCCTATGACAGAAACCAGGCTAAAATGCACATGTGGCCCATAGGCCCTGTTTCATTTCTCCTTTACCTACTTCTCTGACCTCACCCCCCACCACCGTTTACTCTTCATTGGCTACACTGGTCCTCTGTTGTCTCTTTGAACATTCAAAATGTGTTCTCAAGAATTTTGACCATACTTTCTCTCTCTCTCTCTCTCTCTCTCTTTTTTTTTTTTTTTTTTTTTTTGCTTGGAAATTCTTCTAGTCTTGTATGGCTGCCTTTCTTATTTATTTATTTATTTATTTATTTATTTATTCATTGGGGTATCTCTTCCACGGGCCTTTACTGATGCAACAACTAAAGCAATAACACACCCCACCTACACTTTCTGTTACATAGCCCTCCTTTATTGTATTCATCTTACTTTTAAGAGTCTGAAATTGTAAAAGGTATCTCTTGTCTACATGCTTATTATCTGCCTGGTATTCTAGAATGAAAGTGTTTTGAGGACAGGAGGCCTGCATGTCTCAGACACTGCTGTCCCCCAGGCCTGATGCAGTGCCTTTAACATGAGATTCTCAGGAAATGTTTGTTCCCTCATTGATTTCAAGAGCACAGAGACTGAAAAATCTCTCCCTGTCCCCTCAGCATTTTATAAAACTTAACTACTGTGAGCCTTTTTTTCTTCCCATAAATTCACTTACCTTCTGGCATAGACTGCGTATCACTGGGGGCCAAACAAATCCTTATTCAAAAAGCTTGGAGTGGAGAATTACTAAATCTGAAATGGCAGATTGGTTTCTTCCTGTGTGGCAACACTGATTACTCGGAGGTGGTTGAGAAGGATTTTGAGGCACCACCTGAACTCACTGGGAGTGTCATGATTGATTAGCAATGTCTGCCATTGGCACCATGTGGGAGAGTTTAGGCCCATGTGCTGAATGCTTGCTGTATGCTAAATGGTGTCTAGAGCATCCATGAATGTATCAAGAACTTATTTTATAGTCAGTGGTGTTCTAGGCAGAAGTAAAGACTAAAATGTTCTACAAGTCTAGATTCATATAACTGTGGGGTTTACTTCAAACTATGCTAATTGGAGACTAAAGCTTTGGGAAAACTTGACATATCCAGTCTCCTATCTATGTGAAGATAAATAAACTTAAACATCCATCATTGATGACTAAGAATTCTAAAGTATTTTCAAGGATAGAGTTTCTTCAACCTTTCCAATAAACCTACTTACAATCTCTATCTTCACTTGGCTGTCACTTGGCTGGTCCAGGAATTGTTCCAAATATACACCAGAAATCACTATTTAGCTAGAGTGTGTGCCCTCTTGCTTAGTTTTTTTAAATGAAAATAGCATATCGTTTCTTCTGTTCATTCATGAATTCAAAAGTTGGCACACATCTTCTGGACATCCAGAGGCGTAGACGTGAACGAACATTGCTGTGCTTTCCACAGGCTCCCATTCCAATGGTGGAAAGGCCACTGCAAGATCCTGGGGTATGTTCTGTGCTGGGGTCGAGGTTAGAGACACTGTTGAGTTTGGAAACAGAAACCTAATTGCTCTTCAGTCTTCTGTTCTTCAGGAGAAATAGCGCCATTTCCTTTAAGATTTCTTCAAAATCAGAGCAGCAACATTTCCTCAAATGGACCCCATGGCCAACTTCAGAGTCAATGATACTTAACCACACCGCCGGGCATACCCAGCCTCAGAGACACAGAGCCAACCACGGCCCCACGAGTTCTGACCAAGCCTAAGTGTTGTTGCCAAGAGAAATTCCTTAGACTGATTGAATGCTCAAATCTCGAGGCAACCCTTCAAGATTTTTGCCACTGAAGATTATGTTTGCAGACCAATCAGCAAAATGTAGAATGAGATTATCCTGCTGGTGGTTTGGATAAGGAAAAGGACATTCTTTACTGTGTAGATGAAAGTTGAGAAAACAGTTGAGTAGGGTGTTTCCCACTTGAGTTCTCTGGATCCTATAATTAAGGATACCTGGGACTTTGGGGACGTTTGACATAAGCTAACAGATGCAAATGCCGGGGGTGTTTCCCACATTTTCCCAATTATTTAGCAACACACAGCTCTTGGTCTCTTTGAGCAAAGTAATTAAGACAGCCACTCTATGACCTTTAATGTCATTAAAGCAGTTGTTAATGAGGACCTGCTATCTAGCGACCAGATAGCAGTTGGCTGCTCGTTCCCAAGGATCAATGTGGAAGCCATCTAATCTCGGCCTCCTGGTCAAAACAACCAACGCTCTCACTTCCAAAACCCAGGGGGCCTTCTTGTAAAGGTAAAGCCTATTTGGTCTCTCCATCTATGAATTTGCCCTTAAGAAGGTTGTAGAAAGAAAACATAGCCCCGCCCCCCGGGGTTGTCATTGTTGAACAGGCCTCAAACAAACAAACTAAGTAACAGATCCTTAAAACAGTCTATTTGGATTACAGGCATATATACATGTATTCATTGTATTTGGTCCCGCGAGTCCCATTCCCTCTGTGTACTCGTTTGTACATGTGCGCGCTTGTATTTGTACGTATATGCCTGCATGAGTCTATAAATGCGTTTACATATGGAGACAGCTTGGCAAGTCAGTAAAGCTGCCAGCATTGACTCTTGTGTAGCCCTCAGCTCACTCTCTGTATCCCCCAACACCAAACCAGGTAGGAAGTAGCCTAATCCTAATCGTGGGCCTCTACTGGGATTGTCAGGAGAATATGATCTTATTGGGTCTTCACATCTGTCACGTCAGGGAAGAAAACCGAGATGAGATGAGAACTGAGAAGTCTAGAGACCACTTTGCAGGGTGGGGTGTAACCACAAGTGTGTGTGTGTGTGTGTGTGTGTGTGTGTGTGTAGTAGCTCTGATAAGCTCTGTAGAGCACTGTGATCTAACAACACTGGTGGTATATATATTTTGGATCTCAAATAAGCCAGCCTCTAATCTTCCTCCTGCACCCCAGTTCTCATGGGGATCCTTCTCATCTTCCTGTGCTAAACAATCACTCTTCATAGAGGCCTTCCATGACCATACAATTCAGATTCCCTTGTTTGCTGTCTTCAAAACACTGACCATAATTCATAGTGATCTCAGGTTTGTCTATTCGGCCACTTGTACGCTGTGTGCAACTCTCTCTCTCGTGGGAAGGCAAGCTCTGTGATGTCCGAGGTCCCGCCTCTCATTTTCCATGGTGGCCCCAGCATAGCACACAGTGTTTAACACCCCGGCAGTTTCCTGGATGCCTAGAAGACCCCACTTCGCTGCCTCACTCAGTCCTAGGTGCTCTATAATTGCTGCCCTGATGGTCCTGTTCCTTTGGAATGGTGGTTTCATTCATTCATTCATTCATTCACTCTCTGGCCCCTAAAGCAGTACTGAATGCCTCTTCCAAGATAAGCCTTGTGGAGGACGCTAATATGAATAAGATATGGTGTCTGTCCTCTGTAAGTTCATGGACCAATGGGGAGAGAGGAATACAGGACAGACAAAGGGCTCTGATGGAAGCAGCCGCAGAGTCTTCTGGGGCTCAAAAGCTCGTCCTCTAGCCCCATTTGTTTGGGCAGGGAAGCCTCCTGGACAAGGGGGCTCAGGAGAATCTTTTAAAATTAAAAAAAAATTTTTAAATGCTTTATCTTTTTCCGGTGTTGTTGCCATATAATTGGTACATAACGTTATATTATATTATGATTGATTGATTGATTGATTTCCCTTCTTATTTATTCGTTTACTTATTTGGAATAAAAGGCATAGCATAGGGAATATAGTCAGTGATACTGTAATAGCGTATGGTGACAGAAGGTGGCTACACTTGGGAGCACCGCGTAACGTATGGAGACATCCAATCGTTATGTTGTGCCCCTGAAACTAAGGTACCATCGTGTGTCAGCTACTCAGATAAAAGAAAAAGAAAAGCTTAGTTAAGTCACCTAATTTCAATAACGAAAGCATAGGGTATGTGAGGGTTTTTCATCTCTATTCAGAGGGTGGGAAATACACGACTGGAATTAGAATTGTCTTAAAGGTAAATGCAGAAATGCATTCCTTCTTGGAGTGGAGACTGTGTTTAGGAGGGTCGCGAAGGACCAGGAGGATTTAGTCAGATAGAGTGGAGCTGGCCTGGTGTCTGGGGTGGGGGAGGGGGATGCAGAGCTATCCAAGGGAGGAAGCCCCGTGTGCAAAGCGGGGTTGTTTGGGGCCTGTCAGGGGTTTGGCGTGGCAAGAACATTGCGTAAACACCCAGGACAGGGTAAGGGACAAAGGGTCCTGGGCCGGCAGTGTGCATTGTGATGGGTTAAGTAATCTGGGATTCTTCCGTATCACCGTGGGGAAGTGCAGGAAGGTTTTAAACAGGAGAGTGACATGATCAGATTGGTTTTGAAAAAGATCACTCTGGTTGCAGGGCAGAGAGGGTACTGAGGGCTGGTACAGTGTTTGTTCATTCATCCACTCTTTCATTCACGATCTTTATCTAGTCCTCACCATATGAGGGACACTGTGCTGGGTGATGAACTGTGATGAGCAGAACTGTGATGAGCAGAACAGAGCCTCTGATCCTTTAGTCTTCTGGTCTAGTGGAAAAGACAAATCCAGCAGCAGAAATAAACAGAAAATAACAAGTTGTGGTAATGGCCATGAGGGGGAAGAACAAGGAGGTATAAGGACACTTGACAGGGTTCAGGAGGCCATGAGGGAGAGACAAGGCTTGGGTTGACCTCTGACTGATGATGAGATATTCATTGGCCCTGCTCATTGTCCCGGTGAAAAGTGTTCTGGCTCTGAGTCAAGATGGTGGCCGTGCGCTTGAAGGAAGGAGGCAAGCTAGACAGATCTCAGGGAGGTAGAACCAATAGACTTGAAGGCATTTGGGGTGGGGGACAGGGGAGATGGGGCTAGGAGGAGAGAAATAAGTCAGGAATGGTCCAGGCATCTGGCTTGGGCACTCTGCAACGTGTGTTGCCATCATGGGACTTCAGTACAGAAAGACACAAAGACAAGGTGCACTGTATCTTCCAAGCACTTACACTGACTGTCTCACTTCTCACAACAGCCTAATTTGCTCTCCCCCATCTGTCTGTCAGTCACTGTACTCAGTGCTCTGCATGTATTAACCCTTAATGTTAGTCAGATGAGGAAGAAGGTTCTTGGCGTATGGAGGCTCAGAGAGGCTGAGGCAACTGATTGGGGCCACATCATTGCTCATCGCTTACAGGGCCTGGTCTGGAACCCACATCTGCTGCTCTCCAGAGAGAGCGGCTGTACCCATGCTGTCAGGGTGAGTTTGGGCTGTCTACAAAATAAGTTTATCCCTTCATATTTGCATTTCATTAGAACTGTCAGTCCCTTGACTCAAAGGGCATCATCTAGCGCTAACATTTAATGGCAGCTGAGCACTGGTGAGCTTTATTTGTCAACCCTTTATGGGCAGCATTTGATTAAAACCTCAAGTTCTCCCCGAGCTAACAGGACTTGCTAACAAACAGTGAGGCTTGACCAGCAGACTGCCCCACCAGCGCCCTGGCCACCTTGCGAGTTCCAGGTTCCTTCCGGAGGACACGGGCCCAACAGGAGGCCCCCAGGATGAGCAAAAGAGGGAAGGGGTGGAGGTTCACACGTGCTCAAAGTCTCCGAGGTGCTGGAGACATTTCATCGCGAAGGAAGCTCCTTCAGAGACCAGCTAACGTCTTGATAAAGCTGCGTGGTAACCCGTGGCTGGGAAGTCCAGAGTTGAGCCCAGGCCTCCCCTCCCCTCCCGGAAATAACGCGGGGGAGAAAAGGAAAGAAGTGGGAGAGTGGTGTTCGCGAGGCTTTAGAGTGAAATAGCAAATAGATGTCTTCTTCCCGAGGCTCTTCACGGGCAGAAGTAGGACCAAGAGCAGAATTCAGATTCAGCAGCGAACCCTAGCCCTCCTGTGTGCCAGGCCCTGTCCCAGGTGCTGGGCTATGAGCCTCTTGTGGCGCACAGACGGACACGTGGCCTGGCGCTTCTCACACGAGCCCCACGTGCCCAGGGCCCTAGCGGGAGACAAAGGGCGGGGCCTGATTGCTTGTGACCAGACTTACCGGGGAACATGTGGGGGTGGACGATGTCCTTCACGAGGGCTGCAGTGAACAGGCAGAGTCCTGACAAGTAGAGGGAGGGAGGGAGGGCGTTCCAGGGATCAGGGACAGCAGCGGGAGCGAGGACACTGAGACAGGAGATCTAACGGAGTATCTGGGAAGAGTGAGTGACTAGGTATGATTAGCAGGTAAGTTCTTTTTGGGGACGTGCCAGCCACGAGCCTGAAGGTAGACTGTGGAGGGCCTCGAACATCGAGCTTCCTAAAGGAAGAGTTGTCTTGCTTGAGGCCAACTTGAAAGAGGAACATGTAGATTTACACAAAGATACCCACTCTTGGCTGGGGCTCTTTACGATGCTGCTGATAGGGTGAACGCTGTCGAAGTTCAGGATTTGCTCCTAGAAAGGAAAACTCCCAACTCCCATCCATCACCAAGAACTCGTGTTGTTTTCTGAATACGCACAGCCCCAGTTACTGTGCTTTGAAACCTCAGCCTGGGATCAGAACCAGCCCCAAAGGATTTGAAAGTATCTCAGACCATTGAGGACTGTCGGCTGAGGGAGAGGACACATGGATCAGCACGGGGAGGGAACTTAGGGCATCAGATGCCACAGGGGTCCCCTGGGAATGCCAGCCTGTTTGGCATTAGCCAGATGAGAGAGAACAAAGTGAAAGATACCCTGACGTTTCCTTCCTTCCTTCCGTCCTTCCTTCCTTCCTTCCTTCCTCCCTCCCTCCCTCCCTCCCTCTCTCTTTCTCTTCCTTCCTTTTTCTTTCTTTCTTTCTTTCTTTCTTTCTTTCTTTCTTTCTTTCTTTCCTTCTTCCTTCCTTTTTTTTTTTAAGGACTAGTATCCAAAATCTATAAAGAACTCACCAAACTCCACAGCCAAAAAACAAATAACCCAGTGAAGAAATGGGCAGAAGACATGAATAGACACTTTTCCAAAGAAGGCATCCAGATAGTCAACAGACACATGAAAAGATGCTCAACGTCACTCCTCATCAGGGAAATACAAATCAAAGCCACCCTGAGATACCACCTCACACCGGTCAGAGTGGCTAAAATGAACAAATCAGGAGACTATAGATGCTGGCGAGGATGTGGAGAAACGGGAACCCTCTTGCACTGTTGGTGGGAATGCAAACTGGTGCAGCCGCTCTGGAAAACAGTGTGGAGGTTCCTCAAAAAATTAAAAATAGAGCTACCCTATGACCCAGGAATAGCACTACTAGGAATTTACCCACGAGGGATACAGGAGTGCTGGTGCATAGGGGCACATCTACCTGACGTTTCCTTTCTGATGACTATCTTTGCCCTGCGTACTTACGGGGAAACAAGCACTAACACGTTTTGGCATTGTTTCAAATATTTGCCTCTCGATTGCAAAAACATTGTAACAGGCCTCTTAACTGCTTCGTTAACTTCCTCAGTCAGGAAGAATGGAGGTTATTAGAATTATTCTTATTTTTTTACCATCCCCCTCTGACCCAACTCTGGTATTTCTCAAACAGTTGAAGAAAGACAAATCGTTGAAGAAAGACAATTGCTGGTCTTTAAATTGAAGTGCATGGAAGAATGTCTTGGGAGACGCAGCATTTAAGAGGTGAAAGATTACCATATACTTAAGTGTTTGAGCCCATCCATCTTGGAGGGCAGAAGTCTTTAATCAGGACCAATGATTACAGGGATAATGTCAAGATAAAAATCATATGCATTCTAGCATTTTAAAAAATACTCTGCTTTAAGTCACTAATGGTAGCTTGGATTATTAGCACAGAGATCAGTCTCAAGATCTAATGGGCCCTCGCTGGTTCCACTCTTGGCAGGCCTTGGTCTCTGGGTTCACCTTTGTAATTTGGCCTTTGGCATGGAGTCTGTCTGTGTCTCCACAGGCACGTTGATCCGGAAGCTGACGTCACCCTCAGGAGTGACTGTTACTAAGGGATTGCGTGCTAGTCATTTTCCAGATAACCAGGTGGTTGGCTGAAGTGGGCGGTGGCAGCCAGGTGGATGGAGTGGGAGGCCACAGTTTCAGTTTCCCTTTTGGGGACTGCCTTTTGGTGGCATAGTGCTGTTACATTTTGGTGCCTGTAGTCCCTTGCTGTGTACAGAATGGTTTCCCACATGGTGCATCCGTCGAATGGACATTTGCTGAGAGTTTGTTACACAGAGGCTCTGTGCTAAGTGTTGGGATGTATGAGCAAGCGAGAGACATAATCTCTCCCGGATGAAGCTTATGGTGCAAGCAATTCTTCCTTCATCATTCGTTCCGGCCTTCACCAAACGTTTACAGGATATCTGTCGTGAAGGCCATTGGTCCACATGCTGGGCCTGCGGGAGAGCAAAATCTCTGCCCTCAGGCTGCTTGCGTTTTGGAAGGAGATGTGGGAACTCTGCTCCCTTCCACTTGGGGTTCTGCCAAACGGGGAGATGTTTCCCTCAAACAACCTCCAGTTTAAAAAACTATCTCCCGGGGCGCCTGGGTGGCTCAGTCGGTTAAGCGTCCGACTTCGGCTCAGGTCACGGTCTCGCGGTCCGGGAGTTCGAGCCCCGCGTCGGGCTCTGTGCTGACGGCTCAGAGCCTGGAGCCTGCTTCCGATTCTGTGTCTTCCTCTCTCTCTGACCCTCCCCTGTTCATGCTCTGTCTCTCCCTGTCTCAAAAATAAATAAACGTTAAAAAAAATTAAAAAAAAAAAAACTATCTCCCACCTTCAGTCACTCCCCAGACCTTGACTTTATTTCAAAGGGTTTTATTTATTTGTGTTTCCGGAAAGAATGGCTTAAATGTGTCCTTTCTGCTCTTTTAATTTTAATGTCCTGCCCTGCTCCCAGAGGGGAAGCCAACGACATGAATAAAGCTCCAAAGAACCAAAACTGATGAACTGGGGATGACCTTAGGGTCATGCGACCTGCCTCCGGGGCCTAGGTTCTCTGCTTGCTGCTAGTGTGACTTGGTTTTCTCCCTCCATCCCTTCTATTCCTTTCCAGAATGTCTTATATCTGTGAGATCCTTATAATGGCAGTAGCCCCTGCCCACCTCCCAGGGTTGCGGCGAAGGTGGCACAAGAGAGCACCTGTAAGAGTCCCTCCTGATCATGCCCCTGGGGGCAAATGTCCACAGGGAAGAACGTGGTCATCGTGTGTAGCGGGAGAAGCACACACTCTGGGGTTTGTGGACCTGGGTTTGACCCCAGCCCTCTAGCGGGTGAACCCGGCGGAGGCCGAGGTACTAACCTTTCCAGCCTGTTTCTCACATCATCGTGGAGCTGGCAAGGGTGACGTCCGGCCAGGGCATGGGACATTCATGCCCCCGCCGTAAGATGGAAGTTTAAATGAAATGATGACACTCTGCATCCAGCCCGCACCTCCAGGTGCTTGGGGACACCTTCGTGACATCGCGACAACATGATGCACCTGAAATATTTTCATTTACATGTGTACTTCTTTTTTTTGATGTTTATTTATTTAATGTTTATTTATTTTTTCAGAGAGAGAGCGAGCAAGAGAAAACGGGAGAGGGGGACGGGGAAGAGAGAGAGAGGGGGACAGAAGATCCGAAGCGGGCTCCATGTTGACAGCAGAGGCCCCAATGCGAGGCCCCAACCCACACACCGAGAGATCATGACCTGAGCCGAAGTCTGACGCTTAACTGAAGGAGCCACCCAGGCGCCCCTACATTTGCACTTTAGCCATATCTAAACAATAAAGGCCACAAATCACAGGTTTTATTTCATGCATATCTTAATACCCGTTAGCATAAACACATAATCATTAAAATGTGTAATTCCTGAAATCCTCATAAGCACCCTGGGCCATATGGGCAGTCGTCCGTGAGCACTTCAGAAGGAGCCTTCCCTGTCTGTCTTTATTCTCCAGGACATTCTCATGGAGCTTTCAACTCTCACATTGTCCCTTCACGGATGCCATCTGGGGGAGGAGGAAATAGTTTGGATGGGGCTCAGAGAGAGGAAACAATTTGCCCCAAGTCTCGCCACTTCTTCGGGTGGGAGCCAGGAGGAGAACCCAGGGCTCCAGACTCCCAGCCCAAAGCGCTTTTCTCCTTCGGCTGGGATGTCCCCCGCTTATCCCAGGATCCTGGGCCACCCACCCACTGCTGGCTCCGCCCCTCCAGACCTGGCTGAGGCCTCTGAAGGCTGTCTGGACTCTCATAGCTCAGTTGTAAATACTGGAGAGGGGTTCTCTTATCTTAGAGCCACTTCTCACTCAGCCGGCTGCCAGCGGCCAGCGCGACCATTAACTTGCAGATTGCAAATCAGCGCCAAACTAGACAGCAGATCCGAGAGTCTGCACTGGAGCCCCAACAGGCATCGCCCCTGCCTGGGGAATTGCAGAGAGAGCCTTAGGGCTGAGTGCAGCCAAGAGCCACCCTGTTTAAAGGGACACGTTGTCCTGCCTCCTATGAAAAAAGACCACAAGGAGGGAGCCAGGGGCTGCAAACCAGGCCACTGAGCCCCAGTCTGAGTCACACCAGGGAGAGGAAGGAGGGAAACCCAATACCAAGCCCGATGGTTTGCCCTCCCAAACACACCAGTTCGACATCTGGAAAAGCACACAAAGGCACGTACAGACACCAATGCCAAAACTTTGGGACTGCTTGGGATTCGGGCTCAGAGAAGGGACTCCCTATCTACTTCCTGCTCCCTCAACCACCCAAACCAACTTGCAAATACCACCTCCTTGAAGGTATTGGGAAAGACATCAGAATTTCTATATTTCTATAGAAATAAAAAGAATTAAAAAGAAATAAAAAAATTTCTATATTTCCTGGAAGTGGTTCAAATATATAACAAAGCCTGTAAGGTCTTCCAGGATGGGGCCCTTGCCCAGGCCCCCAGCCCGGACGCTCTTAATTCCCACCTGGAACATTCCTGCCTCGCCGATCACACGGGCTCCTAGACAGGCCTGATGCTTGCAGCTTCTGGGACTTTTCACCGAGTACTCCTCTGCCAGGGGCATCTTTTCTCCTATTCCCACTTAACTCTGACTCACCGTTTTAAGAGTCTGCTTCGCCACCCATTTGTTGACGAATGCAACCAAGACATATAAACAAACAGATGAGCTAAAGCCCAGGGATTAGCTTGACCACAGGAGAAGAATACCCATGGCAGACACCTGAGCAGGGCCAGCGAGGGAGGCCAGAATGATCGCGCCTGAGATCTCACCGAGCACCTCCTCGGGCGACCCTCCCTGGCCTGTCAGCTTGATCCCATAGCTTGTCCCGGGCCCTCTCTTCATTACCCAGCCAGATCCTGCTGAGCTCAGGGCCTGGCCCTCCCAGAAGTGCCCCCCCCCCGACTCCCCCGGCTCCGACCAGGCTTTGGGGGTGGCAGCTGAACTCCAAAGTGCCTTTTTATACCTTGCAGTTGTTGGCTTTCTTGCTTTCTTCTTTCTTTCTTTCTTTCTTTCTTTCTTTCTTTCTTTCTTTCCGAGAGAAAAAGAGAGCAGGGGAGAGGGGCAGGGTGGGAGAGAGAGAGAGAATCCCAAGCAGGCTCCACACTGAGCATGGAGCCCTATGCGGGGCTCAATCCCATGACCCCGGGATCATGACCCAAGCCAACATCAAGAGCTGAATGCTCAACTGACCGATCCACCCAAGTACCCCGTTGTCATTGCTGGCTTTTCCTGTTTGTGTCCCCAAATGGACTCTGACTTCATCCAATAGGCCTTTGTCTTCCACTTCTCTTTGTTCACCTCCCTCCATCCCACACCCTGACTTTCAGCACCCAGTGCTGACGGTCTACAAGGCAGGGTCCATGATGTTTTCAGGTGGCCTTTCCTGTCTGGGGGTGACAGCCCCATTTGTTTCGTATGCATGCCCCTGGCGCCCATATTTTGTCAAAGAATGAGATGCCTTTCAACAACAGTTGTTTTGAGTCACTTAAACCAAAGATAATTCTACAGTATCCAGGAATATTTCTCCCAGGAGCTCAAAAGCAATACAATGGCAAATATTATAAATAATTCTTCTCAGGGTGCCGGGGTGGCTCAGTTGTTTAAGTGTCTGACTCTTGGTTTTGGCTCAGGTTGTGATCTCACGGTTCGTGAGTTTGAGTCCTGGGTCGAATTACACTCGGGCTCCACTCTCTCCCACTCTTTCTCTGCCCCTTCCCCACTCTCTCTCTCTCTCTCTCAATAAATAAATAAACTTAAAAATTTTTTTTCAATACTTCTTCTCTTCCATTTATTTCTCTGCTGCCCTTTTATTGTTTAACGGCTCCACTTTGCAGGTTGGCCAAGGATGCAAAGGGGTTAATTTTAGCTGGGCCGAGAAAGCAATAGCCCAGGCTCAGCATGGAAGGGGTGACAGATAACAAGAGTTTGAGAACTAGGGTGGTGGGGTGGGAGGCTGGGGTGGGCAGTGAATCTCAGAGGGATGGGTCTCCTTCCCCACCTGTAACTGGCACCCGTATCGTGACCATAGACAATTCTGGATGGCTGAACAACTTAAAATCTTTTTTTTTTTTTTTAATTTCACATGGTTCTTCCATTCTTGTCGGCAATTATTGCTGATGGCAGGGCATGCTGGTGTCTTGGCAGAGCGGAGCCTTCCCGCTGGGGAGAGGGGTTTTGAATTCTATGTCCCAATATGACTTTGATGGATTCAGACAAATTTCTCAGACTTGGTGGACCTTCGCCCAGGCTGGAAATCTTCCCTGGGCAGCAGGAAACATCTGAGACACCCAGACCCCAAATGGGGTGTTTTGCTTTACTAATCCCCAGATCTTGGTGGACTACAGCCAAAAGAGCTTGAGGAAGGCAGAGCTGGGGTTCAGCCTCCAAGGCCGTAAGTAATAGCAGTGGAGTCCCTCCATTCAGAGTTCGGACATAGTTTCTAAGCTCTCTGCTAGGTTGGACCATGCCCAGATCGAGCTGCTCTGGGAGGAGGAAATACAGAGGGTGGGCTCGCCTGGGCTGTGCTACAGTGAAAGGTCTACGCTGGGGCTGTACCATTAAAAGAAGGTCACACACCATCTGCAATTACGTGGTCGAGAGAGAGAGCGGTTTGAAAGCAAGACCAGGATGGAAATCACAAGTAGGGTTGGTAGTGGTTGTCAACGGGTAGGAAACATCCGGGAGCAGAACCGAAGAAATCTGGGAGGTGGGCAGTGATGCTAGAGTCATGAGGAAGCAGGTCAGTCTGGAAGCTAACGCCATGAAGGCCGGTCATCTACTGTTGTTTCCACCTTGTTTGACGTGTCCTGGAGCCACACGGTGCCATGGTGTAGACGCCGGCAGACCCAGCTGGGGAATGGGATCGGGCTCCTGGCTCTGCAACCAGGATCTAGCCTGCACCACAAGGGATGCCATTTGTAATCTCAGAGCTCAGGAATGAGTGGCAGAAGCCAGCCTCTGTCCCAGCCCGTCATCCTGCTACGATGCCATGCTAAGCCTCTTGGGCCCTAAGTAGAGATGTATCATAGTGTGTTTCCCTTCCCCAGTCCTTGGGCCAAACTCCTCGGAAGATTCGTGCCAATGGAATCCTCTTTACAGGCCAAGGATGCAAGCTGTTATTTGGTATGTGTTATGTGTCAGGCACTGTGCCATGCTTTGAGTTCCAAATGTTACCATAAGAATAGTCTTTCAGCCTAATGAATGAGAGAGAGAGAGAGAGAGAGAGAGAGACCTCTATGTATGTGGGCTTTGAACTCACAGATGTACAAAGTTATGAAGTGATCCAGAGGAAGCGTGCCTCGAGGATATGCAGTGAGGAGCTAATGCCTGGGTAAGGTTTTGAAGAATGAATAGGAGTTCTCCAGGTAGACAGGGGAAGGGAACGTATGACAATGGGGGGAAAGAGCTTATGCAGAAGCACAGAGGCATGAAGTCCCCTGATGTGTTCAGGGAATTGAAGGTTGGGGGAAACGGTCCCAAAGCACTCAGATACCCTGGTAAGGAGTTTGGACTCTATCATGTCATTGATGGGGAGCCACTGAAGGGTTTTAATCAGGGCGTATGTACACACACACACACACACACACACACACACACACACAGTCATCCAGACAACAAGACAGCTTGAAATGAGAAAGGTTTCCCAAGACGAACACTGCTACAGCAGGAAGAGGTCATGATCGGCAGCCGGGAAAGGCAGACAGACTCTGTGCCCGTTTGGCCGACTGACGACATGACCCACAGGCGCTCGTTTCTCCTCCGGATCTTTCCTGCCTACGTTGGCCAAATGCCTTCTCAAATATGCTTGCAGCGCTTTTGCGAGCAGAACGTCTGTGGAAGGCAACGGGTATGGAGGCTCTTTGGGAGAAAACGGGCTACAAAAGCAAGACGGAGCCACGCTGCTCCTACTTCCTGAGTGCGTAACAAGGCCAGCAAACCTATCGGCTCCCAGTGCCCACCCTGCCACCCAGGCAGGCTTTGGCCCACAGCTTCTCAAGATGCACCGTGCAAAATGGACAGCGACGTCAGCTGCTCGCGGGTGTGCCAAATCGGTTCAGCTAGGGTGTCTGACTGTCTAGGGCCCTCCCCAGCTGCGGGGAGGATTTGTTGGGGCTTGGAGGCTTGCAATACCTTCTCGCCTCCCAGGGCCCACCCTCCAGGAAGGCTCTGAGCAGTCACCTCGGATCCCAGCTTGGAAACCAGATCCACCTGTCCCAGGCTGGCTAATCTCCTAGAGGCTCGGTGACGGTGACTGGCAAATTGATCACCGACTGACAGGTCCCCAGGCCAGTTTGGAACGCCTGCTTGGGGTGAATTCCCCCAGGGCTTCCCGCTCTTCGGAGTTCATGGGAACGCACTGTTCTTGTACAAACGGGCTGGCACGCATGCAGGCCGGGGAGGCAGGGGGCTCAGGAGCACACAGAACACAGTGGAAAACCCTCAGGGAGCCTGGGAGAACAAATGGCTGCTGTGGGGAGGCTTTTGCTCCTTCCTCGCTATCCCGGACTCACGCCATTTGCAACCTGTGTTTTATTTGCTGTGGCCCCCAAGCGATCAACTTTGGACAGATTTTGGAGACTCGATTTGGTCCCCGACAAGCCGTGGGATCGGCGGGCACCCAACTTTCCTTCTCGAGGTCCTGGGATCCTCTTGTGTAAAACAAGCCTAGATAATTCCAAAGATTTCTGGCCTGGAGAGAGTGGCGAAATGCTCTGAAGTCAGCAGATGGGGACTTAAATCCAGCCATGGGGCTCTTTTGCTGTGTGGTATTAGGGAAGCTGGTTTCCCTCATGCAGCACGGTGCCCTACTGTTGTGGTGGCCTCACCATTAACCACATCAAGTATGACTACTTTTTACTTAGGCGTAACCATATTTCTGTACGCCCATAGCATTTGTCAACACAAACACATCTTGCAACTTCCCGGCATTAAGCTACCAGTAACGGAAATCTTTTTTTTTTTTAATTTTTTTAAATTTTTAATTTTTTTTTTAATTTTTGAGACAGAGAGAGAGAGACAGAGCATGAGTGGGGGAGGGGCAGAGAGAGAGGGAGACACAGAATCCAAAGCAGGCTCCAGGCTCTGAGCTGTCAGCACAGAGCCTGACGCGGGGCTCGAACTCACAGACTGTGAGATCATGACCTGAACTGAAGTTGGATGCTTAACCAACCGAGCCACCCAGGCGCCCCCGGAAATCTTCTGATTGCACTGGGTAGCTGTGGTCTGCAGGTTACCTTTGCCTGGAGAAAGGGCCAGGCACCTCGTAAGCACTAGCTTCAGCCGGGCCCTGTAACACACTACTGAGATCTGCTGTGCTTTTCTCTAGAAAGGCAGGAGAAGCCCCTGGGGCCCTGATGCAAGGGCCACGGAGCTGGGATAAACCCACTAGGGCACCAGGGAGCAAAGCACTCAGATCGTGTTCTGACGTAAGACTGAGCAAGACTTTGGAGGGGCCCTCGGTTGAAAGAATCAACCCATTGTGGGACTCAGGGGAAGGCTTTGTCTCCGGGTGGTGCGACTGGGGGACACCTCTGACCCAGCAGTGCAGACAGCTGACAGACCCCTCACAGCAGGAGCCCCCGCAGCAGACCTTGGCTCTATCTAGAGCGGATACGGGGAACACGGGCTCTCCACTTGGGCGTAGACACCAACCACTTCCTTCTGCATTCTCTGGGCTGCTCCTGTATTCGGAGTCCTGAAGAAGAAACAGTAACAAACTGGAGAAGCAACAATATCAATAATTGACAACAATAAAACAATGCAGGCACACATCCACTTAATGAGAAGCGGTGCAGCTGTTAAAAGTGACGCGCATGAAGAGTTTTCCCTAAGATCTGAAGGTGCGCGTCCTATAATGTCGAATAAAATCTAATATATTCACCTGATTGCAAACGTGTTAACCATCGGCTTAGGAAAAACAGTCCCTGAAAGAAATCAATCACTTGACTCTAGGTGGTCCTTGTTGGCTTTCTCCTTTGAGGCATTTGCAAACACTCCAGGATGCATGTCACATTTTGAAATGGAAAAAAAAAAAAAAAAATTAAGCAGAATTTTCTTGCCATCATATGGAAACCAGCAGGTTGGAGGGCTGTGTCTGCAGTCGGCAGTGTGGCGGCCCTTCTCAGCACAATGGCGAGAAGGTTCTGAACCATGCAAATGCCAGAAGAGCCAAGGAACAATCTTACCAGCCCGCCACCACCACCATCACCAAGCACTGAATGTCACACAAATGCCTTTTGTTCTGGGAGCTCCCAGTGAGAGCGCAAGTAACCACAGCCCTCACAAAAGCACACTAGTTAAGAATATAAATAAACGCGGCTGAAATGTGTGTGTTTTTACAAACACACAGGAATTTTTATATTCTTTCAAATAGATACTGGTGCTGTGAAAAAAAACAAAAAAACAAAAAAACAATCCCTTAGACAGGCGATACATTTATTCCCTCGTTGTTTCTTTGTCTTCTTTTTGGAATTGTCCCGGGATCCACGGCCCAGGCTTATGGATGTGGTCAGGGTTGCCAAATCTTGGCCTTTTCAAGATGGATTGTGATTTTCCAAAAGCGTTTTGAAAACTCTGTCTGTCCTTAAACCGGGCGATTAATTTGGGAAACATTTTCTGGTAAAAGTAAAAGGTGACTGGAAAGACCAGAGACAGAAATCACCTGCCAAGGGGGATGCGGACGGGGCTGGCACCAAGCTCTCTCGCATGACCGGCTTTGGAACTCTCCTCTCGCGCAATCTCGGCAGGGGACTGTTCCGGGGGCCAGCACTCACTGTCAGGTATTAACTTGCATATGTTTGCAGGAAAAAGCCAAAGCTCTAAATACTGATGGAGAGCCGGTCCCCGCCTAAGCTGGAACCAGAAAATAGATAGAATGAAGCACATCCCATGCCCGTCTTGAAGGAGCTCACCAAAGCCGTCTTTTCGCCATGCCATCACGCACGTGTCGTATTTTTTGGCCCACCTATTTCAGTAGTGGTATCCCTAACAGGATGCGGGACGGCCCGTGCCCGGTGCACCAGCATTTTTATAACGAGCGGGGCAGGAACCCGAGGGCAAAAGGTCAACTTTTGGACAAGAGGAAGATGAATCTTTTCTTCCTGTCCCCCTGCTTGCCTGAATCACCTGAAGCAGACAGACCTGGACTTTGTTACAGGTAAATAATTACAGTTGTATCTGCCATAAATATCTCGCTGAAGGGGCCATTGCAAAAATTGAGATTGTATCTCCAAGCAACTGTCAAATGGCTAGAATAAATTCAGGGGACTTGAAATACTGATGTACATTTTCTATCATAGATATCTCTCGGTCTAGACTTTCAGACTGCATCTTGACAGAACACCTAGGATGGCTGAGAAATTAAGGAGTCAGGAACAAAAAAATTACATAGTGTTGGTGTTCTGTGGTTTGTGTCTTCTTTATCTGTGGTCTCGGCAAACAGGAAGTCCTTGTGAATTGGGGGGCTTGCGCAGAAATGTTAAAGGCACAGATCCCTGGGAATTAAAAAAGCCGAGGAGGGTAATAAATCTCAGACCAAAATGGAAAGCCTGAAGAGGTCAGTGAGCTACAGCCAACCTAATATCTGTACTTCTCAGGGCCGCAATAAATCTGACACTACCCCTTCTGGGCTCAGCTGGCTTCTGTGCAGCCGGCAGATCAAAGTCTCTCCCAGTACCCTCCGCAATCACCTGTTTCTCATTGGGCCTGGTGGGTGAGGCGGGCAGGGTTGGGGGGGGGGAGAGGGGAGGCGTCCCCTCTTTCTCAGAGCCATCTGGGGGCCATATTTAAGCCCCCGCAGGCTGTGGTTTAGGGAGAGGATCCTGGGGGGACCTCAAAGGCATTGCCCCAAACTGGAAGAGGCCAAGGATCAGCGGTGGGACGGAGAGGCGGTGAAAGTGACAAAGATTTCCTATCTGGGGACGCTGTCCCGTTGGGGTCAGAAAGGAGGAAGGGAGGGGTACTATTCCTTGGGCTTTCTTGATTGGATCAGAAGAGGTCTCTCACTTGTCAGTTCCAACTGAGCTGGATCTGTCTCACGCAGGCTCCCAAATTATTCGTTCTCTCCACTCCCCCCACGAAATTATTTATTAATATGCCCATTTATTTATTATCTAATTATCCCAAATCCCATGTCAGACACCTTACTCGTCACTCACTCACCTAAGAGCTCTGCAAAGCAGATAGTGTCTTCCTTCAGGTGAGGAAACTGAGGCCTGGGGTGGTTCAACACCTGGGTTAAAGACAGGCCACCGGTGGGTAGCAGAGCTAGGATTTGAATCCAAGCCTCTGTGACTGGAAATTCCATGCCGTTCTTACTCTGCTACGATAAATCTCCTGTGATCAGGGCACCACTAAATCCTGCAAAGGATGTAAAAATAAACCAGAAGAGGATCCTACTTTTAAAAAAATGGTCTGAAAGTTGAGATCTGACATATCTATAAATAATAGTGATACTGAATAGAGTGTGATAAATGCCTGGAAAGAGGTGCAGATAAAATATGAAGGGATTTGGAAGAGGCAGCGAGCGCTTCTGGGCACTTTCTCTGGATCTTGGAGCATCGGTAGGATTTGGGCCTCTGGCTCTAAGGGGAGAACATATTGCAGCAGAGAAAATGGCTGTTCAGAGGCCCCAGATAACAAAGCCTGGAGGGCATTAAGGGGACTTCAACTAGAGGAAGTCGGTAGAAGCTACCTCAAGAGGACAACTGAGAAATGAAAAGGCTGGTGGTTTAAGTGAGTGCCTGTCTTTTAATAACCGATAAAGAGTTTGGCCTTTTTCTCCTATAAGCAACAGAACGTGATCGAAGGTTTGGAAGCATGTGATCGAGAAGGCTTATTTTCCCGTGGCAGTGTGGATGATAAATCGGAGGAGAGAGAGAGAAACGGCAGACAGACAATTGCACTAATCGTGGTTTTCAGGACTTCGACCTTGCACATCGCTGCACTTCTATTCATTTCTGGCTTTGTGGGGAACATAACCTCTCAGTGTCCATCAACACAGTCGTGTGGAGTCCTAAGGGTCCTGTGCCGTTACTTTGAATCATTGAGCAAGTCCCCAGGGGCTGAGCGAGCGTCCAGGTGTTGACAAGGATGTGAGTTAAGTGGTAGGTCCCTCTTGGCTTTCTCCAGGGGCTCGTCCAGGGAGCCTACCATTTCCAGACCAGCATCTCCACAGGCTTTCCCTTCTCAAGCATAAAGAATCCCTCTCTGAGAAGCGGCTGATGTATTAGAAAGAGGAGCATAGTCTATCTGGAGAAGAGAGGGCTAGGACTCAGGACCCCAGATGCCAGGCTCTGTCCTAGCCCTAAACTTCTGATTGACTTTGGGCCACCCACCTTACCGCTTTGGATTCAGTTTTGTCGTATCCCAAACATGGAGAATGTAATTCCTGGTTCACCTAGGGTCAGGTGGGATTATGTTGTGCAGATTACACAGAGTATCAGTTTTCAGAGTGGGTCTAAAACTCGACTTCTTTGGCGATGCTTCAGCTGGGCACAGGCTGCATACAAACCCTTGAATCCACTGCATCTGTACATACTGGGCTTCTGCTACAAATGTGTAAGGAATGATGATTTAAACCACTGGTGATACAGGGGCGCCTGGGTGGCTCAGTCAGTTAAGCTTCCGACTTAGGCTCAGGTCATGATCTTGTGGTTTGTGGGTTCAAGCCCCATGTCGGGCTTTGTGCTGACATCTCAGAGCCTGGAGCCTACTTCAAATTCTGTGTCTCCCTCTCTCTCTGCCCCTCCCCTGCTCTCTCTCTCTCTCTCTCTCCTTCTCTTTCTCTCTCTCTCGAGTATAAATAAATAAATTTTAGAAAGAGGCTAGCTTTGGGGTGCCTCGGTGGCTCAGTCGGTTAAGCATCTGACTTCGGCTCAGGTCATGATCCCATAGTTTGTGAGTTCAAGCCCCAAGTCGGGCTCTGTGCTGACAGCTCAGAGCCTGGAGCCTGCTTCGGATTCTGTGTCTCCCTCTCTCTCTCTGCCCTACTCCTGCTCATGCTCGGTCTCTCTCTGTCTCTCAAAAATAAATAAACATTAAAAATTTTTTTAAAATAAATAAACCACTGTGATATATTAAAAATAATTCAACTGGGAGCCAGAAGCTACGAAGGAGATTCCAGGATCCACCCTCAATAGTTGTGAGACCCTCAGCAAGCCGTTTATTTTCACCCTGAACGGCTGCTTCTTCATCTCTCACGTGCTTGGTTTGAATAGCTGATCTTGAATAGCGTCCGTTCCCCGGGATGAGGCTCTATTTCTCCATTGTGTGGGAATTATAGGAATACATACGGCGTAAATTGAAACAATGTCTTAACTAATACCTAAAAAGTTAGGCTCTGTATCCCATCAGCTATGCAGACTAGGAGTCAGCCTTGGGGCCGTCAAAACAGGCAGGAAGCAAAGCCAAAATGCATGCACGTTCGTCTTAGGAAAGTCGTCTAAGCCCTCACTCGGAGCTCACCGATCCTTGGTTTGTGCAGAATTCTAACACGCGTGGCTGTTCGACGGCACGGCCTGCAGCAGAAAACCCTGCAGCAAGACAGTGCCAGCTAGAAACAGGTACTTGGGAAGCAGGACCGGGCGACTGACACCAAGCAGGCAGGAACCAAAAGGGCGAGAAGCACGGAGGAGCTGAAGCAAGCTTCCGAAGCTGCTTGAAGACAGGCGTCGCCGATCACGGGAGGGAGGATCCTCCCACCGGCTAGTTGTAGCCACCGCTCTAGGGCAAGAGTTGCGCTCCTGCGAAATCCGGAGGCATCTGAGACCGTGAACACGTTGGCTCCGAGTTGGAAGAGATGAGTCAGTAGAGAAGCAGAGCAAGGCATACACCGAATAGTCATTTTAAAAAGCCAAGCTGTCACATCTGAGGTCTGAGGGAAACAGTGACTTAAGAAAAACATGAAATACGAAAAGCGCACGTGGAGCCAGCGGCTCGGATGTTAAGAAGACTGTCAAAGTGGTTCAGGTAGACGCACTAACTGATGTCCCAGGAATGACCCTGAGTCGTTGCGGTTAAAAATAAATGATGTTGTGCAGCCTCTACTGCAGGAAGCATGGAAATGCACGATGTCCCCGGGGGAGCGGGGCGGGGGAAGCTTTGCAACAAACAGAGTGAACTGGGGAAGGGGGCGGTTGGAGAATCAAGCTTCGGTTCTTAGAGGGTTAAGGCTCAGTTATCTGGAAATGCCCTTATCTAAATTCCCCGTAAAGTCAGGTCTTCCTATGGCCGTTCTCCTTCTTCTAGGGGGTTACATGAGATTCTGGCCTCAGGGGGTTTGGGGGGTGGGGGGTGGGGCTCCCAGGAGGCCCTAATGGACACCGTGCCCAGAATGACCAGGTGTCTGAAAGAGGCTTTGGTTGCTGTCAAGTGCTCTGTCCGTCTCTATTTTGTGCTGCTTGGGGAGACACACGGAGAGCAAGCCTTTCTAGAACCCCCAGCTGCCTCAGGCCAGACAGCATTTCCTTCTTCTCTTTCCACCACCTGGCCAAGGCCAAGAATTTGCAACAAAGTTTGTAGATTTGATGACTGCGGGGGCCTGCGGGATGGTGGGGGATGTGCAGAAGGCTGAGCCTGGACAAAAGGCCAAGGAAACCCCAGTCTGGATTCCTGTTCCTTGTGGTTACTCTTCCCTCACACGAGTTCTGTAAAAGCAGAGAAGACTTCTGGACTGTGGCCAGGAGGAAGCCTGAGACCACTTCATGGGCGTAGCACTGGGTTGGGGCGGGAGGGAAGATTCTGAAGGGGAGAACTTGGCTTCTGTTGCCACGTTAGCACTGAGGGCACCTGTTAACTATCGAATGTGAACAGGCTCTAAATCTGAGGTCTGCCTGGGGCCACCCCACTAATATAGGGGATGTACCCCATGTTCCTCCAGACACTCGGGATGGTGGGATGCCTGCCCCAAGGCAAAGCAGGGAACGGAACTACAATGAACACTTTGCTAAGCCCTTTCCTGCATTTGCTCCCTGAGTCCTCACTGCAGCTCTGTGAGTTGAGGCATTGCTGGACCCATTTCACAGACAGTGGCTCTGAGGCTCAGAATGGTGAAGTGGCTTTCCTGTGACAGATCGGGTTTTAAGTCAGGTGTATCCAATGCCACCAAATTGTCTGCTTCTTTTGCTCTACGGGCTTCCTGGAGGACAGAGAGTGAATGCTCCTGGAGGCAATTTCTCCATGTTTGAGAAACTCAACCTCTGTTCTGGATCAGCGACAGCAGCCCTTGGGAACTTGTTAAAGAATGCAAATTCTCGGGCCCTGCCTCAGGCCTCCTGCAGGAGAAATTCTGGGGATGGGTCCTGCAATTTGTGGTTCAGTGAACCTTCCAGGTGATTCCGATTGCAGCTGAAGTTTCAGAAGCGCTTCTCTAAGGCCTTGCTACTCAAAGTGCGGTCCCAGGACGAGGCGGGAGGCAGCAGCAAAAAGCCTGTGAGAAGGGCAGAGTCTCACATCCCCCTCCTGGATCTCAAATTCGAGTCTGCCTTTCAACAGGATTCTCAGAGGTTCAAGAGCACATCAAAGTTGCAGAAGTAGGTGGCTCTCCTGGTTGAAGGCATTGCTGACTCCATCCTGTGGTGCATGAGCTGAGCAGTAAGCAGGTCCTCTAGAAGTTTCAGGAATGGGCCGGCATCAGTCCAGATGGAACGGACAGGTAGGCATGGGTGAGCTGGCTGGGCTAGACTGTGAATGGCCAGGTGAGGCCCAGTGCTTTAATGTTCTGCTTACTGGAGGCTAGAGGCCCCCGGCCAGACCTTTGGAAGAGACGGCATCCTCTGAAGACTTCCTTTTTGCTCAGTGTTCCCTGGAGGACAGGGACGAAAGGCTTTCTCCTTTCTCACCAAACTGATGAATACAGAGTAGTTGCTAAGCTGTCTGGGCTGAGAAGGATACTGTCCATGTCTGGGCTCAGGGGTGATGAGTTCTGGGATCGACTAGCAATGCCTGTCATGGATGTGAAATTGGGCAATAGCCGTATGTGTGCTGCACTGATGTGTGAGGGTAGAGGGGTCAGAGGACCAAGAGTTTGAGCTAATCAATGAAGAAATTTGACAAACACTTAATTGCAGATACATTTTTCTCTTTGCAGAGTGTATGAGCCGATTCTCCTATATCCTTTTAAAAACCAAACTACGATTTTTGAAAGGTAAAAATAAATATGGTACAAGAAATGCAAACACAATACAAATATGTAAACCCTCTTCTCCTGACAACCACTCTCAACGGTTTCTAGGGTATGCCTCCAGAGGTATTTTTAAAAATTTTTTAATGTTTTTTATTTTTATTTGAGAGAGAGAGAGACAGAGCATGAGCAGGGGAGGGCCGGAGGGACGAAAACAGAATCCGAAGCAGGCTCCAGGCTCTGAGCTGTCAGCACAGTGCCCGACACGGGGCTCGAACTCACTAGCAGCGAGAACATGACCTGAGCTGAAGTTGGACACTCAGCCGACTGAGCCACCCAGGTGTCCCTAGAGTTATTTTTATACACACACACACACACACACACACACACACACACACACACACTTTACTTTGCAACTTATTTGGAGTTTGGCTCACTCTAAAAATTTTTTTCCAAGGTTATATAGTATTCCGTTATTTGTAGGCACCATGATTTATGTGGCTAGTCCTCCATTAATGGATATTTTGATTGTTTTTGATCTCTTTGCTACTGATTACACTTTACATTGCAAAGGATGTCCCTGTACGCATGTCTGTGTTCTCAAGTGAGAGCATGTCAGTAGGACCGATGGTCCAAGGGAATGTGCATTTTAAATTTAGATGATTCAGGCCCAGTTGACTTCTCAGACATTTGTGCCAATTTTCACTCCCACCTACAATATACCAGCTGGCATTAAAAAAAAATGTCTTTTCATTTTGAAATAATCACGCAGTTACAAAAAGTTGCAAGCACAGTAGTGCACAAACACCTTTTTTTCCGAACCATTTGAGGCTACATTACAGACCCAACCCCCCAGTCTCAGAATATACCGCTGCTCATTTCCTAGGAGCAAGCACACTCCCATGTAACCACAATACAACCTTCCAGATCTGATAACTGTCAATCCTCTGACCTTTTGAATATCACCAACAGTCCCAATAATGTCGCTCATAGTGAACAGGTCCAGGCTGGAATCAGCTGTTGGTTTCAGCGTGGTGTCTCATTTGGAGGAGTCCTTCCGCTCTGCCTTGAGTGGGGGTCAATTCGCGGAGTGGTCCTCAGTTTGGGTTTCTCCAGTGTTTCCTTGTGAAAAGATTCCAAGCACTCGCCCTTGGCAGAGATATCACACAAGTGACGCTGGATCTTCTCCCCGCATCCGAGCAGGGGGCACACGAGTTTTATTTGTCCCATTTCTGTTGACGTTCACTTTGATTACTCACTTCAGGGGGTGGCTGTTTACTTCACTTCAAAGTGACGTTCTCTTTACAATTAATTAGTATTTTGTTAGGAAGGTCTTGGAAACCGTGTAAATACCCATCAGATTTTCAGTGTACTCGTGTATTGATATTTCTTAGTATGTTTTTCTATTTTATTCCACAGGTTATATTCCGTGACAATCATTCTTTATTCGGGTGGGAGCCCTTCCCAGCTGGCTCCTGTGCACGTCTGACTTGTCTACAGTCTCACTCTTTCAGGATTCTTGCCCTCTGGCACCAGGAATGTTCCGACTCATCTTACACTTTCCCTGTCTCAGTCCTGGATTCAGCTATTTCCCCAAGAAGCCCTGTTTCCTTTTAGAAGCCCTGTGAAAATAATATTTACACACACACACACACACACACACACACACACACATTAAACTTACATTTATTTCTATATCTATCTATGTATGTTGAAAGTGACAAGTTCACAATGGTGCTTTCAATCGAACACTACAAGGGTGAGCCTGGTTTTCTCTCTTCCTGTGTTTTTTTTCCTCTTCCCATATTTTTAACACTCCTCTCTGACAACAAGAACCTTAGATCCTATTACCCTGGGCATATTTGCTAATTTGTTCAAGCCTCATGTATATAGCACATCTCCCATGTTGATCACCACCCCTCCCCCCCAACAGATTCCCTCCAAATTCAGTCGGGCTTTGACACTTTATGCTGGGCCACCCACATGGGGCTCCCCCACTGCACCATCTCCCCTGTGGGGAAATCCCTTCCCACTTTACTCGGGCCACCCCTCCGTGCAGGGTCCTCCCTGGTCCTCTCGGGAGGTGACTCCCCATGTAGAGCCACACTCCCCGACATGGATTCCCCCACTGTGCTGGCCTCTGGCTCCCACCCTGAGCCACCATGGCTCTCCCCATCCTCAACCACAGCATGGACACCTACCTTGTTCAGCCCCACCTGAAAGCTTTAAGACTGAAACGACCAGATGTTGGGTTCTGGACTTGATCAAGTGTATGTGAGGACGTGTTTCTGAAATTATGAGTGGGGCCCAAATCTGCCCTTGACACTCTTCTTTTGGGTGACCTGTGCAAATTTGGAGTAGATGTCAAGACAGGATAGGACGTGCAGAAAATATACTCGAGGCGATGGTGGCAAAAGGCAACAGAGAGGGAGAGTCTGACTGATGCTGACTGACCTTGAGTGAAGGAGAGAGGGTGGGTGGAGGCGTTTCAGAGTGCAGGGAAGTTCTAAGGGAAGTTTGACAAGGCTTTCAGAGAGTGCCATGCCACACTTGCCCATCAGAAGGCCCCTGTCTCCCAGGAGGGCACCTGCCTCAGTATCCCTGCCATGCTGGGGGCACGGTGGAAACGGCGGTGGCAGCATGGAGGAATTGAGGAGTTCAGAGCACAGCAGTGGGGTCTGACGTCAGAGATCTGAGAGGAGCCCTCTCGTGGCTGCCACAGGAGCAGAAGGGCAAGGTGCCCGTCTAGAAGGGAAAGCCTGAATTGTAACCTATTAGCAAACAGACACATCAGCAATCAGAGAGCTGGAACCTGCCGCCACGAGCAGAGGCAGACAGAAAAAGGAGGGAGGAAAGATGAGCAAAGAGGAAGACAGGTAAGCTCTCCTGCCAGGGATCCCATGCGATTGGCTCTGCATTTTTAGACCGGTAAGTCGAGGCACCCCCTGATATATCCCTTTGACTGGAACCAGTCATTTGGAGACCAGCCATTTGCAAAGCCAGACTAGCCTCCCGCAGGCCCACCCCACCTCTTACTTTCTTGACTCTTGGATCTTTGATCCCTTGATCCCTTTTGCACCTTAACTCCCCTAAACTGACCCTCCTTCCTTCTTGGCAACCCACTCATATTCCTTTCTTGGGTTTAGCAACCTCGGTTTTCAACACGGCATGGGTTTTCAACGTGGCATGCTTCCTTGGGCTCAGGGGCTCCCACAGCTGTATGTGGGATCATTTTCTGTTCCACCTTTTCTCAGCAAGGCCCACTGGCCAATCCAGGCCCTTGATCTTCAGTTCCGAATGTTAGTGGCAAGTCAGGGAGAGTGGGGACAGTGTGCTGGCCAGGGCACATGGCTCCGACCGGGAACACTGGAAGAGAGCAGGGGAATCCCCACAGTCCTCGGCCTTCTGGGTTAAACTGACTATACTCTTCGTTACCTCTAACACTAGGAAATAAGTCCAATCTTTACATCTATGGAGCAGTGGTGCCTCTTTCTAGGTTTGATAAGAATGCTGCAAAGCATGTGATGGCATTTTACAGGTGAGAAAGCGGAAAGCCCAGAGAGGGTTAAGCGATGGGCCGAAGGTCACACAGCTAGGCACAGCTGGGTTAATGCTTAGTCAACTCTTCTTCCCACAACACCCTACTTTCCTATCTATTGTGTGCCCCCAACTCACGGATCCTCTCTCAACTCTCCCGAGAGCCTGCTACATTAATCCTGATCCCTTCCCCCACCTCCCGCAACCTTCTGAAATAACTTGCTCTACTGAATCATCGCTTTACCTACAAGATATAATTTTATTCTCCTGCCTCTGATTTCATTATCTCTGTTTTGTCACTCGATCTCGCCTTTTCTAGGGGTTCCAAAGGATTTACAATGAATGATAAGAACGGAATTATAAGCACCAAAAAATAGAGAATAATTAAATGTCAGTCATGGCCGTGATAGAGTGAATGGAATTCTGTGTCTCACTATTTGGGGCACCGACTACGATGATACTCATTAACTGGTTTTTCTTCTTAAGGCTGTGAGTTTGGCTGGGCATTCAGCTACACATGATGCGTCCTGCTTACCTTTTGCTCCCCAGCCCCACCCACGCGCTTCCCCTTGCAGAAGATAAGCATCTCCGGGAGCGAGAATTTTCAAATGAGATTGTTTATGCATCACGGAATAAGTATTAACAGCTAAAGTGCATTCATATGGTGATTGTTTTCTGGTGATGAGTGGGAAGTGTTATTTCTCTATTAAATCGTGGAGGCCGCGGGATTTTATGCACGCCGCCCTGATGGGCCAGCTCTGTTTCTGTCTACCCAAAGCGAGGCTCGGAGTCTCATTTTCAGACTTGACTCTTCTGTAAATTGGCCTGAATGTTCTGTGTGCATGTGGGCATTGGTGGCAAGGAAAAACACTAGTTGCCAAACGCGCATGTTGAGTCTACTTCGAAGTCTGCTTTACAGGCGGATGGTGCCCCCGTCTCCCCTGGGGTGGGTCCCGTGCCCCACCCTATAAGGGACACGGTAAGTGCAACCAGGGAGGAAAGGCACAGGAAGAGCAACTGAAGAAGCCCGGGATGTGTAGGATGAAGAGGCAAAGGGCGGAACGGGTATGAGAGCTGTCTTCAAATACCTGGAGGGAAAGATTCAGTTCAGGAACACAAAACTGGAATTTAAAGATAGAAGGTTTCTGGTTCCGGGGCACCTGGATGGCTCCGTCGGTTGGGCGGCCGACTACAGCTCAGGTCATGATCTCGCAGTCTGTGAGTTCGAGGCCTGCGTCGGGCTCTGTGCCCACAGTTCAGAGCCTGGAGCTTGCTTCCGATTCTGTGTCTCCCTCTCACTCTGCCCTTCCCCTGCTTGCTCTCCGTCTCTCTCTCTCTCTCTCAAAAATAATAAACATTAAAAAAAACAATTAAAAAAAAATAACGTTTCTGGTTCCACAAAACAATACTATTTCACATTAGTGCAGTACCTAACTACTCACGAAGTCCTTTCCAAAACACTGTCACCAGACGGTTATCTCCAGGAGGATAGAAGTTTTGCCAAATTTTGTTTTCTCGCTTAATATCCACAGCTGTTATGAGAGCATTTAGACATAGGAAGGGCCCAATAATCCCAGCTGAATAAGTGAATGAATGAGCGTGAGCATGTGGGGCTTGACGTTAGAAGCCCATTTTGCAGATGATAGAAACTGAGGTTCAGACATGTCCAGTGGTTCCCGAAGCTCACATAAGCTAAGTCATCTTGAACCCAGGGCCTCTAATAAGAGTCTCCTGGCTTACTCGGGGTTTAACGATGCGGGCTTTCTGCATTAAGTTGGGCATCTCCTGTGGTAGTTAGTGAGCCCCTCATCAGAATTTGAACAGGCGATTCATGCTTCTGCTACTGTTATTTCCTGAATTATCTGGAGAGTCACCCTCAGAGGGGTCGGGTGGACCACAGCATGGCTACTTTTCTTCACGTCAAGTTAGTAAGAACGTGACTTCCCGTACTTCTGTCTTGCCATTCCTTGTCTCTCCTCTTTTTTGTGTGCAGTTTTCCTGCCTCCCAACTTTCTGGAAAACTCTCCCATAAGGCTTCTCTCTCAGTCTTTGCCCCTCCCTCGGAGTATGAACTATTCTAGGAGGGGAGAAGAGGTAGGAGGACTCTTTCCAGTCACCCTGGAATCAGGCACCTCGTTCTCCATTTAACAAGAGTCCAGCCTTGCTCACAGCAGCTATGCTGAGGGTCCTCACCTTTTGCCCCACCTGGTTCCATGACCCGTCCCCAGAAGATGATCCCTACGTGTACGCAGCCAGGTCTCCAGCTTCTTCACAAAGCTTAGAAAGACTGCCCTAGCCGGCGTCTCTGGGTGACAGGGAACCCAGGAAGAGAAATGATTACAAAGAAATATTCATTAAAATGGCTAAGGGTGAGGGAACTTGAAAACGTGAGATAACACAGACCTACCACACTCCCGTTTCCGTCAGTCTGCGAACCCCCTCCTTCTCAGATGGATGCCCTCCTGTGACTTGAAGTCCCTTTGTCTCTGAAGGAGAGTCAAGTGCAACCCTCTCACCTGGCCTTTGTCATTCATGCTCTGGGCACAGGGGCTCTGGGCTCCCAGGATCTCAGAGAACCACACCCCATTACTTCCCAGCCATTGTTACGACCCAGAAGGACAAGAAACAACGGAATTTCCAGAAGCACCCAGCAACAAGAAGACAGCTAATGGGACCACTAATAAGAAAGCAAACCTTGTACAGAAAATCCGTCTCCTCTACTTTCCTCTCATCAATATTGCTCCGAAAGTCAATTTGTCACCATACAGTCAGAAAGCTCACCCCGGTCTCCTTAAATGTTTCACGCTAGGTTTACCCAACAAGAGTAGTAAAAATAATGACACCATTATTCCTCTTCCCTCTTTGTTTTCGGTGCTTCACTTGCAGATTTGAATAATGAATTATACTCACATTATCTGTACTCTCTTGCTCTTGACTTCCTCTACTGGCTAAAAGTGAAGCTATTATCTGATTGTCAAAGACTGAGGAGGGTTTCCTCCTGCAGTCAGTGATCCTGTGATGTAGATACGCTCTGGAGTGAATTTATCGAGAGTACAATTTCAAGCTATATAAGAGAAAATTACCAGCCAGTGTGGAAATGAATCTGGAACCTGGTGAAATATTAAATATTTCATTAGTAATCCTTTTGGAACAAAAATAAGTAGACAACAGAATTAGTTGTGAGTTAGGCATAAAAGCCTAATTAATGTTATTGTATTCGGCTGATTGACTTCGAGGCTATTAAATCATTATTTTATTGTCTGGATCTCTGCCTTGTTCAGGCTAAAGAAGCCATTTCATCGGAAAAACTGTGTTCTTCCTCTTCTTTTTCTTCTTCTTCTTTTTTTGGTAACTTCTGCGCTTCCGAGGAGACCCACGCGTGTGCCCGAACTTGGTTTCTGACACCGTTGAGGTTGCCCCTTTGAATGGACCTTCTCGTGCATTTTAGGAGATGTAAAGTCCACCTCTGCCATGGAGAACACATTGGAAGTGGATATGGCAACCACCCCGGGGAGACCAGACGCACGTCTGGAAGGTATCTGGAGCTCATGTTGTCCGTGCGTTTGCACCAACAGGGGGGTGTCCCACCTACTGTTCCTCTTTATCTCCATCTTCACTGTCTTCATCTCCTTCTGCCTCTGGCACAATCTTGGCTCCATATTCCATTCCACAGTCCATCATCCGCAGAACCAGGCAAAAGAAATCTCTCTTACACATAAGAACACGTCTGAACCTATTTGGGATGACCGTCTCCAAGTCTTTACTGCCAGTCCTACAGGTGCCATTTAGCAAGGACAGATGTTGAGGCCTAACTGAAGTATCCAAAGGGAGCTTCTCATGTCTTAGCCCGGGTCTGGAGCATGGTGGCCACTGACATCAATATTGTATGACATCTGTAAGTGAATTGGGGAAAGGTTCTCTTCCTTTGTGCCATTGCAGCGTCCCACCAAGTCATATAGTCCATGGCGAGTAAAGTGCAGGTTTGGATTTCGGCACTGCTTGTTCCCTTGGCCAGGTTTTCTTGAGCAGTGAACAACCTGAACGACTGTACACAGCAGACCCAGGCTGGTCTCTTTTGGCAGCCCTGGCTCTCAATAACGATGTAAAGTAGGCAAAGTCCATCTCTATGGCTTTCCATCTTGGCCTTCCTGTTCTTTCCTTTTCTGTCTACCCATCCAGATGCTAGAACTTATTCTTTAAGAAGGTGGTCTTTTTTCAGGGGACTTCAAAATCCCATTTTAATAGGGTTTCCTGAAAGAACAAGAAAACTTTGAGATGCAAAGCAATAAATTTTATTTTATTTTATCAAAATTCTTTTTTTAAAGTTTATTTATTTTGAAAGAGAGAGAGGAGAGAGTGAGCATGAGCAGGGGAGGGGCAGAGAGAGAGGGAGAGAGAAAGAATCCCAAGCAGGCTCTGGACTCTGTGCTGAGCCTGATGCGGGGCTCGATCCCATGACTGTGAGATCATGACCTGAGCAGAAATCAAGAGTCAGATGCTCAATCCACTCGGCTGCCCACACACCCCTAAAGTAACAAATTGTAAGGGGCAATTGCAGGCACGCCCAAAAGCCCAAAAGGCTTTCCAACGTCTTACGATTGAACTTCTGTTGGCTGCTTTGGGGAGAGAGGTGTCCATACAATAGGTAAAGTTCCTCTGCCTGGATTCTGGAGATCAATTGACCAGCCTTCACTTTTTGGGTGTTAAGGCCATTCTCAACATGACAGAAACCAGGCCAAGGGGTGGGCCAGACATGAAAATCCCTGGGAGTTGGGCTCTGGTGGTCTAGTTAGAAATTTATCTGGGCTGCTTTTGGCTTCTGCAGAGACTAAGGGAATAGAGAGGCCCATTACATAAACAGTTCGGATCCCACTCAAGCCAAAATGGGTAGCCTGGCCCATGTGATAACCTGGAGCTCTCTGGCCACATCAGTCTCACTTGAAAATAACTCTCAGCTTTTTACAAAGTGTAGCGATAACCCAATACTCACTTTTTCTTACCACTCTCCTTTTCTTTTTCCTTTTTCCTTCTGAGAAACAAGTGGAAAAAGCCAAGGAAGAAAGAACGTGGAGCTGAAAGGGATTTTTCCCATGTTAGTGGGCATAGTGGCTTGGAATCAGGTGGAAGGCTTTAATTTTTATATTTTTAAGATCAGTAGCTGTATTTTCTCTGGCTAGAACTGATGGCAGTAAAATCGGATCCGTAATTTGGAAAGAAATTAAGCAGCTCTGGATGGGCGTGCCGCCTGGTTCTGCTTTCCTAATACTAAATCTAAAGTTTCCTAATGACGGGGATGTGATTAGTAGGGCGATCTTTCCTCGGGTCCTGTGGGTAGACGTCACAGAGCGTTGGGAGGGGGAAGGGAGAAGCTAGTGCTTCCCCACGTATGATTGATAACCCTGGCTCCCAAATGCAGTGGATTTGTACCAAGGAAAATCACACTGCTCTGCTGTGAGTACCAGAGCATAGCAGTGCTCTCCAGCAAGCCTCCTGTGAAACCTGCCTGGTCACGGACAAAGAGGGGCATGAGCTCAGCGGGACAGAGCCTGTGAAGGAGGCCACAGTCTCATCTCAAGTTGGCCATCTTATCTCACAGGGGCCACACCTGTTTCACAGCTCTGGCTGAGGCCCTTTCTCTCAACTTCGTGAGGGTCCTTAGCACCAGCAAGATGGGCTGGGTGGATGATGGAACCTCCACAAAGCCACCACACGCCTGCTGAGGCAGGAAGCGTGTACATTCCATGCCCATTTACTGCACCCCTGGCCCGTTCCAGATGCCCAGTACCTTGTAGGGCATTCAGAGACAACATAGGAACAGCCCTGACCTGAAGGAGATCATCATCGGATGGATGAAGCCGGAATAGACACAGACAGTGAATGAAGTGAGCTCAGAGCTGAATGGAAGCATGGAGGAGGGCCCCCCTTGTATTTTTGGAAGTGGCTAGAAGAGTCGGTCTCAACTTGGAGGCAGCGAGAGTGGGGTTTCTTCTAAGATGCGACCCCTGCAGTCCCCAAATGTCGTTCGTCTTTATGGAGCAGTGTGGACTGTAAGAGAGCATGAGATAGAGAAGAAAGATGAACAAAACCTTGGCCTTACTCTGTTTCTCTCGGGAATCTCCATCGGCTACACTTAGATTTATTTATTTATTTATTTATTTATTTTTATTTTTTATTTTTTTAATTTTTTTAACATTTATTTATTTTTGAGACAGAGAGAGACAAAGCATGAACAGGGGAGGGTCAGAGAAAGAGGGAGACACAGAATCTGAAACAGGCTCCAGGCTCTGAGCAGTCAGCACAGAGCCCGACGCGGGGCTTGAACACACGGACCGCGAGATCTTGACCCGAGCCGAAGTTGGCCGCCCAACCGACTGAGCCACCCAGGTGCCCTTACAGTTAGACTTAATAAAACCACTTCAAGACAGCAGCACCCATCCAAGGTTGTATGTGGTCATGCCGGGAGAGGCTCTCTCAACTTCCATTTTTCCTTCCACTTTCCTTGAAAAACTTGGAAAGCGAAAATCTTCGTTTTCCAGAAGATCTGGCTGCATACAAATTAGGTCCTGCAAATCCAATGCCTGTTGGGGAAGTTTGGAATACACAGGCAGTGGCCATCTTGGCCGCGGGCAAAGGAGGCTGGGCAGAGACGCCAACTTTCAGGGATCACGGCAGTGGCAGGGCAGTGACGGTCAGATTCAGTGGCAGCAATGGAGCACCAGCTTCCTGCCCCCTGGATGAAGGTGGTGTGACCTTGAGATAGTTTAGTGGTGGTTCCTGCTCCTCTAGAACTGCCTCGTATTTTGCAAGCAACCACGTCATGTGTTAAGTCTTGGCATTCAAAATACCCAGAGAGATTTCTGTTCCCTGCACTGAATCCTGGGAGATACACACGACCAGTACTCCCCTTGGTCCAGATCTGTTTCCCAGACTAACTGCTCTCAACCTGTCCTTTTGAGTCTCTACCAGCTTCCACTTCTCCAACCCTTGGCCCCCCTCTTTGACCGTAACTCAAGTTCACCCCTTGACTCATCTGTTTCTAGTCTCCTAGGCCGTAACATGTGCTGTTGATGCCCTACCCCGTAACCCCTTGGCCTATAACCTCTTTGCCCACCTACGGCAGCTGCCGTATAGAATTTCCAGAATGGTGCCCGCTTAGTGAAGGAGTAGCCCCAAGGGTGAGGAAGTCACCCCGAGGGAGAAACCTTTAGCCGAAATGGGGTGTTGATGTCAGTGGGGGAATACACTGCCTCCTCTGCCATCCTCTTGCAGGACATTTCTAAGACTCTACATGGTTTCTCGGAGAGCCCTGCTGAGCCCTGATGGAAACCAGCCTTCTGGTTTCCTCCCTCCTCTGTCCTGTACTGTGCATTTCTTCCCTTGTGCCCCCTACAATCACCTCTCAAACAAACTGCCTGCACTCCAGTCCTACTCTTGTGGGTTTGCTTTTGGGGAACTGCCCACCGAGATCAGGATAAACCTGCCTGCCAATCCAGCTTGTGTCGTCGGTGTTCTCACTGCATCTGCCACGGGGAGGCCTGGGGCTCTGCCAGCTTTGACCCTGAAGGCCCCACTTCCTGGGAGACCCCTCAGTCCCAGGCCAACCAGGATGGCTGTTCACTGTAGCACAGGCTGGCAAATGGGAACAGATACTGCTCTATTTTATGGCCTATTTCATAGAAACCTCTGAACTCCTGCTCGGGTGGGGTTCTAGAAACACCCCGATACCTTGGAAAGCAAAATTTAAATGCTAACACTGGTGTTATAGTGGTTGGTCTTATAATGAACTGCATTAAATTCTTCCCTTGATTTTGGTTTCCATCTTTATTTTTAGAAGTTTATTTATTTATTGAAAGAGAGAGAAATGAGCAGGAGAGGGGCAGAGAGAGAGAGAGAGAGAGAGAGAATCCCAAGCAGGCTCTGTGCTGTCAACGCCGAGCCCGATGCGGGGCTTGAACTCATGAACCGCGAGATCATGACCTGAGCTGAAATCAAGAGTCAGAAGCTTAACCGACTGAGCCACCCAGGAGCCCTTTGGTTTCTACCTTTAAAGGGCCTCAGCCGGGAGAGCTGAGGGTTGGAACTCTTAGGGTGCGGGCCCCGGGGGTCAGCGGCCCTGCAGCATTTGCATCCGGACAGGTTTGGCAGCAACTTTGCAGAACCTCGTGACGTGGCTGGAATCCACCTGCTGTCGCCTCCCTGACTTTATTCACTTCCCAGAGGTCAACTTCACAGACATGGGGGCACCTGCTGGGTGACCAGCTCCATGCTAGACACGGTGACAAACAGGTCTACAGGCACAGCTCCTGCTCAGAAGGACAGTTCACTCTCCTCCTGTCTCTCCTGGGGTCCAGCCAGCTGGGCCCAAGTGTCTGCTGAACACTTAGTAAGTGCTGCTTCTTTGCCAGATGCTCGGGGACACAAATGTGCAAGGCGGAGGTCAGGTTTTTTTTTTTTTTTTTTTTTTTTTTTTTTGCGGGGGGGAATGCGGACGTTAATCAAATAACCGCACAGGTAATGCATTAAACTTGTGGTTGGTGCTAACAGGAAAAAATGATAGGGAGCTCTGAGAATATAAAACAGGCTTCGTCCCCAGCTAAGGAGTTGGAGAACTCTGTTCCAAGGAAGTGACATTAAAGCTGGGACAAGAAAGGTATAAACGATAAGGAGAGGAGGAGCAGGATGGAGAACGTTCCAGGCCCTGAGAGGCAAATGCTTTTCAGAATGAGGACGCGTGCAACCCGTGTGTAGAAGCAAAGGGGTGCATTGAGTGAGTGGCTGCAGAGATGGTGAAGCCAGGCAGGTGGGCCTTTGGAGATTGTTTAGGACCCTTTGTTATATTCTTAGAGCAATGGGTAAAGGTCAGGCAATGCAGAGCTCTGTTTGCTGCGCTGCTGAGAGAAGGAAGATCAGGGAGGGTGCATAGGGTGGGGCTGAGACATGCATTGCCCTTGAAAGGAGGGAGAGGGGAGCAGGACAGACACTGGCTTGGGAAACCCGTGGACATGTCATTTCAGAGATGGACCAGGCCCAGCACATCCTCGGGGGGTGAATAACGTGTCTGAGGAGCTATCCCACAAATGGACTGGTGTAGAGGGAGCTGCAAACCCCGGTCGGTGTCCGACCATTCGAGTTTCTACCTCTTGCCCTTGGGCAAGTCGCTTTACCCCCCTGAGCCTTTTCTGTACCAGTAATAGATATATGGGCACTTTGTGAACTGTGAGAAGCCTCACAATACAAGGTTTCATTTTTTTTTTAATTTTTTTTTTCAACGTTTATTTATTTTTGGGACAGAGAGAGACAGAGCATGAACGGGGGAGGGGCAGAGAGAGAGGGAGACACAGAATCGGAAACAGGCTCCAGGCTCTGAGCCATCAACCCAGAGCCTGACACGGGGCTCGAACTCACGGACCGCGAGATCGTGACCTGGCTGAAGTCGGACGCTTAACCGACTGCGCCACCCAGGCGCCCCTACAAGGTTTCATTTTTAATAGCGTAAGGTTGAAGTCAGAAGACACTTTGGTGATGTAACACTCGCTTCGCTCAAGAAAAATGGAGGCCCAAGATGGTTTGACATGGGCCCAGAATCGTTCTGCAAGCTGGAAGCAGATAGAACCTGGGGGAGGGGGCAGCCGTGCTGACCTCCGGGCTTGTGTTCCTCCATCAGGCCACCGCCTAGCTGATAACTCCACCTGGACCTCCCAGTCTTGGTCTTGTAAAATATGAAGCAGACAGGAAGTCCCCAGTTTAGGGCTGAGTCCCCCAGACAAACATCTAGAACCCCGCACCGTAATCTCACTGATTCTTCTTGCCCGCCCTGCAGCCAACACTTCTCCAGAAACCTCAGCAAAACTCCCTAATTACGGAGAAGGGCTCTGTTGTTCATTAAAAGCAACAGATTCGCCAGGTTTTAAGAAATTCAATTCATCGCCACTTGGTTCACTTAAAGCCTCTGTCGATGGGGGGCAGAGAAGCTCCGCCAGAATCTATGGGTGGGGTCTCCACCCTTTGTATAAAGGCAAAGCCAGGATGTAGAAGCAAAGGAGGGAAACGTGGGTTTCGAGGTGGGAGGAAAGGTCTTTCCGTCATAGATCCGGAGGGGGTGGAGTTTCTGGCTGCAGGTCTGGCTTGCTGGGGAAGGCGCTGGGTTACACTTACCGAGGTAAGCGTTTGAAATCCGCGAAGGGTCTGTGTTCTACATGGGGGTCTCCAACTCAGAGCATCTGGCCAGGGATTCAGCAAACATGTACACAAACATGTGTCACAAGCAACTGCAAAGACAATGAGGGTGAGGTGGGAAGGAAGGGCTTTGGGAGGTAGTCGCACTTGCGTTCGAATCCCAGCTTCGCCATTTGACAGCTGTCCCGTCCTGGGAGAGCTGTCTCATGAGGCGAATAGTTGGTATATCAACTGAGAATTTAGGTTGACAAATTAACTTGGCCATCGTAGGTGCTCATTAACATGCGTTCCATCTATAAGCCGATTCTGTATTTATAATCTTTTTTTGCATTTAAAAATTTTTTAAGTTTATTTATTTATTTATTTCTGAGAGAGAGAGAGAGAGAGAGAGAGACAGAGACAGAGACAGCATGAGCAGGGGAGGGAGAGGGAGAGAGGACTCCCAAGCAGGCTCCACGCTGACAGCTCAGAGCCGACCCGGAGCTCGATCTCACGAACCGTGAGATCAAGACTTGAGCTGAAACCAAGAGTCAGACGCTTAACAGACTGAGCCCCCCCCCCCCCCGCCCAGGTGCCCCAGAAGCTGTATTTATAACCGTAAAACTAGTTTTAGGGCAACATGCCTTTAGGCTAAATGTTTTCCCCGAATGCATGTATATCCACCCGCACACGCCTCACACACACTCACTGCTACTTTTTCCTTTGAACACTGACTACACAGCATGGTAAGAGACCAGCATTGCAATCAGCAACCCTGACTATGGAGGTTTTGGTGAAAAGGCGGAAATCTTTCCAGTGGACCTGCGCACAGGCAGGTGGCAATGCTGTCCACAGACACACGTCTCGTTTCAGGCGTGTGATCAGAGAGTCAACACGGGGGGCCTCTTTGCTGTGGAGACTGTGCATGCCTAGTTCCTCAGAGTCTACACCTTCGCGCCTCCAGTTGTCTGTCTGTCTTGCCACGTGCCTGCACGTGACCACGTTTGTGTGGCGAGGTTTTCCAGCAAGCACGGTGCCAGGTTGGACTGTGAGTCTGTGCTGAATCGAGCGCATTTGAATTTCATAGGCGGCTGTCTCAAACCAGGCCGGGGCCCTGGACTATAAAATTTACGAAGGCACACTCTGAATTAATCAGCAAATATATACTAATTCACGCTGACCTTTTTTCAAGCTGAGGCCTTTTTATCACTCACTGTAGGTTTAACATTGGCCTACCGAGTGTTATTACAAAGGACTCGATGGTTGGCCATAATTATATAATGCAAATGACATTTGCTGTTTTGTTTGAGCGTATTCCCTCAGATGTTTCCTTCCTTTATCACGCTCCTCACACATCTGTGTCCCCGCGATGCCTCTGCACGCTCCCCCTCTCCCGGTCCCCAAGTTCCTGGTGCTGTCTGTCCCGACTGTCACACAGACACGGCCCGCTGTGAGGATGCAGCGGGTGCGACGCGTGCCTCTGACACAGGTTATGTTGACAGCTGGTCGGAACAGGTGTATGCTGATTCTACCATCAAATGGCAACACACGTTTGGCTCCCTCCCAACGCACAGGCATGAAAAACCTGTTCTCTTCACATTTCTTTGGAGATTGATTGACTGTTCTTTGACACAGCACACTGTGACTGTTTGTAAGTTCCCTGGTCCTTCGCCGGCTCAGACGTGTTCCGGAGAAGTCTCAGAGAAGACCTGCGTGTGGTTCCATGAATTATTCATCTGCTTCTCCTGGATGGTGCTGAGGGGAGAATAGAGCCTTCCCTCCCCTCCCCTTTACTCCAAGACCCGGAAGACGCACGGCTACATATTTGGGGACTTAAGGGCAACAAGGGGCTGGCTGCTGGAGAAAAAAGAAACGGCATGCAAGACGTGTAAGAATATTTTCCTTTTGAGGTGGCTTAAAACAAGAGCACGATTCTCAAAGACCAAGTGCATCCTGTTACAGACCTGAGTCATCGTAAAACAATGACGAAAACACCACTTTTATGATTCAGTCCAACTTCAATGGTCCATCCCCAGAAAACAGTTGAAGATTGGGCTCTGTCTGTCTCAGTAAACAGATAGATAAATAAATAAATAAATAAATAAATAAATAATCCTATGATAAATAGGATATGATAAGTCCTATGATAAAATATCTCGGTTGAATTAACAGAAAAAACACCCCACCAAAGTTCCCATTTAAGAAATCAGCCTTGGGGCGCCTGGGCGGCGCAGTCGGTTAAGCGTCCGACTTCAGCCAGGTCACGATCTCGCGGTCCGGGAGTTCGAGCCCCGCGTCAGGCTCTGGGCTGATGGCTCGGAGCCTGGAGCCTGTTTCGGATTCTGTGTCTCCCTCTCTCTCTGCCCCTGCCCCGTTCATGCTCTGTCTCTGTCTGTCCCAAAAATAAATAAACATTGAAAAAAAAAAAAAAAAAAAGAAACCGGCCTTGTGATCGACCGAACGCTCTGACAGTTTCATGACTGGGTGATGTCAAGTTTGAACTTTGTGGGAGCTCGTGTCCGGTCACAGACAAAGGTGGCTTTTTTTTTTTTTTAAAGATATGACAAAACAAGCCGAATCCCGTTACCAAGCGGGAAAGGGGTCTCTGAGCATGTCAAATGTACTGGTGGGCCCAGGGACGAGCCAGTCAAAAGCTGCAATGTTTGATTTTTCCACTTCCAGGAAGATCCGGGTCTTCAGGAAAACAGAGGCAGACAGGGACGAAGAGGCCCTCACCCGATGTTCCCCACCCCGCGCTTTTCCAGAGTCTCGCTCCCGCAGTTCCACCCCCTCTACTCTCCTTGCTTGCCGACTATTATCTTCATTCCTGACTCATTTCTTTCACTCTCGTCAGTGGGTGGAACAAAAGAGCTCCGAAACCAAGATGGCTGTAGCTGGGGCAGCCAATGCACAATTAAATGTGTGTTTTGTGAAACTGGATTTTCATCGCAGACCTCACCGAGGCCTGAAGCTCAGAGCAGAAATCTGCAAGCTTACTTTGGGGTCTGTTTGCAAAGTATCATATCAACATCTAATGGCATTTCAGGGCTGTCTATGCTCAGAAACTGCCAGCGTTATCCTGAATTGATGATGCTATATTAGCACTCCCCCAATTCATTTTACACAAAGTAGAAATCTAATAAACTCATCTCAAAAATAGCCCTGATGTATTCAACTGCTAATGCCTCAGCAGCCCGATATATTTGTATACAACAGAATTCCAAATCCCGCGGAGAATTATAAGATGGGTTTATGCATTGCATGCTTCTCATAAAACCTTATTTGACCATTGGATTCCAGTTTACATTTTATTAGCAAAGCTCTCATTTTTCACCCCGAATGAGGAAGCAGAGGGGAGGAGAAGTACATTCCTGCAACTTTAATTCTGTGTCCAAATAACTTACAAGACGGACACGAAATGGACAAGACGATGACTGCCCCGAAGACAAGTACAAAAAATACTTAATTAGGATGCAATGCCGGTTATTTTAAGCCGTACAAAAGAGTTCTGTACATAATAGAGTGGCTGTTTCATGCAGCTCATATGATAAAATTCTCACCAGTCTTAAAATGACAGATGTAATATTACCTTTAATAAGTGTCTACCGATGCATGCAAATTGAATTAGATAGTGGGAGTACAAATTTGTCCGATAATTAAGATAAAATTTCATGTCAGCTTAAGCCCTGGTGTATATTAGTAACTCTGTATATTTCTTTTCTCTGTTCTCTACCAATTATTTTTCAGCGTGGCCTCTTGATTGCCGGAATAGTCAGGTTTAGGGGGTAAAAAACATGGACCCCCAAATATATTATTATAAATCGGAGCAAATCATGTCCGTGATTACCCCTCAGTTTATGCTAAGTTTTAAATACTAGGCACAATTCAAATAACTTTGAATGAATTCAGCTATGTATTAACTTAACGTTTCTGGGGTCTCATGAGGTGTTACTATGCCCTTAAGGCTAATGCTGAGCTCGTGCCATTTAGGGGAAATAAAAACACAGAATTTGGGAGTTAATAGCCTCAATGATTTAGAAAATCTGGGTTTTGAGCCGATTTGGCAGTGCTCTGACGCTGAGAATAAACTGGGTGCTCCATGTAGCATTCTGTTTGCAAAAATCTCAGAAGGCCAAGAGAATGCACACACGTAGACACACACACGCGGCCAATCCCCCTGTGTGTGCACATGCAAAACGCAGTGCCCACATACACACAGCTTAAAGGGTAAGTGCTCTGCGTGGCATTCAGCTCCAGTTTAATACCCTCCACTGCTGTGATCGCAGTCCCCCGAGGGAGGCAAATATCCCGAGCATTATTAAAAGTGGGATTATCCAATCTAATACTGAAGATTTGGGAACCAGCCAAGAGGAGTCATAAGCAGGAGTGTGAAACAAAGAAGACTTCTCGGGGCCCAGACCACCGGGTCTGCTCCCCTAAGCTTGCGCCTGGCTGCGTGTGACTGACAGCACCTGACAGGTGACTCTCACTTGCCCGAACAATGAATGAACAATGAATGCCCTCAGACGCGGGCCGGGGAACGACAATCCTTGGAGGGTTTACTAGGACGCTCATTTCTTCCTTTCTGGAATGGAAAGCGAGGCTCAAGGTGATCAGACGACACACTAGCATCCAGATGCTTTCCTTGTGGCTCCAAAGGCAGCTCTTTAAGAAACCACGTCGATGTCCAGGCTGGGTTCTGCCACTTATTAGTCATGTCTATTGCCAAGGCAAGATCCAGCTTCGAGGGCCTGAGACATGAGACGGTGGCAGACTGCCCACTGAGGGATGGCCGTCTCTCTGGAGCTGCTCCCTAGGCTACCACCGAGAAGAACGCATCACTTGCTGGCCCTACACCCGTCATGATACTCTGCCTGGTGCTTATAGGCATTTGGATTTGCAAGCCCTTTATACGTGGCCATCATTCCTTCCTCCACCCTGAGATGTATTTTTGTCTTCTGCTAATCTTTAATCATTTAGAAACTTTTCATCCTGCAGCCTGCTCCCCCACCCCCAAAAGACCTCATTCTCATAACCCTTCTCAGCCTAGTTATGAAATTTCTCACAAAAGGTATTTTTGGCACGTCCCTGTGCGCAGCGAGGGCTAATGACTCACCGTCACTATACATTCTCCCCTTTTTCTTTAGTAACAAAAGTCTGGAATTTTACCGGACAGCCACGTATGAAGTCAACAGACTACGTTTCTCAGCCTCCCTTTTGCATCGTAATGTGGCCACGTGACTAAGTTGTGACCAATCAGATGTAAACAGAGTGCTGTGTGGTACTTTCTGGATGGCTCCTTCCGGGGAGGGGAGGTCCTCATGTGACCCCTCCCCCTGTTGGAAGCCTTACACATAAAACGGCTGGAGTCCTTGTGGCCATTTAAGATTATGAGGTGATTTTCAAATTTAAATTGCTTCCACTTCTGGTCCTGGCACCTACTAGTACCAGGTGCTAGATTAACCCAGTACCAGTACGAGATTAGCAGACTAATGTTCCTACTGAGAACAACTGGACAAGCTGAGTTAGTTTTTTATCTTTATTGTTTAACAAAATATCGACTTAAAGGTCTCAGGAGCTATCAAGGTGGTAGGGATTCCACAGACCAAACGGCAGGAGCGGAGGGGGTGTTATGTCCTCTTCCATCAGTCAGAGGGTCTAAGGACAGAGATACTGGGGTTCCAAAGCCTTCCCCTGTGCTCCCCAGTTGTCTATGGCCTCTCTGCTGGATTCTTCCCAAGGTCAAGAGTGGGAGGCACAAAGGCACCATCCTTAAGCAGGTGATCTGGTCTCCCTGAGAAAGGCCATGGGAGCTGGGACAAGCTTAGTAAACTCTACTACCTCTTGCACAAAGGGTGTAGAGCCCACTGAGGAACCTTGTCTTCTATCCCCTGCAAGGCTTACCCACCACACTCATACAGGTACGTGTTATGAGATTCTTAGAGAAGGGGAGTCAAGTGAGCTCCAAATTCACTGCCTCTTTCCCCACTGGGGCTTCATCAATTCCAGTGTGATGGTCTGGGGCTGAAAAGCAGCAGGAAGCATTGGCTGAGACCCTGGAAGCTGAAGAGAGCTGCCAGCAGTCTCACCAAACTAAGGGCTGTGGTCAAAAATTAGAGTCCAGGGCGCCTGGGTGGCGCAGTCGGTTGAGCGTCCGACTTCAGCCAGGTCACGATCTCGCGGTCCGGGAGTTCGAGCCCCGCGTCGGGCTCTGGGCTGATGGCTCGGAGCCTGGAGGCTGTTTCCGATTCTGTGTCTCCCTCTCTCTCTGCCCCTCCCCCGTTCATGCTCTGTCTCTCTCTGTCCCAAAAATAAATAAACATTGAAAAAAATAATAATAATAATTAGAGTCCAGGCCCATCAAGCAGGAGAGGCCATGATAAACACCCAGGCTTCAACTGGGACCCTATGGTGTTCTATCCAGAAGTGGAGTGACAGGTTAATCCTATAAAAATGGATTTGAATCAACGCCTTTGAATCAGCTCAGTCCTAGTTAGAACAAGATAAACTACTCCTACCCTACCTGCCTGCCAGAAATAAAAGCAAAACCTCTTTGGAGGAAGAGATCATATCTGACACGAAATAACAATTTACCACAATAACAATTACCCAAAATACCAAAATAGCAATTTACCACAAGACAAGGGCAATGTAACTAAAACCAAGAGAAAATACAGTCAATAGAAATGGACCTGTAAGTGAAACAGATATTTGCATTGGACAAGAACGTTAACATCAATGTGCTCAATATGTTAACAAATGAGATAACAAGGTGGGAAGTTTCCAAGGAGGGGCTGGAAAACGTAAGGAAGTTGATTGAAATTCTGGAACTGAAAAATAAAGTCACTGAAATTCAGAACTCTGCAGAAGGTTTTGAGAGCAGGTCACATATAACTGTAAGCGAAGTTGCGGACCAGAGTGTTGATCAAGAGGATTCATTCAGACAGATGCTCCTGAGGGAAAAGGTGTGGAAAGTAGAGAAAAGGGCATCCCAAAGCCGCAGGGTGTGGTCGACATGTCTATATACGTGTATCCAGTGTCCCAGAAAGAGCAGGAAGAAAGAACAAAGCAGAAGAGATGTCCGGAGAGACAACTCCAAGAATGGAAGCAACACACAGAGGACAGCAGACAAAGGTGCCATCATGTCGTTTCTGGCCTGCCTACTTCCAGATTTCTTTTTCATGGGAGAGAAATGATCCTCATCTTGACTTGGCCACTATTTTTCAGGCCCTCATCGTTCATACATGTTAACAGAAACACCCCTTTTTGGTAATAGAGATCAATCAGCGCAAATGTGGGTGTCCTCTCCTATGCTATATATTTTTTACATGTAGGAATAGGAAGAAATAAAACAGGAAGAAAGCCCCTATGCTGTGTGGCTCTGAATGAAAAAAGAATGAGACCTATTTGCAGGTAGGAGCTAGAGGGAAACATGTTTCTATTCAATGTAAGTTCTACATTCTTTAATCCAACAAATGTTTTTGAGCAACTACTCTGAATCAGGCACTGTCCTGGATATTAACAATGGATAGTCAGATAAGACAGCTTAAAGACCGGTGGGGGCAAGAGTGACAGAGTCTAAATTAAGCATCACAAAATCAAATGTATATGGGCACCTGACAGGTCAGGTCAGGTTCAAGTGAGTGAAGTAGGCTGGGAATTGGTGGGTATGGGGTGATCTGGAGAACACAGACACCCCCTAAAGGACACAGCCTCTGCTCAGCTCCCCTGCTTGATGCCATTGGGAAGGCAGTCCCAGTGTGGCCAGATCCTCTGCTTTTTCCAAAAAAGCTGGAAATCCAGATATTAATGTGGAAGGTCCAAATGCATAAAACATTATGCAGGAAAGGGAAAGAATTGACCCAAGGGCGGCCGTTTTGCTTTCCCTCGTATAATGGGTTGAATAGCGGCACCAAAAATTATGTCCATGGCCTGACCCTTAGAACCTGGGAATGTTACCTTATTTAGAGAAAGGGTCATTGCAAACGTGTTAAGTAAAGGATTTATAGGTGAGATCATTCTGGATTATCCTGGTGGGCCCTAAATCCAATGACCAGTGTCTTTATAAGAGACAAAAGAGAAAAGAGAAAAGAGAAAATACAGAAGTAGAGTTTGGAGTGATGCAGCCAGGGAAGAGCAGAGAGGTGCCTGGGTGGCTCAGTCAGTTAAGTGGCCGATTCTTGATTTCGGCTCAGGTCATTATCTCACGGTTTATGAGTTTAAGCCCCGCATTGGGCTCCACACTGACAGCAGGAGCCTACTTGGAATTCTCTCTCTCTCTCTTTTTCTCTGTGTGTGTCTCTCTCTCTTAAAAAATAAAAAAATAAACAAACAAACAAAAAGGAAGACCAGAAACACCAACAGCCACAAGAAGCTGGAAGAGGCAGGGAAGGGCTCTCCTTTTTAGTCTTTCAAAGGCTAAAAGAGGCTTTCCAAGAGCACAGCCTGGCCAAGACACCTTGATTGCAGGCCTCAAGTGCCCAGAACTGTGAGAGAGTGAATCTCTGTTGCCGTAAGCCACGCAGTTTGTGATAATGTGTTACAGAAACCTGGGAAACTAATCTGCTGTGTCCAGGCGCATGGTCAAGGTAAGCCAAGGTGCTCCAGGAGCACTAGGGAGGATCTCCAACCCTCTACACAGAGCCTAGAGGGAGCAGAGTCGAGGGCGAATTTCTCAGGGAATTGACACCTGAGTGAGACAGCAATTACTGGGTGTGGTTTGTTTGAGGGGAGAGGAGGTTCAGCACTTCTAGGTAGACATAACAAATCGAGTTGTTCAACAGTGAAGGTTATTTCAAGAGGTAGTGAGCTCCCTGTCAAGCAAGTGTTGAAGTGCGCACACTGCACAATGGCTTGTTGGAGATTATAAAAGGGAATGCAGTTCCAAGACGAGGATTATACTCACTACTAGACAAATTTGAAATGCCTTCTGAACTTAAGATTATAATGACCGCTGTCTTTTTCCATCTTATTATATATCTCCCTGTGCTGGCAGGGCTGACTGCCAGTGATAGGCTTGTCGGTTGCAATGATTCCAGAACACTGGGCTGAGTTTCAAGGGGCCAGATCCCTGCTGCTCCCCATCCCTCCCTCCCATGATGTGGGATGCTGCACCTGCCAGAAATAAATGGCCAAACACCCTCAACCTGGGAGTTCGACTCCATCTCCTGACCAGTAAAACTCAAATTGGTCCCCCTTCTTAAAGAGCTTTAGGTTGAATTGGGGCCATACCATTGGGTGACAAGAAGATCCCATTTGCGAACCAGACATCTCAGGGACCAGAAATGATTGTGTCTCAGTTTGAGAAAGACTAATGGTAAATGAAGAGGAAAACATTGGCAAAACACATTCTAGGGGCTGTTTTGGGTTAGACTCCTCGTTCAAGTTGACAGAACTAGTAAATGGAGGTGACAGGTGACAGGGCAGAGACCCTTTCAGAGCTGTGCTCTCTCTCTCTACTTGCACTGTTCATTTCTCAATCTTGGGGATGTGCACTCTGGGATAGGGAGAGATATGCCGGAGGAAACCCAAAGTTACAGACTCAACATGCCATGTCTTCCCAGACCGAAAGTTCCCAAACTTTTTCGTCTTAGAACCACATTATGTAACTCTTCAATTATTGACGCTGCCAAAGATCTTTTGTTTATGTGAGTTATATCTATCAATATTTACTCTATTAGAAATAAAAACATAAAATCTGGAACACAAGAATACAGAAGCATACATTCCAATATCCATAAGAACAGTGACATCATGACATGGCATGCAGCTTCTGGAAAACTCAAGTATATGTTCATGAGAGAATGAGCACATATTAATATTACAGTGTATTAATATGGTTATGAAAATAGTTTTTACCTGAATTAGTCTTGGAGACTCCTAGAACTCCCTAGACTACCCTTTGAGAACCACTATCCTAAGCCTTAACTTTCTCAAATATTTAGGGGAAAACACGTTTTTAAAGTGTGTAGGAAAGGGGCGCCTGGGTGGCGCAGTCGGTTAAGCATCCGACTTCAGTCAGGTCACGATCTCGCGGTCCGTGAGTTCGAGCCCCGCGTCAGGCTCTGGGCTGATGGCTCGGAGCCTGGAGCCTGTTTCCGATTCTGTGTCTCCCTCTCCCTCTGCCTCTCCCCCGTTCATGCTCTGTCTCTCTCTGTCCCAAAAATAAATAAACGTTGAAAAAAAAAATTAAAAAAAAAAAATAAAGTGTGTAGGAAAAGGATAGATTACTCAATAAATGATATAAGGACAGCTGGCTTTCCATTTGGGAAAAACAAAGTTAATTCTGATTTCACTCTATTAAAAACAATCTGTAGGGGTTGTAGATATAAACACAAAACTCTGAAAGTATCGAATGACCAGAGAGCTGACGGTATCCTAGAGTTCTGGGGTGAGAAAGGCTTTTATTTAAAACACACACACACACACACACACACACACACACACACACCCCTCAAAAATCATAAAAGGAAAAGAAGTGATGATTTGGCCAGACAAAAGTTAAAACTTCTGCATGGCCGACACCACTAAATATTTGAACATATTTAATAGGCAAAGGTCAGTTTCTCTAATATATAAAAATGTTCTATAAGAAAAAAACAAAAAATCCAGTAAAACAAGTGGCAAAAAACATGAGCAGAAAATTCAAACAAGAAATGTTCACAGACAATAAATCCAGGAAAAATGAACTCATCCCAAATAGTACCTTAATGCAACTTAAGCCAATGATGATGGTGCACTTTGTATCTACTAAATAGTCAAAAAATGTAATTTTAATTGAAAATGTGTAATACTGGTGAGTGTGCGGGGAGATGGGCACTTTCCCATTTACCAGTAAAAGTATAAATTAGAACACTTTTTGCCTGGCAGTTTGCTGTATCTACTACACATTTAAATATAAACGAGGCCTTTCATCCCTTTTGAGTTTATTTTTGTGTATGGTGTAAGAAAGTGGTCCAGGTTCATTTTTCTGCTTGTTGCTGTCCAGTTTTCCATTAGTTGGCCATGCGTTTGTGCATCCATTTCTGGTTCTCTATTCTGTTCCATTGAACTGAGTGTCTGTTTTTGTGCCAGTGCCATACTGTCTTGATGACTACAATACAGCTTTGTAATACAGCTTGAAGTCCGGGATTGTGATGCCTGCAGCCCTGGGTTTCTTTTTCAGCATTGCTTTGGCTATTCGGGGTCTTTGCACTCGTATGTGGAATTTAAGATAAAAACAGATGGACGTAAGGGAAGGGAAGCAAAAATAATATTAACAGGGAGGGGGACAAAACATAAGAGACTCTTTTTTTTTTTTAATTTTTTTTTCAACGTTTATTTATTTTTGGGACAGAGAGAGACAGAGCATGAACGGGCGAGGGGCAGAGAGAGAGGGAGACACAGAATCGGAAACAGGCTCCAGGCTCTGAGCCATCAGCCCAGAGCCCGACGCGGGGCTCGAACTCCCGGACCGCGAGATCGTGACCTGGCTGAAGTCGGACGCTTAACCGACTGCGCCACCCAGGCGCTCCAAGAGACTCTTAAATACAGAGAACAAACTGAGGGTTGCCGGAGGGGTTGTGGGTGGGGTGACGGGCTAAATGGGCAAGGGGCATTAAGACAGACGCTTGGCGGGATGATCTCCGGGTGTTATATGTAAGGGATGAATCACTGGGTTCTGCTCCTGAAATCACTGTTGCATTATATGCTAACTAACTTGGATGTAATTTTTTAAAAAATAAGTAATATAAAAATGAATTAATTCATTAATTAATATGCATAAGCACCAACAGTATTTAACGTAAGAATCTGTTCTAGAGAAAGTTCAATAAAATAATGAGGATATGCGTACAAAGGATGTTTCCTACAGTGTTGTCTAAAATGACAAGAAGTTGATACGAAATTGGCCATGTTGTAAATGTCCACAAATAAAGTAATAGATAAATACATGGTAGTATATTAATTCGGTGGAAAACGATGTGGAACAAGAGAAAGGGTGACCTCCCTGTGCTGATACAGAAAAATGCCTATCATAAAAGGTTAACCTTGAAAGCAATTTGAAGAGTGACACGTATGGCATCCTCCCATTTTGTTTCATTTTTATTTGAACTACAGTCAGTCAGCATACAATGTAATATTAATTTCGGGTATATAATATAGTGATTCAATACTTCCATACAATACCCAGTGCCCATCGCATCAAATGCACTTCTTTGATCCCCAATTGCGTATTTCACCACCACCACCCCCCTGGTAACCACCAGTTTGTTCTCTACAGTTAAGGGTCTGTGCCTTGGTTTGCCTTTCTCTCTTTTTTTCCCTTTGCTCATTTGTTTTGCTTCTTAAATTACACATACGAGTGAAATCATAGGGTATTTGTCTTTCTCTGACTGACTTATTTCGCTTAGCATCGTACACTCTAGCTCCATCCACGTTGTTGCAAATGGCCAGGTTGCATTCTTTTTCATCTCCAAGTAGTATTCCACTATACATGTTGTGTATATATATTGTGTATATTCCATTGTATACCACATGTGTACCAACTCTTCATTATCCATCCATCAGTCGGTAGACATTGGGCTCTTTCCAGAATTTGGCTATTGTTGATAGTACTGCTGTAAATATAGGGGTGCATGTGTCCCGTTGAATCAGCATTTTTGTATTGTTTGGGTAAATACCTAGTAGCGCAAGTGCTGGATCATAGGATGGGTCTAATTTTAACTTTTTTCTTTTTTCTTTTTTTATTTCAAAAAAAATTTTTTTTTAACGTTTATTTATTTTTGGGACAGAGAGAGACAGAGCATGAACGGGGGAGGGGCAGAGAGAGAGGGAGACACAGAATCGGAAGCAGGCTCCAGGCTCTGAGCCATCAGCCCAGAGCCTGACGCGGGGCTCGAACTCACGGACCGCAAGATCGTGACCTGAGCTGAAGTCGGACACTTAACCAACTGAGCCACCCAGGCGCCCCTAATTTTAACTTTTTAAGGAAACTCAGTACTGTTTTCTATTGCTGGCTACACCAGCATTGTCCCTTTTTTTTTTTGTACAGAAAATAAATATATAAATAAATGAATGTGCAGAAGCATAGGAAGTGGTTGAGAAAGGGACATAACAATTATCAGTTGTTATTACTAAGAAGGGGAATGAGGCCTGAGAAGAAATTTCATTTTATTATTTTATTTCTTGATGCAAGTAACTTAAAAAATATGGAATTATGGAAGATTTTTTAAGTACATTTCGAGGCAAAATTAAAGTTAATTTTTTTCCTTCTTTTTTTCTTTACTTAAAAAGTGCAGTTGGCGCACCGTGTTATACAGTTTCAGGTGCACAACGGACGGATTCAACAATTCTATATATTACTCTATGCTCGGCATGATCAGTGTAGGCACCATAGGTCACCACGCAAAGTTGTCACAATGTTGTTGACTCTGTTCCTTATGCTGTACTTTTCATCCTAGAGTTAATTTTTAATAATAAAAATTCAATATCTCAAAAAACAATGGCTTTGGTCTCCTCCTGGGGCTCATTCTCGCCAGTGAAAGCCAGTAGAAAAGACTGAGGTGCTTCTGCCCGGACCAGGCCAACTCACCAGATGACCCAAGGGCAAGGAGGGTCTTGAATTCCAACAGGTGGCTAAGGATGCCTGTGACTCTGGGCTGATGAGCAGCGTGGTGCAATCAGAGTACCTCATCCTGGTTCTTTCCTCTGCTGGTACCTACCCCGCGTCCACTCCAAAGCTATCAAGCTTTCCATGCTCTGAACACCTTCACGCCATTTGCCCATTCCTTGACAGGGCTAGGCAGCCAGTGGGGAAGCTATTCTATGGCGGCCCATGGTAGGAGGTGAGCATTGTGCCAGGTGACAATTCCCACTGTCCCCACCAAGCGTCTCATGTTTGAGCTCTCTTCCTCCGTCCTTTCAGGAAAACCACTTCTCTTCCTCTTCTTCCCGCCCCGCACCCCCCACGCCCCGCCCTCTCTGCACCTCCGTTTTCGGGATTTGAGAGCTGGAAGGAGGCTGAGAGTTCTGATAATTTAACACTCTCTGTTTACAGAAGTGGGACAGAGGCCAAATATGGCCGTTCCTTGGTCAAGCCTTTACAGAGCATCATGGACGTGGGGTAGGGACAGGGGGCCTGAGCTGCGAGCTGTAGCGAAGAGGAGTATGTCATGCTCCCTCTGTCTTCTCAGAGCAGGGTGAGTGAGGGAGCAGGACTGTGAGGGCCAGGCCCAGGAGGTAGCCAGGTGGGGTCAGTTGTTCCAGAAGGAAAGTTCTGAGGATTTAGGGCTGAAACCACGCTGCTGAAAAAGACGGTGAGGGAGGGTACTGTGACTCTTTAGTACCTCCGAGAAAGGGTTTTATTTCCCTTTCTTTTTTTTCTTTTTCTTTTTTTAAGTTTATGTAATTATTTTGAGGGAGGCAGAGACAGCATGAGTGGGGGAGGGGCAGAGAGAGAAGGAGACAGAGAAGCCCAAGCAGGCTCTGCACTGTCAGCATGGAGCCAGATGTGGGGCTTGAACTCACGACACGGTGAGATCATGTCCTGGGCCGAAACCTAGAGTCAGACGGAGCCCCCCGGGCGCCCCTTATTTCCTTTTCTTTAAGGAAAAGCGGATGTTCTCTGCGCTGCAGGGTTCCCGGGAGAGGTCCCCAAAGTAAGAGCACGGTTGGCTGAACAAATCAGTGCCACCATCTGTGTCATCTCATCTCACGGTCACCAGCCCTAACTGCTCCCGGAGGACAGTCAGGGGCCTGCCTCCTCCTGGTGGCCTCCGGAGCACAAAGGAGGTGCTGGGCCGGCAGGTGGTGGACAAGTGCTTGTCAGCAGGGAGGTCCTGCCCCTCAACGGGGAAGGAAGCGAGAACCAGCCCTGTGGTCTGGATCTGCTGCGTTCGGTTGAAGCCTCAGTCTTCCCGTTTGTCAGTGGGAGGCTTGGGCAGATGATCCCAAGGCCTCCTGTTCTAACGACCCGAGGCTCTGCCCAGAGCAGGGCGGAGTGTGGAGGAGGAGGGAGAGGTGAGGCGTGAGCCCCAGCACCCGGCTCTCCCACACGTTCCTGCCTCGCTGAGCCAGGGGTCCAAGTGACATCTCACCGCACCGGTGGCTGACTTGACTGTCCAGAGCCCACCCTTCTATCCTTTTCCGCATCTCCCTTAGGGACAGGGGAGATGACCCATCTTTCTCAAAACCCCCGTTGGGGTCAGCCTGTCCAGCGTCAAGGCTGCTTCTGTCTTGTGAGCCCTGAACGGAGGTCTTTGCACAGAGTAACAGGGACATGTCTGCTCACAGCCTGGTCTTAGAGTCTTCTCTTGAGTGCTTTTGTTCCCCGGGCAAACAGGACCAGCCATCATCTCTGCAGCTATCAGGCACTGAGACTGAGACTGGGCTCGGGGCACCATGGCCCTTCTGTTTCAGGGCACCTTGCTCCCTGTCTCTGACAGCCACCCGACCCAGAGCCTCCGACCAGCATGTCCTGAGAAATGAGGACACGCCAAGGGAGGTTCATAAGATCTGGCATGTGATTTTAGGTATTATACCCCAAAAAGGCAGGTAAAAACCACTGAAGGCCACCAAGAATGAGAGCAGCCCCCTTTGGAATGCTCTTTCAGTCTTTCTGATAAGCTCAAGGAGGGTCCCTATTTGTGCTGGTCTTTTCTTCCTCCCTAACGCAGGCTAAAGTTCCTTTTTAACAACGTGACAGTAAGCTCTGGGCTCAGAGCTTTCATCAGGAAATGTTCAATATTAATGTTTGTTTTTTACTATCTATACTTTTATAGTTACCCTCTCTTTGAGGTGAACGAGACTGGTTTTCCATTTAACAGCAGTGTGCGAAGTTTAAAATTTTCATTTTAAATGAATTTACATAGGGCAAGAAAAGAAAGTTGATTTAAGTAAAGATTCCAGATGGCGTTTGAATGGGGCCAGAGTTTGAGAAAACCCAACACAGAGAGGACAGGAGCTCGCCAAAGGCAATAATCCTTGCCTTCAGCGGTTGGACCAAAATGGCCCTCCAGGTATTCATTTTATCTTGGCCCTCATTCCCTTGCCCTGGCCTTCCAGTTTCCTAGTTCCATCTTTCAGGCATCGATATTTGTGTTGGGCCTCCTGCCCTGCTTGGGTGGTCTCTGGCTTACCAATCCCATCAACCTTCTGCAAGAGGCACTTAAGAATGGCGGCCCATGCCACCAGATTCAGCTCCAAAGGATGAATACCTGCCATTCTCCATCTCCCCCAGTCTCTTCACCAGGGCGGACCACCACCCTGGAAAGCAGAGAAGTTACTCTTGATGGAACCAGCTTCCCAATGTGTATGGCAGACCCATCCAACTGACAGAACTGAGGCTCTTCACCGAGGGAATCACGTGGGGTCCGTTCCGTCCCTTAGCAATTGCATTTGGATTATGCCTTATGTTATCTGTATACTTTATTATGTAAATTGCACTAAATGTTATACACATGGTGTGAAGACGCTGGGATAAATGCGACAAAATTCTGACTCAAAAATTTAGCGGTTGCTGACGCTCAGGATCAGAGTTACTGTATTCTCAGACCGCACCTTCCCCTTCCTGGCACCCAGGCTTTGTCTCTTTGTTCCCGCTATCTGTTTTGTTCAGAGCGCTATATGAGCAATCTATCCCACCAGGGAGGTGACTGAGATAAACGAAGGTGCTCAATTAATATTAGTTGAATAAATGATGAATCCCATGCAAGGTTGCTGTCATCACTGTGGTTTTCTGCTTTTGCAGAAGATGTAAGTTCCGGTGGTTATCTGGGTCAGCGAAGAAGGCTGACCAGACCCAGTTAGATCTTTGGGGTTTAATTTCAGCTTGATCAAATAATTCCACAAGGAAACAGTATAAATTTGAAAGCTTGAGCTTCAAGCCCCAAAAGAAATCACTTCTTTATTACATGGCTAGTTATTAACATTTTCTTTCCGTGTGCAGTTTGCCCACATAAGCAAAATTATCATTTGCACTGTTTTTCAAGAAAGAAAAAAAAAGTAATATAAGGTACTCAAATTCATAACCATATTCAAGTTGAAGTAAATTAAACTGGATATGCAGATCGAAGTCTACTTGAGTTTAATTATGTGTATATACATTTTTGCTCCTGCAAATGTATATATTTTCATGCTGTGCTACCTGCTCTTTGTTCCAAAAGATATCGCGAACATCTTTCTGAAGCTATCAAACTAATAACCCACCATTGAAGTTTCAGGTTATTTTCACTTTTATAATAAATAATACGCGTTAAAGATTCTTCTTCCCTACTATGGGACAATTAGGTTCTTTGCAATTTTAAAAAACGTTTTAAGCAGCACTTCATGAAAAATCTGTTAAGAACATATTTACATATTTAACTGTTTCTTAGGATAAAGTTTTAGTGGTTGGGTTGCTCATCAAAGAAAAAACAGTACTTTTTAACAATTTTGATGCCTTGTCAAATTACTTTTCGGGAACACCCCAACAATTTTTATACCCATCCACAAAATATGAATGTGCCTAATTCCTCCCATACTTACTAGCACGGTGTATTATTTAAACATGTTTCTAATTTGATACAGGAAAGTGGTGTTTTTCTTTTTTTTTATTATTTCAAATTCATTTTCTTAATTACTCGTATGGTCTTTATATCTATTGCTTATTCATTTTCCTTTTTAAGTAAGTACTGTATGCTATTTGCACTTTGGCTTACTTTTGTTTTCTATTGGGGTAGCCACTCTTTATATACCCTTTGTCCACTTCATACATTTTATTTATTTATTTATTTATTTATTTATTTTTCAACGTTTATTTATTTTTGGGACAGAGAGAGACAGAGCATGAACGGGGGAGGGGCAGAGAGAGAGGGAGACACAGAATCGGAAACAGGCTCCAGGCTCTGAGCCATCAGCCCATCAGCCCATCAGCCATCAGCCCCTGACGCGGGGCTAGAACTCACGGACCGCGAGATCGTGACCTGGCTGAAGTCGGACGCTCAACCGACTGCGCCACCCAGGCGCCCCTCGTGGTTTGTTTTTAATCTTAATTTTTTGCCATGTTTACATAATTACTATGTAATTAAATCTTACACTTGTATAGCTTTATGTTTCTGGTTTAGGTGTCCTATTTAGAAAGGCCTTCCCTCTCCTAAAAGTATATAAATTTTTACCTGAAAGTGCCTTCATTACTTTTGTGGCTTTATATTTTATGTTTATATATATATATATATATATATATATATATATATATTTAACATTTATTTATTTTTGAGACTGAGAGAGAGAGAGAGCACGAACAGGGGAGGGCCAGAGAAAGAGGGAGATACAGAATCTGAAACAGGCTCCAGGCTCTGAGCTGTCAGCACAGAGCCTGATGCGGGGCTCAAACCCACAGACCGCGAGATCATGACCTGAGCCGAAGTCGGCCGCTTAACCGACTGAGCCACCCAGGTGCCCCTTTATGTTTATATTTTAAGGAAGTTAAGTTTTCATAAAGTATACATTAGCAATGTAATCATTTCTCCAAACTGTTAACCCAAGTTTTATAATATCAAATATCAAATAATTAACTTTTTCTCTATTATTTGAAGTATCGTCTTATTATGTACTAAATTCTTATACTTGTATTTATTTCTGGACTTTCTTTTTTCATGATCTCCCACATCTATTCTGATGCTGTTGCCACACTGTTTTGATTACTACAGGTTTGTAATACCTTTTAGAATCTTATAGAAGAAGGAATCTTCTCTCACTCTTTATAGAATTTTCCTGCATAGTTTTACTTGTTCATTCTTCCATATAAACTACAGAATCACTTTATGAAGTTCATGTGCACCCACGGACATATGCCATTAAAATTAATACGGCATTGCTTTAAATCTGTAGGTTAACTTGGAGCAAACTGCCATCTTAACAACACTGATGCCTGCCAACCAAGGACTTGGTAAGGCTGTTTATTCAGGTGTTTTGTAAACAACTTTCAGCATCATTTCAGATTATATTATCTAAAATGACTCACGGGATGCTGAAAACCTGCCAACGATTCACAGCTTAAGAGTCCTATTCTTGCTTCTGTGCCCAGATCACTTTCTTAAAATGAGTACTTGTGGCATGTGGGTGGCTCAGTATGTGGAGCGTCAAACTCTTGATTTCGGCTCAGGTCATGAGCCCAGGGGAGCAGGACCCAGCACGTCGCTGGGCTCAGCATGGAGTCTGCTTGTGATTCTCTCTCTCTCTTCCTCTGCCCCTCTCTCTCCCGCTCGCTTGCACTCTCGATAAATAAATAAATAAATAAATAAATAAATAAGTGCTTGAAGTTCAAATACTAGAAGTGACTTGAGTACAAAGCCGATTTGGGTGTTTACCCTAAAAAACAAACAAACAAAAACAAACAAAAAAAACCCCAAAAAACCTAAGAGCACTAACCTTGCCAAATATCACAGGAAAAGCCATTTTTCTTTTGGGGGGGGGAAGGGGTACCACATTTATAGAAAAATATGCTGGTATTAATTCTTTACCTTGTCCCCTCATCTACATTTCGCCTGCCATCCAAAAAAGTCGTCTGCGGTCACATTAGGTGGTGATGGACAAGGACCAAAGTGACAGCATTCCAAATGAGAATTCTCAGTAATTCTCTGACAAGCCCCCAGCTGCCTGTCCCCATCCAAACCAGGATGTGCCACTAGGCACTCTATAATGTCATGTAATGTGTCCCTGCAGCCGCCGGAATGAGGAAAATGTATGATGAGGACACAAGACTCCTTGCTTTTGCCCAACTCCGCTGCGAGTTTCTCAAATTTGAGGGAGAGGAAGAGGTGACTGCTCTCTGAATTAATCCCCGCGGCTGTTCAGGGCGCTAAATGACTATTTAATTTCTGACCAGATACAGGAACCAGGCCGTACCCCCAATTGAGGGCACGCCGACGAAATGGCCAAGTGTGATCCTTAATTTGTCAATAATGATTTTAGGCCGTGACCCTTAATAGGACCCTGTCACTGGTGGGGTGATTTATGCCTCCTGCGATGACATCAGTACCAATACTGCTGATAAAAGAACACTTATATTGGAGCAAACAGGATGATGAATGGAATCCGGGTCTCCTTAGTCATCTCATTACTCCCTCCCCTTCACCACGGAGCTAATGTAGCGAGTCATGGCGCGCCTGGGGAGCAGTTTGGAGGCTGAATTTAATAGCGAAAGTACGGGAAATGTACTGTAGCCCTGGGTCAGGGGTGGTCGAGGGTCCGTTTTAAGTCCGTGTCTACAGGAAGCGGCGATTGTGCCGAAAATCTCTGCATTTCTGTGCCACCCAAGCTGCACCATGCCCACGTCTCACTGGATGGCAGAGTTTCCTGCTCAGGTTCAAAATGCGACTCTAAAATCACAGTGGCTCCTGCCTTCAAGACCATGAGAGGCTTCCCCTGGAATACGAGCCCTCCCCCCACATCCCCTCTGGCAGACACAGCTGATCCTTCCCCTCCCAACATGTGGAAGGGCAGCGTGGAGGGGACTCCGGCGCTGGCTGGCTGTGTGACCTTGGGCAAGTCACTTGGCCTCCCTCGGGCCTTAATAGCTCTGTGTTTTGGAAAAGGGAGGGTCTAGCTGTGTTTCCAAGTTTTCTCCTTACTTCAAACCTTAACGCCTTTTGAGGAGTCCATGCTCTGAAGGCAAGAACACAACCGATTAACCCAATCTTCCCCTCAAAATACCAGTTCTGGGTAATATCAATGACAGAGGGGCTTTGCACGTAATAAGGAGGGGAAATACATCCCCGGGGGGCTATTCAAAAGATGTGTGTGTCACCCATAATTTGGCCAGCCCTTGAGTGCAGTGGCTCTGCTGTACAGAGGGGAGTAGATGCAGTTTTATTAGTGCAATTTTATTGCCCTCACCAGCTGCACTCTTTTCTCTATAAAAGGTAATTACTTCCAATAGTAACAAGCTAATTGATTGCTAATTAAATCAATTGGCACACTAACCGCTGTCAGAAAGTGACAGATTAGAGGGTCATGTGATGGCGTGTTAGTAATGAAAAGTGGACATGGTCTGAGGGTGATTGACACATGAGATGAAAAGCGATTTGGGATCTCCGAGGTGGTCAGAGAGAGGGCAGGGAGAACATGATTGATTCAATGGTGACTGTCAGAGAGGAAATGAGAATTGAATGGAATTCAGTGTCTGCCGAACCCTCACCACATGATGCTCCAGGTTTTTCACATGTAAATAAGGGAGATGGGGACTTCTTGCAAATGAAATGCCAAAATAGAAAGGACAGGAGGGAGGGGGTGCCGAAAGTAAGGGCGTGGAAGCCTTCAAGAAGAGAGTTTTTTTCATTTAGAAACTCGCAAATATATAATAAGAATAATAAATATTGTTCATGGCTGGCCCGCGAATGTCCGCAATCCGGCTGCGTGCGTGCTTATCATCTTTGAATGCCTTTTAGAAGGAGCTTGTCTGTTGCCATTATCAAAGGAGGAAAGTATTTATTGTCAGCCTTTGCGATACATCATAGCCTGATGAGGACAATGGAGTAGATGTAAATTTGGGGTACAGGGAACGTGCAAAAGCTCTCTGCGGCAGTGTTCTAAATACATTCCAAAGTAAGTGACACAGTTCTTACCGTCCATTGCCTTGTCTGCAGCCCACTCCGAATCCTGAATTCACTCTGGAAGTTCTCAGCAGCCCTTACGTATAGATGGAGCGAGAAAATGCCCCCAGTGCAGTGTGGTCTGAGGTCAGTGGAAATTCCCTATCTCTATCCCCTAAAACCTCCCACACCCTATTGAAGGCTGAAATTCTATCATGAGCCCCTTATCACTTTGGCTTTTGAAGGTTCCTGAGGCCCCTCAGGGAAGAATGGCGAGGTGAAGACCTGGGGAGTAGATCCGACTGTACTTACCGGCTGTGGGTCCAGCCTAACTTCCCCGACCCTGTTGGCCCATCAGTGAAATGGACGGAATACTGCTCGCATCCCACAGCCGTGGCGAAAACTAAGATAGCTTCTGCAGAATACCCAGGGCACAAAGAGTGCTTGAGAAATGGGGAGTCACAGCATTAACGCTAACAGTAGTTACATCATGAAGCCTCAACATAGACCCTGGACCCTGGAGCAAGCTAGTCTGGAGGAAAGATCAGATTCTGGAGTCAGAAAGAGGTGAGGTGAACAGCAATTCTGACACTCTTCCCCGCCTTTGAGAAATTTACCTAATGTCTGACATCTTTAGTGTTGTGATTTGTAAATAGAATAAGAATACCTATCTTATGTTTGGGGCTATTTGGGATTAGATCATTTAATGCATGTGGAGTTTCTAACAGAGATGCTCGTACGTGTTAGTTCCTTTTCCTACACACTAAGACTTTTTATTTTTATTATTAGTTTTTAATGTTTATTTCCTTTTAAGAGAGAGAGAGAGGGGCGCCTGGGTGGTGCAGTCAGTTAAGCGTCCGACTTCAGTCAGGTCACGATCTCGCGGTCCGTGAGTTCGAGCCCCGCGTCAGGCTCTGGGCTGATGGCTCAGAGCCTGGAGCCTGTTTCCGATTCTGTGTCTCCCTCTCTCTCTGCCCCTCCCCCGTTCATGCTCTGTCTCTCTCTGTCCCAAAAATAAATAAACGTTGAAAAAAAAATTAAAAAAAAAAAGAGAGAGAGAGAGACAGAGCATGAACAGGGGAGGGGCAGAGAGAGAGGGAGACACCGAATCCGAAGCAGGTTCCAGGCTCTGAGCCGTCAGCACTGAGTCCGATGTGGGGCTCGAACTCATGAGCTGTGTGATCATGACCCAAGTTGAAGTCGGATGCTTAACGGACTGAGCCACCCAGGCTCCCCCACACTGTGACTTTGTAAAAATTGGCAAAACTGCCCCTATATTGGAAACTTGAAAGACTGTTTTTGTTTGTTTGTTTGTTTGTTTGTTTGTTTGTTTGTTTGTTTTTCCTGGGAAGCAGGAGTGTAACTACAATGAGCATTAGAGACCTGGGAAGTCTCTGGCCTTCTTTGTCCTCAACAGGTACCTATACTGTGCACCTGTACCATTTTAAACACTCCTGAATATCCCAGTCATGATTTCAGTATCCCTTGCAGCAGGGAGGGGGTGTTGGTCCAATAACAAGTCAGCTTTGTCACAGGACCTCTATGTGTCCGTGCCAGGCAGGGCTGCTGATTCCCTCCCGTTGCAGCGATGAGCCACAGGGCCTCGCCTCACAGCTTCGCTAGTGATGGGGAGTTCTCGGACGGGAGCATGTTGAGAAGCAGAAAGAGAGGTGAGCAGTGTGTCTCCTCCAGCAAGGGGCACTCCCTGGCACACCCACGGCACCTGGTGTGTGGCGGGACCTGGAAGTATGCAGGACTAGTCTTCCGGGGACCAATGCTTTCTCAGTCGCACAACTGTCCCGGATTATCCTGAAACCTCGCTGCAACAGAACCACACGTCCACACCCCCGAGGAGCGTGTGTGCACACCCAAACCCATCCTGCTCTGGTTCTTCTCAGAGGAACCCCACTCCTCCCCCAGATGAGAGTAACCTCTCAATGGAGAGAAGAGTCTGTCAGTCCACAGGGACTGGACATGATGCTTAGAACTTTTGGAATGACTTAAGCGTCTCCTGGAGGGAGATGATAAATATTCTCATCATGCCCATGAGGCCTTGGCCCAGTGGCTTTCAACCTGGTTGCACATGGGAATCACCCCGGCAGGGGCAGGGGGGAGGGAGGGTAACAAGCATAGAGACCTGGTTCCTGCTTCTGGGATCTTAATTTAGGTGTCTGGGGTGCAACATGGGCATTGGAATGCTTTTAAAGCTCCCAGATGATTTTATGACAACCAAAGTTGAGAATGATGGCCTCGTTAGATAAGACAAACACCCTGTGGAGCGCGGGAGCACTTAGAGAATGATTTTTTTTGACACACAAAATTGTTCTCAGTTTGCTCCTGGGTTTCCAAAATCCTGTCATGGGCAACAGCCATCTACTACATCATGGTCAAGGATTAGGCTGCAAATCAACCTGCAAGAGGAAGATGGGTTATATATAGTGGGTGTCCTGTGGACCTTTCTAGAGAGCACACTTCATGGAAATGAGTAGTGAGCTTAGGCCACTGGGTTCCTACAGGGAAAAATAGTTGTACAGAGGAGGGTTGGAGAATCTTCATATCATGCTGGGATTGAGGCCTGGCTGCCAGGCCATAGTCAGCGTTTGGGGATATGGGGCTGTACTCCTCTCTCCCTCCCTCCTTTACCCCAAAGTCACGATACCCCCACAGATACCATGGACAGAGCACAGCCCTTTCTCTTGGATCCCTCTCCTTGGGGGCGCGCAGGCTCCAGTGGGGATGGTCCTTTGGTGGACTGAAAACATTCAGAGTGTTGAATGGGCTCCATCTCAGTCATTGGGAGTTGGGCTCTGCTAACTTCTGCAGATGACTTGTCGTGTTTGCAAAAACAAAACCGTTTTTAGCAAATTATCACTTTTGTCATCATCTCAGGAAAATGTGCAGAGGCTTTGTGGTTTGAACTCATCTCCCACCTCCACAGAAGGAAGCCAAGCCAGAGGCTTCCCAGGTCTCTAATGCTCAGCAGGGAGTGGATAAGTTCTTCCCAGGCCACCTTGTGCAGCTTTTTTCCCGGGAAAGTTACACTCATGTAATATCACTTGCTGATGAGCACATAGAACCCATCCCATCACCCAGGCTTCTGTTTAGCTGCAGATCCATTGTCCTTCCAGACCTAATTACTCTTCTTGGCAGATGGCGCAGGCTCGGTAATGAGAGGCCGTGTGATATAGCGGTCAAGGACACAGACTCTGGAGTCACATTGCTGGGGTTCAAAGCCTACCTCTGCCACTGTCTAGCCATGTGATTGTGGACAAGTTACTTAAGCTCCCTGTGCCTATTCCTTCATCTGTAAGGTAGGAGATAATTATCGTATATATCCCATAAGGTTGGTGTGAACATTAAATACACTAAAATATTTAAGAGCGAAAGTTATTATTATAACAGCACAAAAAAGCATGAGACAGAGGATGCTTACAGAAAGAACCCTGCAAATACAGAAGAACTTCCCTCATTTTTTTTTTAAATTTTTCTTTTTCAACGTTTATTTATTTTTGGGACAGAGAGAGACAGAGCATGAATGGGGGAGGGGCAGAGAGAGAGGGAGACACAGAATCGGAAACAGGCTCCAGGCTCTGAGCCATCAGCCCAGAGCCTGATGCGGGGCTCGAACTCCCGGACCGCGAGATCGTGACCTGGCTGAAGTCGGACGCTTAACCGACTGCGCCACCCAGGCGCCCCAGAACTTCCCTCATTTTAAGTGATTCGAGGCAGATGTCTTCCAGAAACTATTGGGAGAAAAAAAAATTCCTCCTTAAAATTAACAGTTGCTATTATTGTTTTAAAAAATCTGAATTGGACAACTTCAGGTAAAGACTATAGCTTTTCTGGTTATTTATTTGTTATTTGATTCAAGGACGCAACCAGCTCCAGCCTGGACCACACGGTAAAGGAATAATACAAGAGAGAAGATGGTAGACTAGCTTGACAAAAGAAGACTATATTGTGCCCCCAAACAATCTTCCAGTCACATTTGACTAAGGGGCTTGTCAATTGCCATAACGATGAAGATACTCCTTGCATTGACACTCCAGGCATCGTACTAGTTTCTCTGTTTAACACTACTAACATTCCACAAGGTCAGTGTTGTCTGGTATACATCAGACAGAAGCTCAGTGAGATTAACTAATTTGTCCCAAATCACCCGGTTAGAAAGTGATGGAGATGGGATTCAGTTTCAGATCTGTGCAGGTGAACTGTCTGGGCCATTAAAGAAAACTTGGATGGCACCATCAGAATCCAGCTGAGTACTATTCAAAGTTTCTCACATATTATTATGCTTGTGATAGCCATATAACGTATTCTATCAGTCCGTGTTCAGAGAAATAGAACCAGTAGGAGGGGTATACTAAGAGACCTATTGTAAAGAATTAACTTACATAATTGTGAGGTTTGGGAAGGCAAGTATGAGGTCCATAGGGCAGGACGCCAAGAAGGGCAGGCTAGAGCTCTAAGGCACGAGCTGAAGCTGCTATCCGCAGGTAGAATTTTTTCTTCCTTAGGAAAACCTCATTTCTGTTCTTAAGTTCTTTTGACTGGTTGAATAAGGCCCACCCAAATTATCTAGGATAAACTACCTGACCTAAAGTCAACTGATAATGGACTTTAACTGCATCTATAAAATACCTTCACAGCAATACCTAGATTAGTGTTTGATTGAGTAGCTCATGACTACAGTCTAGACATGTTGACATACAAACTGATCATCACAGTCCATTCTTTGTTGACTTGCCATCCGTATGGATCTTCTTGGACCATGTTTTGTTTCCAAATAAAGGTAATAACAAAGTTATACTTACAACTAAAACGAGAAAACCGTTTTACATTCAACCAAAAACATGCTGACCTTTTCCCCAGAAGACCATGCAAAGTCCTTGGAAAATGTTCATTTTTCTCCTTTGATATCTTATCATTTAAATACTGTGATATAAAGCTAACTCTCATTCATATATCTTATGTTAGATGATAAGGAGACAAGAGATGAAGAAAATAAAAATTTCTGTTAGTATACATAGAAACATTTATAAATAAAATAAGGCATAAATACTCATAACTATTATAGTGTTGATTTCTGCAACTGGTCATGTGTATAACTACCTACTTTTCCTGTAGAGGAGAGAGGCATGAGAAACCCAGAATAGCCAGGAGGCAATCAGAACTTATAGTTTAATAAAATCATTGTTGTCTTTCCTGCTGGAAACATTCCTCCTTCTGGAACTAAAATCTTTAGACCAGAAGAGAATAAGATCATGGGGATGGGGAGCAAAGGTTTTTACTAGTAAATCACTATGGGTGATTGTCCCAGGGAATGGTGTCTTATTAGGGAGTCAGTGTTGGTCTTTGCTCCTCAACAACCTGGCACAGTGACTATAGCCAAATTGTCCTTAGCGAATGGAAATCCACGTCAATGAGTCCTTGCCTAACTTCCATCCCTTCCTCTGTGGCCACTTTGTGGCTCTTGGGCAATGACAGGAGTGGCTGGGGAAAGAGGCTGACTGGTGTCCATGGAATGGGCCATCCTATCAATTTAATTATTAAAATCTTTCTCTGCCAGGGTCACACTTTGGTGTGCATTCACATGGGACACAAATGTCTCCTCATTCTTTGACCATTCAGGGAAGTCTGTAACATACTTCTTCCCCAGTTCTGCTTGTTGCCAATTTTCTGATCATGTTCCCTCCAGGTCCCTGACCAACCAAGCAAACCAGTGGCTGAAGCCCATAAATCGGTACCTCTGGCCATAAATGGGACCATAAATGGGACCTCTGGCCATTTCTCCTTTCTGTGAACAATCAGGGGCACTGCTCAAAATTCTGCCTGTCTCTTCAGAGATGAGGGGTGTCCCACAAAAGGGCTGTAGTGCTGCAACTTTCCATTTTCAGGTAATGGAGAACCATTAACCAAGCAGAGTTTTCTTTTCCTAAGTCAACTATTGATAGGAATATCCCATGAGGCCATATATGCAATCTGGGACAGAGCAGATTGTAGGAATCATAGACATGGATATTTGGGCCATTTCTTCTTGGAATTTACTTGTGCCTTTTGGTTCTGCTTGAGTCCAATCTCACATACACAACTTACGTTTGATAATAGGGTGTTCCTGTGCGTGACCAACTTTAGGGTTTGGTGGGTCAGTTCATGATGGGCAGCTCAGGTCATGCGATAACTCGGCCCATAATTAAGTGTCCAGTCCCTGTTAAATCCCAGTATCAAGCCAAACACTACTTCTCAAAAGAAGGGTGGTCATCCACAGAATATGGCGGCACTTTGCAGAAAAATCTTGAAAGTCGGCTGTGATTCACCTATAGGGAACTGCAAAAACCCCCAAACAGCCATTTTATTGGCCACTTCAAGTACCACAGGATCTGCTGGACCAAGTGGCAGAGAAACTCGCACGACAGCCTTGTTTTTTTCTGGATCCTACTCAAAATTACCAGGTTTTCAGGTCACTTGGTAAATGGGCCGGAGTATCACACCCAAATGAGGAAAGCATCACCTCCAAAATCCAAAGAGGTTCACCATACATCGTCCCTCTTTTCTGGTTGTAGGAGGGTCCAGATGTGTGACAATTTATCTTTCACCTTAGAAGGGGTATCTTGACATCCCTCGTACCACTGGACCCTTAGAAAAGTCAACGAGGTAGATTTTTGTCATATTTATTTCCCACCCTCTGACACGCAAATGCCTTAAAATATATTTAGAGTAGTTGCTATTTTCTACTGAATGGGTTCTATTAGCAAAACATTTTAATGTAATGGACTAATGTGGGGTCTGGTGAATGTGAATGGTATAAAGGTCTCCATCCACTAAATTATGCCTAGGACTAGAGAGGTAAGACTGTGACAGTGTGTTGCTAGTCTTACCAGCTGAAAGCAAACTGCGCTGAGTGATCTTTGCTAACAGTCTTCAAGCCAAGCTGCATGCCAAGTACCGGGGGATGTGTTAATTTGTTTAAGCAGCACAACCTCATCTGGAATGGTAGCTGCAACTGGACTAACCATATGATGAAGTTTAGGAAAATCCACTGTCCTGTGTGCCCAGTTCTCTCTGTCTTCTGCACAGGCCAAATAGGAGAGGTGAACGGGCACCACCCCTGCATCCATCAAGTCACTGATGATGTCAGTAATCTCGGCAACCCCTCCAGGAACGCAGTATTGCTTTTGCTTACTATTTGTCTAGGTAGGGACAGTTTTAGTGGCTTCCACTTGACCTTCTTTACTATAATAACCCTCACTCCATCGGTCGGGGAACCAATCTGAGATTCTGGGAGTTGGTTCGGGATGTCTGCATATATCTGTTCCACTCAGGCATCCTAGAACTGGGGAAATAACCACAGGATGGGCTCAGGGACCTACTCGACCCACTCTGAGCTAAATCACTATTGATCACCTGACCTATATAAGGGTCTACTCTGATTGGTGGCCCGCAGTGATAATTTGAGTCTCCGGAAATTAGTGTCAATTCCAGAGCCAGCGCCCAGGAGTTCCTAGAAGGTCTGAATATTTCTCTTGCCCCCGTGCACATTCACCCTGATATAGACCAGAGGTCCCTTTGGGGTAGACTGGGAGAAAAATGAACAGCATACATTTTTGCTAGTATATTGGAGGTTCTCCCTCAAGAGGACCTCACTTTCCTTTCATTCAGTGGGTTCTGGGTCTGTAAACTGCTCCAGTCTGGAAATTGATTGAGGTGCTGCGGCCTTGTTTTGATGATTCACACTGGAGTGCTGTTTATTTTATCTGGAGTCCTGTTTATACCGATCAAGTAAAAATTACATAGAGTGCCTATCTATTTCTTTCCTAAGGATATGAAGATTAACTAGTCAATATCATAGGTCTCTGTAAATTGGACTAGTCTGATTACTAGTTTCACACTGTTGTCCATTACAGTAAACACACCCACCTTGCCTTTGGTAATCAAGTGCTGTCACTTGTCCCCTGCTACCCAGGGATCTGATGATCTCCATTGCATTTAAGCACTGTAGTTCAGTGGTAGCAATTCTTGGGGCGCGTGAGTGATTAAGTCTGCTGAGCCTCCAATTCCTGATTTCAGCTCAGGTCATGATCTCACGGGCGTGAGATTGAGCCCCACGGGGGGCTTCTCACTGAGTGTGGAGCCTGATTGGGGTTCTGTCTGTCCCTCTCTCTCTCTCTGTCCTGCCCCATGCTTGTGCTCTCTCAAAATAAATAAATAAGCAGTTAAAAACAACGGTAGCAATTCTCAGTGTAATTTCTGACTTACGAGAAGAGCAACCACAAAGTTCTTCAAGGATGTTGGAGATCCCCTTAGATATTTACTTCTCATAGTTACGGTAAAGGTGTGTCCTCTGGGCCATTTCAGGGTGAATAAGTAGGTCTTGCATAATAAATCCCCTCTACCATTTCACTCTCCCTAAACCTTTGGAGGCTTGCCTCTACAGGAGACCAAGACTGTTCTGGTACTCAAGTTCATTTAATGTAGATTACTTTCAGGTCTATGTTTCAGCCAACCAAAATATTTTTAGATCCCTTTCTAAACCCTCAAGCTAAAACATATATGAGTACCAAGCCCTCCCACCCTGAAAAGCCACCATAAGGATAATAACTAATAGTCAAATACAACTGTTTCAAGCCTCTATCACATTTAATTATTAGGGCCAGTGTCCTCCCAAATCTATCATGAATTTTGAGGGGGTTAATTTTTTGTTTTCAGCTTTTGCTCTGCCTTCCTTTTACTCCTGAAATCTCAATCATCTTTCCTTCTGCGGCTCTTTTGTCCCCTCCATCCTGAGTCACCCTAAAGAAGGAATATAACTCCTCTGTTTCCCCCAAAATGTTTTCTGCATAAGGAAGTTGTATGAAACAGACTTAGGGGAATGGAGGGAGGTTACTTCTCAACTCAAAACGAACCTCCAGATATATTTTTTTAATTTTTTAATGTTTCTTTTTCTTTGAGAAAGAGAGAGACACAGAGTGAAAGCAGGAGAGGGTCAGAGAGTGAAGGAGACACAGAATCTGAAGCAGGTTCCAGGTTCTGAGCTGTCAGCACAGAGCCTGACCAGGGGCTCGAACTCACAAACAGTGAGATCATGACCTGAGCTGAAATCGGACGCTTAGTCTACTGAGTCACCCAGGCGCCCTGATTTTTTTTTTTTTTGTTTATTTATTTTGAGAGGGGGGGAAAGGGCAGAGAGAGAGGGAGAGAGAGAGAGAAAGAGAGAGAGAGAAAGAGAGAGAGAATCCCAAGCAGGCTTTCTTTCCTCCCTCCTCTGGGGCTGCCCGGGCACCTTCGAACCTTCTCATGTCATTGTGTACCACCACACTTTCATATGTCCTTTTTGCTTCCTTTCTCTGTTTCCTGACCAAATTTTCCCCACTGAGGAATTTTGCCAAATGCTTTTTAACAATCCCTGTGGTTTTTCCAGCCCTATATAAGGTTTCGTTCTCTACAAATCTCTTTTCACATCTGGCCCTTCATTTTTTTTCTCACAACAACTTTTCAGACTGATAGAGCAGGCCAAACCCCCACCAGTTTGCTGATGAGAAGCCTGAGGCTGGGAGAGATGATGGGGTAGTCTCTGATCACCCAGCAAATGAGCCACCAAAGAAACAGACCGAGAGCTAATAAAGAACCTTTGACATCACTGTATCCGGCCTTCCGTTGGGTGCGGGGGTCTTGTTTTATGGTGTCCCTGAAAGTTTCAAGAACATTTGCATGGCATTTGTTTAACAGAAGGAAAGTGAACACTGTCTCACTTACTTGCCCACAGTCTCATGGCAGACCGTAGGGAATCATTCATTGTTTGATGATCATCTTCAGTACAGAATGGCCTTGGAACCTGGGGCTTTGCTAAGGAGTGCCTTTGTCACACTTAGGTGATGGGGACTGTTGTTCATGCCCCCGCTTTTATTGAGTAAGTATGAAGAAGGAGCTTCCTTCTGAGCTGTCTTGGAAGATATTCCTTGGTAGTTCAGAGGGCCGGGGGCAGAGGGCGAGTCTTGACTCCGGATGATGTCCAACCTGCCCTTCAATCTGCCCAGCTTCGGGTTTGACGGTACATTTACCTGCCTTTCAGTTACAGTTATATTTGCCCATTTGCCTCACCTCCCCCTCCACCCTCCCTCCGCCGTAGCTACTTGATTCTCTACCAAAATGGATATTGGATATTGGACTGTCAGCATCTGGGTTTATCCTAGAGCTGGAGTTCGCTGTAGGGCCAGATGGCCTTGCCTTCTTCGGGGTCAACTTGAGAAACAGACGGCGGGTGTCTTCTGGAGGATGCATTAATCTGGGACAAGGAGGCGGTGGAAGCTACGTCGAGAAACAAGGCCATGGTCTGGAGATCGTGACAGTCTCCAGGGAAGGTAGAAGGCTTGCAGGCCAAACGTGAAGAGCGAGAAGTTCAGAAAATCAGCTGCGGTCTGGCAGTTCTGCTGAACGCATTGTGCCAGGCTGAGAGATCGAGTTTGCCCCCCTCCACAGATGGGGGCTGCAGTGAGCATCCTTTTAGTTTAGTGCCCAGACCGGTCAGGATAGGGGGGTAGAGGAAGGTGAAAAAAACTAACTGGGCCGGACCCTTGTATTTGCCAGTGTCTCGCCTCCGCCCTGCTCTCCTAAGGCTCTAGTATTCCCCCAGGTCACAGCTTCTTTTCCTTGCCCTGTTTTTTGTGACAGTGGTCAGCCCAGTGCCCTTATCTCTTGGATCCTCCCTCACTAAGCCTGCCGCTGCTGTGGCCCCCACCTTATTACAGAGAAGGATCAGACATTGTTCAGCCCAACCATAGTCAACTAGCGAGCCCTTGACTAACTGACTTTACCTACTTACTTGTCCCTTCGATTCTTAGGAAAAGAAGGTAGAAGGATAAATCCACTGTTTCTTTTCTGTCTTGCCCTCAGTCTGGGCCTCATGTTTTTTTAAAAGCAAAATCCTCAAGCTAGCTAGAGCATCTTTTAGTGACCCCAAGGCTATAGATCCTTTCCCTACCTCCTCTGTCCATTTCCCTGGCATGTACTTTCTGGTCTATAGTCTTACAGGGCTGCATTCTCTGAGGCAACACGCTAGGTGTTTTTTTCTTTTTTTTCTTTGTTTCGTATTTCTTGACCTAAGCCGGGTCATTTAACTTCAAGGAGAGCAGCCAAGTGTCAAATTTGGCCTTTCCCAAGTCTTGCTTGCAGAAGGCCCAGCAATCCCCTGAAGTGATTGGCAACGCTGTCTTTGGGCCAAATGCAGACGGCAGCTGCAGATGGTGCTGTGGGGAGATAGTGTGCAGAAGGCTCGTCCTGCCAATCCCAGACACCCAGGCCCAGCCAGGCCACCAGATTCCTGGCTCCTAGTCAGCATCCCAGCCTTCCCCCTTGAAGGCCATGTGGGATTGCATCCAGATACCTTAGGAGACTGTCTGGCAACCTGTTCCCCCAGCAGGAGGTACCTCTCTTCCCTGGCCTTGGAGCCAGCCAGAACTTGAGGGAAGAAAGCGTGACAGAATTTAGGTCTAAGGGCCCGTCTGCATCTTCACGGCCTTCAGTAAAAGCCCACTTTTCTTCAGCTTTTTAGGTGAAGCTTTTTGTTCTTACGTCCAGTTCCTGACACTCTGTGTATCTGTCGCCTTATTCTCTGAAACTCAGGCTCACAAAACAACCCTCTGTGGGACATGTTTGTGGTTTTAAGTGTTCAGCATCCTTTACCCCTTTCTTCGGCGAACAACACCTCAAGGTTCCTTTGGCCATTCCTAGCTCAGTCCGTGTAAATCTGGTGAGGATCCGAATTCCACCTAAGGAGAGCATAACTCATGACTGGCCAGCCAGCACTCTGCATCCTCCACCCACAGGGATTGGTTCCGGGAAGAGCGCATGACCCAGGCCTAAACAATGAGTGTAATTACATTGTCTTGACCATGAACATTGTTTCAGGGGTGAACACGTGACTCAATATTTTGTAATTAGAGTTAATTCTGCAACTTATGATAGAGCAACTGGGGAAAAGTGCTCCGTTTTTAGCCAGATTTGAACCTGGAAAGAAGTGGGACCAGAGCAATTGCCACCATTTTACCACGACATGGTGCCTGAGAATAAAACCAGTATGATGACAGAACCAAGAGAGAGCAACTGGGTCCTAAATGACATCATTTAAGTTCCAGGATCACACATTATCTGAAATTATTCTGCCCTTGGATTTTCCTTCCTATTGTATAAAATAAAGACTTAATTTTTTTTTTCATACCTAAGCAGTTTGATTCTGACTTTAAAAGCCTTAATATACCCCCTATGATACTTTCAACTATAGGCTTGATGTATCAAATCTCATTTGAGGCTAGATAATAACATTTATCTTTGTGACCCAGGACAAGAGTCTGGCAGCTGAGTTTAGGCCAGAGAATGCAATCGTTAGGTAAAAGGGTAGGCAAAGCTTCACTTCTAGTAGTTATTGCAAAAAAACTGCCTATTCAAATGTCTTGCCCATTTTTTTTATTGGATTGTCTATATTTTACAATTGATTCATAGGAGTTCTTTGTGTATTCTGGTTATGAGAACTTTGTCAGATATGTTATGCAAATTTCTTCTCTATAGCTTCCTTTTCACTGTTTGAATCATATATTTTGATGAACATTAATTAGTTCCTAATTTTAATGAAGTTCAATTTATCAGTGTTTTCCCTTATGATTTTTCTTTATATGTACTGTTTAGGATATCTTTATGTTATGTCAACCAAAGCTCTAAAGCTTGGATATCAAAGCTATAAAGATTCTTTTATATTATTTTTTAGAAACTTTATTGTTTTATTTTTCACATTTAGGTGGAATTGATTTCTGCACATGGTATGATCTAAAGGTGAAGTTCAATTTCTTCCGTAGGGATAACCAATTGATCAGGCATCAGTTATTGAAAAGGTTATTCTTCACTGCCTTTCAGTAACACATATGATATTATATACAAAAGTCTGATATTGGATTTTCTATTCTGTTCCATTGGTCTGTCTGCTCTTGTGTCAGTTGCACATTGTTTTAATTGCTGTTCGTGTCTAAAAGTCTTCGTATCTGACAGTAGCAGTCCTCCAATTCTATTCTGTTTACTTTCGAACTGCCTTGCTACTATTGACCCGTTGCCTTTCTTTATAAATTTTAAATTTGTCAATGTTCTGAAAATAACTTGCTGAAAATTTTATAATTATATAGAATAAAATTTTATACAGTGTTATAATTTTATAAGATAATTTTATAGAATAATAGAGACATCAATGTGGAAAGAGTTGATATTTGGAAAATATTACCCTCCCAACCTATGAGTGTACTATATCCCTCCATTTGTCTGGGTCTTCTTTCTTTTCTGTCAGTGTGGTCGTGTGGTTCTTGCGTAGAGGTCTTGTACAACTTTGGCTAAATTTCTTCCTCTGTAGTTGATGGTTTTGATGGTATTGTAAATGGTTTCATTTTTAAATTTCATTTTCTAGTGATCTATTCCTGTACAAAACTATTTACTTTTTTACTTACGAATTTGAGTAATTTAATTTTACATGCTTTGGGGTTTTCTATGCACAAAATATATTATCTGAAAATATGGTAAGTTTAATTTCTTCCTTTCTAATATTTATCTATTTATTTTTTAACTTCAAATCAGTAAGGACCTCCAGCACATCCTGAGTCTAAGTACTGATAAGTAGTGATAGCAGACATCCTTAACTTAAATTTATTGTTATAAAGCTGTGTGTAGTGTTCTCTTATAATTTTTAGCGCTTGCAGACTCTGTCTGCATATATATATATATATATATATATATATATATATATGCTCATCTTGCTAAAGATTTATTAGTAAGTCATTTTAATTTGACTATGTCATTGCTCTCCATTACATGTTGGCTTTTGACTTCATTAATTTCTTCTCTTCTTTTATTTTCTTTGGTATAGTTTCTGTGGATTGAATTGCCTTATTTACTAACTTGCACTAAGAAAAAAGCACTTTCTTGAGATAGGTACTTAGATCATTGCTTTTCATTCTCTTTTGTTGATATATGCATTTCAGGCTACAAATTTCCCTCTAGGCACTGCTTTAGCTTCATCCCACAAAGTTGATAGATACTCTTTTGATTAAAACTCACTTCAAAATATTTTCTAACATTTATTGTGATTTTCCCTTTTATCCATTGATTATTTAGAAACATATTGCTTCATTTAAAAACATGGAGGATTTTTGAGTTACTCTAATTTTGAGTTGTCTCTAATTTCTTGTTTAGATCCATTGTCAGAGAATATATTCTTATGATTTCAATCCTCTGGTATTTGTTAATATTTTCTTTATGGTCCAGTGTGTAGTCAATTTTAGTAGCTTTTTCACATGTACTTAAAAGAATGTTTATTTTTCAGTTGTTACATGCAGTATTTTATACGTTATTGATGTTTATACTGCTTGGTGTTCTCTCAGATTCCTAGATCTGGGTTTCTGTGTCTGATATTAATTTGGGGAAAATTTAAGTCATTATTATTTCAAATATTTCTTCTGCTCACTTCTTTTTCTCTTCTCCTTCTGGTGTTCCCATGACTTGTATATCACAACTTTTGTAGTTGTCCCACAGTCTTTGGATATTCTGTTCTTCTTCTTCTTTTTTTTTTCAATTTTTTTTTTTTGCCTTCTTTAATTGTGGTTTTGGGGAGGAAGACCACAGAGGTCAAGTGCCATTCTTATCACATCCTGTCAAGGGTACATGTTAACAGCATACAATCATTGTTGATGACCTGGCCAAGGTAATTCTCCACTGTAAAGTTGTTCCTTCTTTATTTTGTATTCTTTGGAAGAAAGTTACTATTGGCAGCCCATGCTTAAGGAGTGGAGAGTTATATTCCATGCCTTTGAGCTTGGAGCATCTACATAAATTATTTGCAATTCTTGTGCCTGGAAGATTTGTCTATTCTCCCTTATGCATGTATGTATGTATGTATGAACTGTTAGATATTTTATACTCTGTGTTGTAATCCAACACTAAATTTTTTTGCTTAACCTACTCCAGCTTTGGTCGTCGGTTGCTCTTTTAGTTGGGTCCTGTGTTAATATGTGCCTTTGCCATCATTAATGTGAGCTTTTTTTTTTATAGCACTTCCTTACTTTCTCACCTACGAGATCCTCCAGGCCCATCTGATACATTCCCAGTCTCAGTCCCTAGAATCAGCCATTTCTCCAAGGATATCTCATTCCTTTTATTAGAGAATTTTATCAGAAACCAAGATGTGGGTGCTAGTTGTGTTCGTTGTTAATGGCATTTTTGCTTCTCTCAGCTGACAGAGCAAGAAAATATATGTGTGCATATTAACCTGTGTATATGTACACACATCTATAAGTATTTCTATGTATACCCATCTACATATACCCATTTATAGGATATCATCATGCTCATATCATCATCTGAATACCTTCAGATTTTTCTCTTTTGGTTTCCAACAGTTTGACTATGAAGTGCCTGACTATTTTAGATTCTTAAAATTACTTGAATGTGTGGTTGGATGTCTTTCAATGTTTTTGGAAAATGTTTGGTTAGTATCTCTTCAAATATTACCTTTGTCCTCCCCTCTTTTTTTTGGTGTGGGGAGGAAGAAATATGTGGTAGACTTCTGTATCATGTTCTGTAAGGAAAGGTCTGTTACAGTGGAAATGTCTGCATTTTCTGTTCCTTTATCTCTACGGACTTCTATGTGTATATTTCCTCTTGATCTATCTTCTAGTTTACTAATTTTGTCTTTTGCATGATCTAATATATTAACGTTGTCTATTTAATATTCTTTCTGTTATTTGATTTTTATTTGATTTTTTATGGATAGATTCCAATTCTGTGATGACATTTACTAGATATTGTAAAATCCTGGTCTGGTATCTACATTATCCAAAGCACCTATGGGTCTGCGTCTGGGCTGACTTATATAAGATAAAGCGTAGAGGTTTTGACAAGTTGTCTTCCCCCAATGAGCATTTAATTTGCTCCCGACAGACAGTTAGACTCCAATCATATTACCTTGATCCAGACAATGCTGGTATATTTCCATTTCCTCCTAATTCCTGATTATTCATTGAAATTCTAGTTTGTTTAACAAGGCCTTTCCTCCTGAGTAGGTGCTCAGATCAAGTTTTCACTACTGAGCACTATAACTCCATGGAAATCTCTGTTTAGTTTTTAGTTTTTCACTTCCTTCTTGGCTTCTCAACATGTAACCCTTATGTTGACAAGTGACTGGAGAGAAAAAGGTTACAAAATATCAGACTCAATGTATTAGTTTGCTGTAGTTGCTATAACAAAGGACCACAAGCTCAGTTGCTTAATCAACAGAAATTTATTGCCTTGTATCTTTGGAGGCTAGAAGTCAGAGATTAAGGTGCTGGCAGGGCCATGGTCCCTCTGAAGGTTCTAGGGAAAGATATATTCTAGGACTCTGTCTTAGCTTTTGGCAGTTCCTGGGCTTGGAGAAGCATATCTCCAATCTTACACAGTTTCCTGTTATCACTGTTTTTGTGTCCAAATTTCCCCTTTTTATAAGTATATAGTCTTATTGGATTAGGGGCCTATCACACTCCAGTATGACCTCATCTTAAAATTACATCTACAAGATCCTATTTCCATGTTGTGAAAGACTGGGAGTTAGGACTTCAACATTTAAATTTGGGTAGAGATACAATTCATCCCATAACACTCAACACAAAGCACTTCTGTTTTCTTCCATATCTTTGTCCCCTAAATCCTGGATTTCCTTGTTGTTTTTTAATGGCTTCCAGCATTTTTTTAACAGCTTCCAGCACTTTTATTCCAAATTATATTCTGTTTTTATAATTGCTTTTAGCAAGAAAATTAATCTGATACTAGCTACTCCAGCATGACTGAAAGTATACATCTGACCAATTCCATTTTTAACGTATATTTTCCTTTATTTGAAAACTGAAGGAGAGTAATACGATGACCATATAAGGCATGAGATGCATAGTTACTGGTACAGAGATAGCTGGGGGGCTCCTGGTTAGGGGAGAATGCTATTGGGACAAGACAAGGGAACTCAGCAAATCAATTGACACGCAAATACTGAGGTAGCCCACATGTTTTGGGAGGCCATGTAGGAGGAAATCATTGCATGGTTTCATGGTCAAGCGTCTTCCTAGGTGAACTGATAAGTCTCTTGTGATTAGCAGTTGGTTACCCATGTTTACTATATTTTATATAATTCCTTTTTCCTTCCCCCTTCTGGAAGCCTGGGGGAATTTTTCTCTGATATTTACTATGAGAACATGTTCCAGCAACTGGAGGTAAAATTCACAAGAGTGTGTGGGCACCCCTATGATTTGGTCCCCCTGGAATTTTGAACTCACCCCTGCCAACACTGAGCTTCCAACAATTGGTCTATTACAGTTTAGGTTTTCCTACCCTGGCACTGGTTCCCATGGTGGCTTCTGCATGTGAGTCTCTGCCCTGGTAAGCCACCTTAACTCCTTGGGCCACCAGTCTGTCTCTCCAATCCCCGGGGGTAATCTTGGTTTGCGCTGTGTTAAAGGATTATGCTACTATCTCTAGTTATGATTGTGGATTTATCTAGTTCTCCTTTTAGTTATGCCCCCCCCCTTTTTTTTTTACTTCTATGTTTTGAAGCGACAGGCATATTCTTGTCCTATGGAGCTCATAGCCCAGGTGAAGAGGAAGACATTATTTAAATAATCCCCAAAATGTAAAAGTGTAACTTAGATAAGAGGGAGGGAGGAGAGGAGCGTAGGTTCTGTGCCCATTAAAACCAGACCCTAAGGTTCTCTGTCAGTCTATCCAGGGCTTCTTAAACCTCACCGGTAGACAGAGCACCCACACAGGCTTGGTACAGCCTCAATCCCAGCAGTATATTAGAATCACACGGCTGCTTACAAAAATAAAAAGCCAAAGCAAAGCCCTACTCCAGACTGACAAATCAGACTCTTTGGGAACGGGATCTAGCGTGTGGTATTTAAAAAAAATTTTTTTTAAGTTTATTTATGTATTTATTTATTGTTGAGAGGAAGAGAGAAAGTAGGGCAGGGGCAGAGAAAGAGGGAGAGAGAGAATCTCAAGCAGGCTCCATGCTCTCTCAGCACAGAGCCCATTGCGGGGCTCGAACTCACAAACTGTGAGATCATGACCTGAGCCGAAATCAAGGGTCAGACACTCAACCGACTGAGCCACCCAGGCGCCCCTGGCTTGTGGTATTTTTAAAAATAAATATCCCTGGGGATTGTAATGTACAGGCTGAATAGAGAACCCTGTTTTGGGGAAAAGAGGGTCCCGGATGCCTTAGCTCCGTTGTTTGTCACCTCTTGGTTTAGCTGCCCTTCTGATTTTTGTCTGGTCTCCTATTTTCAGCAATAGGGATCTTGCTTTGTTCCCTCACCTCAGTTCCAACACCTGGGTTCCTGGCTCATATGTCTGCACACTGGCAACATGAGGCTTTTGCAGCGGATCAGGACTCGTGGCCTCTGCAGGACATGCACCTGGCCAGCATCCGTGTCCCTCAGCTGGGACCTGAGCTGCCGAGGCAACTTCTTTCTTTGCACCTAGAATGATCTAAAGGAAGGGGATGACAGTAGGGGAGCAGGATGTGCAAAGTAGGGTGAAGGCATTCTCATCCTGAACCTCTGCCTCCAGTCTTCTCTGTGCGACCAGGTGGTTGGCTACTGTAGGACACAAGCCCAGGCTCCCAGTGGCCCTGAGCTTCTGGGAACCTTCCAAGACAGCACTCAGGGCTACAAAGACCATGTGACTGGCCAGAGGACTTGCCTTCAATTCTCTGGTGGGCATCCCCCACTTCTAGGACAAACACGGGCCCTCCTACTGCCCCTCTCGCAAGAACGTCACTTCGTGCTTGGCTAAGTCCATTTCCCTGCACGGTGGAGAACACTAATGAGCCCCAGAGCCCAGTCATTTCAATTATGTCACTGCTGCTGTGCCTGGGTTCCTGCCTCAGATTGCTCTGTGAGTTCAAAGATTGCTACCATCCCCACCAAAAACTGTAAGTATTTCCTTTTCCAGATTGCGGGACAATTCATATGCTTTGATAATTAACTGGACCAGGCAAGGCACCCACCTGACTAAGAAAAATTCCGTTTCTCCTGCTTGGTTTACCCTCTAGGGGACTTGGGGGGTTCTGCCCCTGAATTCCAGCGTCAGCTGCCAAATCCTACAATGACATGACTGCCTGCCTGAATTCGGGCTCTTCTCGGCTATCGGGCTCCCCTTATTGGCCAGGACCCCTGCCCGGCCTGACTCGTGCCCCGTGCCCACTGCTGTGCCCTGTGTCTGCTCTCCTCTGTCTCTTCTGTGAGCTTGTGAGGGCCTCTCTGGGTCTGATGGGTGCTTTTGCCTTCTGGGCACCCTAGGGTGGGTGCTGTAGGCCAGCAGAGGGAAAGATTCTTGATGCCTGATCTGGGTAGAGACTTGGAATACAGAGAAGAGCGAGTGGGGCCTCTGCGGGCTGGGGAGGGGCTCTCCTCCTACCACGTGCATAGTGTGGAAGGTCGTGAGACGTTGTAACTTTGCCACCGTGAGAAAAGTACAAGACTGCAGAAGTCTCACATTTTGTGAGAGGGATGAAGGGGCCTCTTGGAAGCTGATTTGACACCTCTGAGCTCCTGTAAAGGCTTGGTCAAGAGGCCTGAAGGCGAGATATGAGAATCAGCACCTGAAACTTCTAAGAAAGCCATCCGTTCACAACAATGGCTTGTCGAATTACTGAAATCCGAAGGGATTTTTTTTTTTTTTTCTGTGAGTGTTTATAAAAAGGGGGCAGCTAGTGGGTCAGGAAGTGGACTCTAGATTCAAATGCTGTGTGACTTCGGGCTGTTTGCACGACTTCTCTGTGTCGCAGTTTCTTTATCTCCAAAGTGCAGATAATTGTAGGATCTATCCTACAGGGCTTTTATAAAACTTAATGAGTTAAGATGTGCAAAGCTCTTAGAAGAGTACCTGGAACATAGTATCGTACAATTTTTAAATTTTTTTAAGTGTCCTCTTTATTGGTAGCAGTGTCCTTAACAACATCCTGACATGTCCAATTACAATTAAGTTGCAACAACTTGAGTAAGAAACACTGTGTTTCATTTAGCTGGTCGGTGGGTGTGAATGAGCGTGCACAGTGTGTGCGTGCACATATTTGGATAGTATCTCTTTATTTAGATTCATGGTTTATCCTCAAAGTTCAGGGAATAAAAACAATGGTTCATAGAACCAGCGCTCTGGTGATTTTTGAATGACTCTGAGTGATTTTGAATGACTCGGGTAAAAATGAAAGACATCTAGAGTAATCAATTTCCTCCCACTCTCCCGGGAGTTGGGGTGGGGTGGGGAGAGAAAATAAGGGTGTAGATGAGGTTCTTATTCCTTCACCCACTTCAATTAGAAGAGCTTTGGGGCCACTTGGGTGGCTCAGTCGGTTAAGTGTCTGACTCTTGATTTTGGCTCAGGTCATGATCTTGCAGTTCATGAGATCAAGCCCCATGTTGGGCTCTGAGCTGACAAGGTGGAGCCTGCTTGGGATTCTCTCTCTCCCTGTCTCTCTGCCCCTCCCCAGCTTGCTCTCTCTCTCTCTCAAAATAAATAAGCTTAAGGAAAAAAAATATCTTTGTATCGACCTCTTTTATCTTTGAACAAACCTTTCCGTGGTTAAGAAACACTTAAATACAACAACTGATCTAGAGAAAGATATGTGTCTCTCAGAAAGTTATCTACAGGCATTATCTCTCATCCCCAAGCTCTTGATGAGTTTGGGATGAAAGTGAGTTCAAGGTTGTTCTCATCAGCAAGAATCTGGGGTGAACATTTTCCAAATGCAGTGACTGGTTACACGCCTTGATAATCAACTAGGTAGATCAGGTTAGAGCTTCTTTATGAAAATTACAAAGCTTAGCCAATAACTGTGTTCAAAAGGAAAGACTTCTTCTCTCCTCATGGTGGCTGAAAGAAAACCTATGGGTTGGGCCGGCCATAGTCCATTGCTTGGAAATAACTATAACACACCGGACTCACACTTGGGTGAAGCTGCCATATTGCTGCCTCAGAGACCCCCAATGGGCCTAACCTAGAACATGCTTACTGTAGATATTACCCTACGCCCACCTTGGAAACCATAACACAACATTCATCATACCTCCAATCTTGAGCAATGCTGCCCCACTCTAAGACTACAAAATAATAACAGCCACATTAAGCATATACATCAACTATAAAATGTGCTTCAATGTTTCAAATATTTACAATTCTAAAATGGCATCTTAAAAATCAAAGAAATAAGGGATCTACAAATTTGCACCCCCATGTGTTATATCAAATTATCAGTCATGACCAGTTTAATGTTTCACAACACTTGCTGAATACAGTGGTTTGAGTTTTGAAATAAGGAACCTGTAACCAGTGGAAATAATGGTCTGGTTGGTGTCGTACCCAGAGCAGTAACACAAAGTCAAATAATCATTGTAGAGAATAGTTTTTCTTTTTCCAGATTGGTTGGTAAATTCGTTCAGAAATCAATTATAACCACTGAGATCATTGTTAAAATAAAGCATGTCAAGGTTCTGCAAGATAACGGTAATATGTGTTGTTTTAATTTCTAGTATCTCTTCCTTCGATTTTTATTTTTTTTTTTTAATTTTTTTTTACGTTTTTTATTTATTTTTGGGACAGAGAGAGACAGAGCATGAACGGGGGAGGGGCAGAGAGAGAGGGAGACACAGAATCGGAAACAGGCTCCAGGCTCCGAGCCATCAGCCCAGAGCCTGACGCGGGGCTCGCACTCACGGACCGCGAGATCGTGACCTGGCTGAAGTCGGACGCTTAACCGACTGCGCCACCCAGGCGCCCCTTCCTTCGAATTTTAAAATTCTGTTTCATTGGGCAGTATTTACACAACAATCTTAAATAGTAGTGCCTAAACAGAGGTCACTTTCATCTTTCCTTAATTTTGATAGAAATGTCTCCGGTGATTAATTATTAGCTGTAACTCTGGTTGTGGGTCTTAACAATATTTTATTTATCATTTTGTGGCAATATATAGCTCTAGCTTCCTAAAGCATTTTAAAAGTAGAAATTGAGGCAGAATTTAATCCAATGGCTTTTTTGGTATCTGTAGAGGGAATACAATTTTTTTTTTAAATTTAACATATTAGCACCGTGCGATATTAATAATTTGAATGTTACATCACACCAACAATTCAGCATTGCAAAAGGGGGGATCGGAACATAGCACCGTTCCGTAAAGTGAAATATTCGCTTTGTGAATTACCTATGACAAGTTTCTAAACCCAGAAAGCCAGTGTCTATAAGCCAGAATGTGGTTGGAGTCTTGGGGACCAGAGACTAATTATAATAGCTCCAGCCTAGGCAGGGGCACTATTATGGAGGTCAGACCTGCCAGAAGAAATCAATTATAGGAGATGAACCTTGTTTGGATGTGCTTTGTGCACTGCCCCCTCTGAGGTCCAAAGCCTTGCTTCCTGGTGCAAAGATCACGAATGCCAGAGCCCTGTCATTTGTACACCACTTGGCACTGATCTTCCCCGCCCCTCCACCCCAGTAGTCTTCGCCTTTCTGGTCAGCCCAGAATTAGCACAGACTTCGTGATGAGACAGGGGAGGGACGTGGAGATAAGGGCTCCTCCTCATGAGACACTGACTGACTTCAGCCAGGAGGGCGGACTGCAGCAAATCCGATCATCCTCTGGAAGAAAATAGACACGTGGGACACACGCACATACTCGTACACTTAAAACCCTGCCCTCACATTAGGGGTTTGTTGGGCATAGTGAAAGCTTAACGTGGGCATGTTTCATGAATGAGTTGAATGAGCAAGTGACCTCAGTCGTCCAAGGATGTCCTCAACTCCCCACATTCAGTGTCTACTCACGGATACACAGGCAAGTGGGACAGCACCCTCCCTCCCCACGGCTCTCTACACACGTGCCAACTGCTGTCACCGTCCCCTCCGAGCTGTGACACACACCCCCTGGAAGTCTCTGCAACATTTAGGATGCTTTCAACCTCAAGGATCAAAAATCTCATCCAAATAGCCTCAATCACAGATGGCTTTAGTGCTACACCTAGTAAAGAGGAAGTTGAAAAATAGACAGTTCCGGGACTGATTGACCTGGAGCCTGACACCAAGGACTGAACTTCATCCTGTCACTCCTACCATTTCTAGGAATACCCTGAACCTGGCTTCCCCTTGTGGGTACGGGATGGTTCCCAGGAGCAAACAGCAGTGTTTCCTAGTTCATATCCGGGAAGACAAAGCCAGAGGGTCCCCTAGACTTTTTTTTTTTTTTTAATTTTTTTTTTTCAACGTTTATTTTTTTTGGGACAGAGAGAGACAAAGCAAGGACCGGGGGAGGGGCAGAGAGAGAGGGAGACACAGAATCGGAAACAGGCTCCAGGCTCCGAGCCATCAGCCCAGAGCCCGACGCGGGGCTCGAACTCACGGACCGCGAGATCGTGACCTGGCTGAAGTCGGACGCTTAACCGACTGCGCCACCCAGGCGCCCCTCCCCTAGACTTTTTTTAAGAGCCAAGAAGAAAGTCAATGGTAAATTTCTTTCTGCATATCAAAGATTGTAATCAGGGCAGTGCCCTTTCCTGAATCACGAAGTTGGGATTGTATTTAAATCAAGCCAGTCTACCTCCTGAGGCAGGAGTCCTAGCGATGAAACCGATTCTGGGAAGTCAAGAACCTGAATCACAGCAGTCTGACTTCTATCTGTGCCAAGTAAGGGAGTTCTTATGCCTTATGCCCGGAATAGGGTGCTGGGTGGAGATTTGTGGGCACAGTCCTTTCTGGCTCTGCCAAGCCACACCACTGAGGCAGCTGCTTCTCGACGACACAGGGAAGGCAGCATCAGCTGGTCCAGCCAGACTTCATTATTTCTTTCACTCCTGGGACCTGTGCTCGGAGGCTGCTGAAGTGAGATCAGCGTCCCACGCACACGCAGTGAGTGAGAAGTTCAAGCGAGACGTTTCATTCTTCCCTTCTCCGCTCCCTCCCTCCGGCTCAAGGGAAAATAATGAAAACAATTGTTTTGGGACTGATTCATAGGAGTCCCTAGCTATGGCCCCAACCAAAAAGCCGGGGCACTTCTTGTGTCCAGGGGGCTGCTTCGTGTGTAGATATGTGTTTGTGTTTGTGTGAGTCTGTCTGAGCATGTGCGCGTGCATGTGTGTGCTTCTGATGAGTTTGTGACCGTGTATGTGCGTGAGTGTGTGTGTTCATATAACTTTGTGAGTGTGTCTGTGCATATGCATTGGGTAATTAAGCCCTTGGTGGGCTAGCATAAAGCACGGGATATGGAGTCTCCGAAGAAAGAAAATCCTGTGGATGAAAAACAATCTAAGAGGTGGGGCTGTAGCTTTTTAATTTGTTTTTGCCAGTTTTATTGAAATATAACTCCTATGTCATATAATTCATCCATTTTAAAGGGTAAAATTCAATGGTTTTTAGGGCATTCACAGAACTGTGTATTCATCACATCACTAGAATATTTTCATTACCCCGACAAGAGACCCCACACCCCTTAGCTACTACTCCCCAACCCCTCTAACCCTCTCAGCTCTAGGCAACCATTAATCTACTTCATGTTATTGTAGGTTTGCTTTTTCAGGACATTTTATATAAATGGAATCATACAGTATGTCGTCCTTTGTGACTGGCTTCTTTCACGTAGCATATTTTGAAGGCTCATCCACGTTGTAGCTTGAATCAGGAACTTCGTTCCTTTGTATGGATTAATGATAATCTACTTATAGATACACTACAGTTTTATCCATCCATTAGTGAGTTGATAGACATCTGGGTTGTTTTCACTTTTTGGCTGCATTATGAATAATGTTGCTATGAACCTTCATGTACAAGTTTTGGCGTGGACATATACTTTTCTTTCTCTTGGGTTTATGCATAGGCGTAGAATTGTTGAATCACATGGTAACTGTGTTTAACCATTTGAGGGACTGCCAAACGATTTTCCAAAGCAGCTACACCATGTAACATTCAGCAGTGTATGAGGGTTCCAGTTTCTCCATATCCTTGTCATACTTGCTATTATGTATCTTTGATGACAGCCATCTTAAATGGGTATCTCATTGTGGTTTTGATTTGCATTTCCCTGATGGCTAAGACGCACATCTTTTCACATGCCATTTGCATATCTTCTTTGGAGAAATATCTATTCAGATACTTTGTCCATTTTTTATTGGGATATTTGTCTTTTAATTATTGAATGGTAATAGTTCTTTATATATTCTATACACAAGCTCTTTACCAGATGTATGAATTGAAAAAAATTTCCTCCATTCTGCAAGTTGTCTTTTCTCTCTCCTTACAGTTTTATTTAAAGCACAGAAGTTTGTAATTTTTATACAGCCAGCTAATGTTTTTGTTGTTGTTGCTCGTGCTTTTGCCTAACCCCAGGTCACGAAGCTCATGAAGACTTAAGCCTATGCTCTTGTCAGAACTGTATGGTTTGGGGCACCAGGGTGGCTCAGTTGGTTGAGTGTCAGACTTTGGCTCAGGTCATGATCTCGTGGTTCATGAGCCCGAACCTCACATCGGGCTCTCTGCTGACAGCTCGGCGCCTGGAGCCTGCTTCTGATTCTGTGTCTCATCTCTCTCTGCTCCTCCTCCGCTCACACTCTGTCTCTATCTTAAAAATAAATACACATTAAAAAAAAGAAAAAAGTGTATGGTTTTATTTCTTTCACTAGGACTTTGATTCATTTTGAGTAGGTTTTTATATATGGTCTAAGGGAGCGCTCCAATTTCATTTCCTTGCTTCTGGATGTAGCATTGCCCCATTATCATTTGTTGAAAAACTATTCTTTCCCAACTGAATTGTCTTGACACCATGCTGAGGATCACTTGTAATTGTAAAGGTTTATTTCTAGATTCTCAGTTCTACGCCACGAGTCTATCTGCCTACTTTTAGACCAGTACCACTCTGTCCTGAGTACTGTAGCTTTGTAGTATGTTTTAAATTTGGGAAGTATGAGCCCTTCAACTTTTTTTCTTCTTTTTCAGTACTGTTTTGGCTCTTCTGGGTCTCTTGAATTCCTATATGAATTTTAAGGTTAGCTTGTCAATTTGTGTAAAGGAGTCAGCTGAAATTTTGATAGCAATTGCTTTGACTCCACAGATCAGCTGGGGGATTATTGTCATTTTAACCATACTGAGCCTTCTGATTCATGAACGTGGGATGCCTTTCCATTTATCTAGGTCTTCTTCAATCTCTTTCATCAGTGTTTTGTAGTTTTCAGACTGTAAGTTTTTTACTCCTTTTATTAAATGTATTCCTAACTATTTTATTCTTCTTGGTGTTATTATGAGTGATATGATTTTCTTAATTTTATTTTTGTTTGCTTATAGTTCTTGTATGGAAAAGCAATTGAATTTTGAATGCTGATCTTATATCCTGAAACTTGCTGAACTTGTTCATTAGTTCTTTTTTTAATATAATTTATTGGCAAATTGGCTTACATACAACACCCAGTGCTTATCCAACAAGTACCCTCCTCAATGGCCATCACCCACTTTCCCCTCTCCCCCACCCCCCATCAGCCCTCAGTTTGTTCTCAGTATTTAAGAGTCTCTTATGGTTTGCTTCCCTCCCTCTCTGTTTGTTACTAATTTTTCCCCTTCCCTTCCCCCATGGCCTACTGTTAAGTTTCTCAAGATACACATATAAGTGAAAACATAGGATATCTGTCTTTCTCTGACTGAATAATACCCTTAGCATAATACCCTCCAGTTCTACCCATGTTGCTGCAAACGGTATGATTTTATTCTTTCTCATTACCAAATAATATTCCATTGTGTACGTAAACCACATCTTCTTTAACATATTTTTAGATGTCATGGCTTTTTTGTTTTTATTCTTTACAGTATTTCTCCCCCTGCAAGGAATGGAGCAAATTTAATTTTTAAGAGCCACAACAATTCTTATACATGGTACAACTATTCTATTTCTTGATGTTCTTCAAATTTGCTAAGTAAGTAAATATTCTTTTAATTTAAAGATGGGGAAATTAATCTTTAGAGAAGCTAAATAATTTCCATAAGGTCACAAAGTAAGCAAATATTCTTCTTTAACTGCAGGACATGTGAGAGGGGAAGATTCACTACCTTTCTTTATACTACTTCAGTTCGTACGCACGCACGCACGCACACACACATACACCCACACACCTGGGGTTCATTGTTTTGTCAGACCTGTACTACGGGAGTTTATTTTTTTTTAATATATGAAGGTTTTCTCTGGTTAACTTTCTAGAAGTCAGCACTGGGGCACCTGGGTGGCTCCGTCAGTTAAGAATCTGACTTTGGCCATGATCTCTGTGAGTTCGAGTCCTGCATCCGGCTCTGTGCTGGCAGCTCAGAGCCTGGAGCCTACTTTGGATTCTGTGTCTTCCTCTCTCTCTGCCCCTCTCCCACTTGCACTCTGTCTCTCTCTCCCTCTCAAAAATAAATAGACTTTAAAAAAAAAACATAGGGGTGCCTGGGTGGCTCAGTTGGTCGAATGTCCAATTTCGGCTCAGGTCATGATCTCACGTTCGTAGATTTAAGCCCCGCATCAGGCTCTGTGCAGACAGCTCAGAGCCTGGAACCTGCTTCAGATTCTGCTTCTCCCTCCCTCTGCCCCTCCCCGGCTGGAACTCTGTCTCGGTCTGTCTCTCCAAAAGTAAAAAATAAATAACCATTAAAAAAAATAAAGTTCAAAAAATTAAAAAAAAATTACTGTTAGAAGTCAGTACTAATGCAGTTGTTAACTATGTGGCCAAATGATGTATATGACTTTAGGGCAAATCTCATTCCTCGTTACCACCATTTACAGATGAAGAAAATAAAAAAAGAGGAGGTGATTTGCCCAAGGTTACACAGAAAATAATGTCAGAAGAATTGTTTTAAGTCACGTCAACCTTCTTTTGGCTTGTACTAAAATCCATAGTCCTTTTTTCTTTCTCTGGTCTATAAATCGTGCCTCACATCCTTTAGAGATAAAATTGTATAGTCAAGCAGTTGAGTCCCACAGACAAGGCTGAGAAGGACTAACAGCCATCTGTTTAGCAGAATAAGACTTCATCCATATATTCAATCATTCAACAAATAATCAACTGAATTCCTATTATGCTGTTATGCACCAGGTCACGTGCTAGTTGTGCAGCGATAGAAAAAGAACCTTTGCTTTCTACAACCTTGCAGCTAGTGGGGGGGGGGGGGGGGTAGACAAGCCAACAATTCCTATAATGTCTGACAAGCTCTGAGAACTATGGGAAAATGTCAGTCGTTGATCCAGCCTAGGGGTCCAGAGGATGATTCTCAGAGGAGAAAGTATCTAAGCCAGGGAAAGGTATAAGAAAAAACAAAAAGAAGTATAAGTCAGAGTGAGAAAGGAGAAATAAGGTCAGACTAGCAGCAGGTAGGCAGAGTTTGAGAAAGCATGGCATCTTGGGGAATTTTAAGCCATTCTATCTGGCAAGAGCAGAAGTGTGAAGAGAAATGTATGGCCAAGTGTGTGCAGGTGCATTCAGTGCCTAGATTTCCTGGCACACATTTCACTCTCCATCCATCTGTATTCAGTGAATAAATGGGTAACTGAAGCGTGGCTGGAGAAGGCATGGGTCAGATCAGGAAAGATCTTGTATAATTGTACAGCAAACCTGAATTTTATTCTGAAGATAATTAAGCCATACAAGATTTTCATCTGGAAAGTGCTGTAGTCAGATGCACGCGCTGGAGGTTTTGAAAGTGGATTGGAGGAGGACAGGCTTGAAGAGGTGATGAGGTGGTTATAGAAACACAGGTGAGAAGCAAGGAATGTGGATGGAGTGGAGTGGAAAAGAGGTGGCAGTCGAGGAGAGTAAGGAGGTATTTGGCAGCTGGCATCTGGGTTGAGAAGGTGGGCAGAGGGGGTGGAATAAATGCAAGGCCCCAGGTTTCGGAGCCTATTTTGATTTTCGTCGTGAGAGGAGAGACGGAGTGAGGAGATGAGGCAGCAGTGAGGGCGAAAGCAGAAGTACCCATGGGGATAAAACATGGTGGCCATCCTCCCATCCATCCATCTTTCTTTCTTTCTTTCTTTCTTTCTTTCTTTCTTTCTTTCTTTCTTTTCTCTTTCTTTCTTTCTTCCTTTTCTTTCTTTCTTTCTTTCTTTCTTTCTTTCTTTCTTTCTTTTCTCTTTCTTTCTTTCTTTCTTCCTTTCTTTTCTTTCTTTCTTTTTTTCTTTCTTTCTTTCTTTCTT